>NW_027175203.1:0-356466 GCF_028021215.1 Eschrichtius robustus
GAAACAGATTTCAGGAGGTAGATTCGAATCGCCTTGAAAGCACATGAAAAGCGGCAAAACGTCGACAATGATGCCCTTGGCCAAAAAGGGCTTATGCGTTTTTTCCTGAGTATATTCAGGAAAACACGCATACGCCCTTTTTGGCCAACCAAGCAACCTGGAAAGGCAAATCAGCGCTACAAAGAAGTCTCGCTTCCCATCGGTCAAAAGGGTGATGCTGCAAAAAGTTTTAATACCAGAAATGCAGGACAGTCCATGGAGAAATGGCAGCCTTGCTACGCTGATGGGCGGGATGTAAATTGCCAACAGCCACTCTGGAGAAGTGTAAGGTGTGTCCTGAAACATCGAAAAAACACACCTTAGGGAGCATAGGGCACGTCCACTCATGGGCGTATAAATTGGGAAAACTAAAAATCAGCAAGACACAGGCACCCCAAAGTTTAGGGCTGCTCTGTTGACAAGAACCTCCACTTCATGACACCTTAAATATCCCAGGAAAGAGAAAAATGGATAAAGAAGTTGTGGTCCTTATGTACAATGGAATATCACTCAGACATGAAATCAATATCATAAGGCTAGTAGAAGCAAGATGAGTGGAGTTAGGTACGACGATTCTAAGTGAAATAAGTCACACAGAAAAAGACACTTATCATAAGCTATCACTTATAGAGGGAATGTAAAAACCGCTACACTTGAACTGAATTACAAAAGAGAACAGAGTCACACGTTTAGAAAACACACTATGGCTGCTTAACGGGAAAGGTGAGGTGGGGTGATGCATAAAACAAGGGTTTCAAATTCGCTCAGATACCGTTCCATACACCCAATATATAATAGACAAGACCTACTCCTTGCTCAGTGAACTGGACTCAACACCCCCTTTTCACCGCACAAGAATATATGTGACTAGTAAGAATCTTAAAACCTATGTATTGATATCTGCCTGGAAGTGAGTCAAGTGGGTGTAAAGCCGCATAAACACAGCCGTGAAAAGCAGCTAAACCCCATTATAAAAATAAATTACTTTTAAAAACCCTTAAAATAAAGACAGTGAAAGAGAGAAATTCTTACAAAATTCGTTCAGAGGCTGTGATGCAACCTGAATTGACCATATCTAGACACACAGCTGGATGAGACATAAGGGTGGACACTCTTGGGGTTGAGAGTTTGGGTGAGCAAACGCAGACCCTTTAAAGTAATACTGCGTGGTACCCATCCCATGGGTCCCAAATCTCCAGGTTCAAGGGCATCTTCCTACATCGAAAACATGCATGAGAAAAACAGAAGATGGTACACCGTGTGATTTTGAAAGGTTTCTAAAACGCACCTCATTTCTCATCTCCTTGTGTTCGGGTTCGCCATTCCAGCTACTTGACTAACAATCTCCCTACTAGGAGAATCAGCACCTTTAACCTCCTGTTCCGTACAGGTTGCAATTTGTCCTGAGGATGAAAGGGAAGAGGGGCAACCAATGAGAGACTAGGTCTAGGTGTTGGGACAGGCACAGGTCAATCTATTTTCCCATCAGGAAGAAGAATTAACCACAGGCTCAGCCTGCCGCCGGGAACCAGAATAGGGCCTGAGGCAATCAAGTGCTTTTGCCGCCAGCTCCCAAAAAAATAGTTGAAAAATGGAGCTCAGGGGCACTGCCATTCACAAACCTGCTGAGTTATAAATGATAACTCTCATCCACAAATATATTGAGGGAAGGCAACGAAGAGGATTTGAAAGCAAGGCAGAATTGCAGGAAACAGGTTTCA
Organism: Eschrichtius robustus; assembly: GCF_028021215.1. Lineage (NCBI taxonomy): Eukaryota > Metazoa > Chordata > Mammalia > Artiodactyla > Eschrichtiidae > Eschrichtius > Eschrichtius robustus. The sequence goes on from NW_027175203.1 coordinate 1,761, forward strand.
GGAGGTAGATTCGAATGGCCTTTAAAGCACATGAAAAGTGGCAAAACGTCGACAATGATGCCCTTGGCCAAAAAGGGCGTATGCGTTTTTTCCTGAATATATTCAGGAAAAAACGCATACGCCCTTTTTGGCCAACCAAGCAACCTGGAAAGGCAAATCAGCGCTACAAAGAAGTCTCGCTTCCCATCGGTCAAAAGGTCCCTGCTGCAAAAAGTGTCAAAACCAGAAATGCAGGACAGGCCATGGAGAAATGGCAGCCTTGCTACGCTGATGGTCGGGATGTAAATTGCCAACAGCCACTCTGGAGAAGTGTACGGTGTGTCCTGAAACATCGAAAAAACACAGCTAAGGGAGCATAGGGCACGTCCACTCATGGGCGTATAAATTGGGAAAACTAAAAATCAGCAAGACACAGGCACCCCAAAGTTTAGGGCTGCTCTGTTGACAAGAACCTCCACTTCATGACACCTTAAATATCCCAGGAAAGAGAAAAATGGATAAAGAAGTTGTGGTCCTTATGTACAATGGAATATCACTCAGACATGAAATCAATGTCATAAGGCTAGTAGAAGCAAGATGAGTGGAGTTAGGTACGACGATTCTAAGTGAAATAAGTCACACAGAAAAAGACACTTATCATAAGCTATCACTTATAGAGGGAATGTAAAAACCGCTACACTTGAACTGAATTACAAAACAGAACAGAGTCACACGTTTAGAAAACACACTATGGCTGCTTAACGGGAAAGGTGAGGTGGGGTGATGCATAAAACAAGGGTTTCAAATTCGCTCAGATACCGTTCCATACACCCAATATGTAATAGACAAGACCTACTCCTTGCTCAGTGAACTGGAATCAACACCCCCTATTCACCGCACAACAATATATCTGACTAGTAAGAAACTTAAAACCTATGTATTGATATCTATCTGGAAGTGAGTCAAGTGGGTGTAAAGACGCATAAACACAGCCGTGAAAAGCAGCTAAACCCCATTATGAAAATAAATTACTTTTAAAAACCCGTAAAACAAAGACAGTGACAGAGAGAGAAATTCTTACAAAATTCGTTCAGGGGCTGTGATGCAACCTGGATTGACCATATCTACACCCACAGCTGGATGAGACATAAGGGTGGTCACTCTTGGGGCTGAGAGGTTTGGTGAGGTTGGGTGAGCAAACTCAGACCCTTTAAAGTAATACTGCTTGGTACCCATCCCATGGGTCCCAAATCCCCAGGTTCAAGGGCATCTTCCTACATCGAAAACATGCATGAGAAACCCAGAAGATGGTACACCGTGTGATTTTGAAAGGTTTTTAAAATGCATCTCACTTCTCATCTCCTTGTGCTCGGGTTCGCCTTTCCAGCTACTTTACTAGCAATCTCCCTACTTGGAGAATCAGCACCATTAAGCTCCTGTTCCCTACAGGTTACAATTTGTCCTGAGGATGAACGGGAAGAGGGGCAACCAATGAGAGACTAGATCTAGGTGTTGGGACAGGCACAGGTCACTCTATTTTCCCATCAGGAAGAAGAATTAACCACAGGCTCAGCCTGCCGCCCAGAAGCAGAATAAGGCCTGAGGCAATCCCGCACTTTTGCGGCCAGCTCCCAAAAAAGAGAGTTGAAAAATGGAGATCAGGGACACTGCAATTCACAAACCCGCAGAGTTATAAATGATAACTCTCATCCACAGATATATTGAGGGAAGGCAACGAAGAGGATTTGAAAACAAGGCAGAATTGCAGGAAACAGATTTCAGGAGGTAGATTCGAATCGCCTTGAAAGCACATGAAAAGCGGCAAAACGTCGACAATGATGCCCTTGGCCAAAAAGGGCTTATGCGTTTTTTCCTGAGTATATTCAGGAAAACACGCATACGCCCTTTTTGGCCAACCAAGCAACCTGGAAAGGCAAATCAGCGCTACAAAGAAGTCTCGCTTCCAATCGGTCAAAAGGGTGATGCTGCAAAAAGTTTCAATACCAGAAATGCAGGACAGTCCATGGAGAAATGGCAGCCTTGCTACGCTGATGGGCGGGATGTAAATTGCCAACAGCCACTCTGGAGAAGTGTAAGGTGTGTCCTGAAACATCGAAAAAACACAGCTTAGGGAGCATAGGGCACGTCCACTCATGGGCGTATAAATTGGGAAAACTAAAAATCTGCAAGACACAGGCACCCCAAAGTTTAGGGCTGCTCTGTTGACAAGAACCTCCACTTCATGACACCTTAAATATCCCAGGAAAGAGAAAAATGGGTAAAGAAGTTTTGGTCCTTATGTACAATTGAATATCACTCAGACATGAAATCAATGTCATAAGGCTAGTAGAAGCAAGATGAGTGGAGTTAGGTACGACGATTCTAAGTGAAATAATTCACACAGAAAAAGACACTTATCATAAGCTATCACTTATAGAGGGAATGTAAAAACCGCTACACTTGAACTGAATTACAAAAGAGAACAGAGTCACACGTTTAGAAAACACACTATGGCTGCTTAACGGGAAAGGTGAGGTGGGGTGATGCATAAAACAAGGGTTTCAAATTCGCTCAGATACCGTTCCATACACCCAATATATAATAGACAAGACCTACTCCTTGCTCAGTGAACTGGACTCAACACCCCCTATTCACCGCACAAGAATATATGTGACTAGTAAGAATCTTAAAACCTATGTATTGATATCTGTCTGGAAGTGAGTCAAGTGGGTGTAAAGCCGCATAAACACAACCATGAAAAGCAGCTAAACCCCATTATAAAAATAAATTACTTTTAAAAACCCGTAAAACAAAGACAGTGAAAGAGAGAGAAATTCTTACAAAATTCGTTCAGAGGCTGTGATGCAACCTGGATTGACCATATCTAGACCCACACCTGGATGAGACATAAGGGTGGACACTCTTGGGGCTGAGAGGTTGGGTGAGGTTGGGTGAGCAAACGCAGACCCTTTAAAGTAATACTGCGTGGTACCCATCCCATGGGTCCCAAATCTCCAGGTTCAAGGGCATCTTCCTACATCGAAAACATGCATGAGAAAAACAGAAGATGGTACACCGTGTGATTTTGAAAGGTTTCTAAAACGCACCTCATTTCTCATCTCCTTGTGTTCGGGTTCGCCATTCCAGCTACTTTACTAACAATCTCCCTACTTGGAGAATCAGCACCTTTAACCTCCTGTTCCGTACAGGTTGCAATTTGTCCTGAGGATGAAAGGGAAGAGGGGCAACCAATGAGAGACTAGATCTAGGTGTTGGGACAGGCACAGGTCACTCTATTTTCCCATCAGGAAGAAGAATTAACCACAGGCTCAGCCTGCCGCCGGGAACCAGAATAGGGCCTGAGGCAATCTCGTGCTTTTGCCGCCAGCTCCCAAAAAAATAGTTGAAAAATGGAGCTCAGGGGCACTGCCATTCACAAACCTGCTGAGTTATAAATGATAACTCTCATCCACAAATATATTGAGGGAAGGCAACGAAGAGGATTTGAAAGCAAGGCAGAATTGCAGGAAACAGGTTTCAGGAGGTAGATTCGAATCGCCTTTAAAGCACATGAAAAGTGGCAAAACGTCGCCAATGATGCACTTGTCCAAAAAGGGCGTATGCGTTTTTTCCTGAATATATTCAGGAAAAAACGCATACGCCCTTTTTGGCCAACCAAGCAACCTGGAAAGGCAAATCAGCGCTACAAAGAAGTCTCGCTTCCCATCGGTCAAAAGGGCCATGCTGCAAAAAGTGTCAAAACCAGAAATGCAGGACAGGCCATGGAGAAATGGCAGCCGTGTTACGCTGATGGTCGGGATGTAAATTGCCAACAGCCACTCTGGAGAAGTGTACGGTGTGTCCTGAAACATCGAAAAAACACAGCTTAGGGAGCATAGGGCACGTCCACTCATGGGCGTATAAATTGGGAAAACTAAAAATCAGCAAGACACAGGCACCCCGACGTTTAGGGCTGCTCTGTTGACAAGAACCTCCACTTGATGACACCTTAAATATCCCAGGAAAGAGAAAAATGGATAAAGAAGTTGTGGTCCTTATGTACAATGGAATATCACTCAGACATGAAATGAATGTCATAAGGCTAGTAGAAGCAATATGAGTGGATTTAGGTACGACGATTCTAAGTGAAATAAGTAACACAGAAAAAGACACTTATCATAAGCTATCACTTATAGAGGGAATGTAAAAACCGCTACAATTGAACTGAATTACAAAAGAGAACAGAGTCACACGTGTAGAAAACACACTATGGCTGCTTAACGGGAAAGGTGAGGTGGGGTGATGCATAAAACAAGGGTTTCAAATTCGCTCAGATACCGTTCCATACACCCAATATGTAATAGACAAGACCTACTCCTTGCTCAGTGAACTGGAATCAACACCCCCTATTCACCGCACAACAATATATCTGACTAGTAAGAAACTTAAAACCTATGTATTGATATCTATCTGGAAGTGAGTCAAGTGGGTGTAAAGACGCATAAACACAGCCGTGAAAAGCAGCTAAACCCCATTATGAAAATAAATTACTTTTAAAAACCCGTAAAACAAAGACAGTGAAAGAGAGAGAAATTCTTACAAAATTCGTTCAGGGGCTGTGATGCAACCTGGATTGACCATATCTACACCCACAGCTGGATGAGACATAAGGGTGGTCACTCTTGGGGCTGAGAGGTTTGGTGAGGTTGGGTGAGCAAACGCAGACCCTTTAAAGTAATACTGCGTGGTACCCATCCCATGGGTCCCAAATCTCCAGGTTCAAGGGCATCTTCCTACATCGAAAACATGCATGAGAAAAACAGAAGATGGTACACCGTGTGATTTTGAAAGGATTCTAAAACGCACCTCATTTATCATCTCCTTGTGTTCGGGTTCGCCATTCCAGCTACTTGACTAACAATCTCCCTACTTGGAGAATCAGCACCTTTAACCTCCTGTTCCGTACAGGTTGCAATTTGTCCTGAGGATGAAAGGGAAGAGGGGCAACCAATGAGAGACTAGGTCTAGGTGTTGGGACAGGCACAGGTCACTCTATTTTCCCATCAGGAAGGAGAATTAACCACAGGCTCAGCCTGCCGCCGGGAACCAGAATAGGGCCTGAGGCAATCCCGTGCTTTTGCCGCCAGCTACCAAAAAAATTGTTGAAAAATGGAGCTCAGGGGCACTGCCATTCACAAACCTGCTGAGTAATAAATGATAACTCTCATCCACAAATATATTGAGGGAAGGCAACGAAGAGGATTTGAAAGCAAGGCAGAATTGCAGGAAACAGGTTTCAGGAGGTAGATTCGAATCGCCTTTAAAGCACATGAAAAGTGGCAAAACGTCGCCAATGATGCCCTTGGCCAAAAAGGGCGTATGCGTTTTTTCCTGAATATATTCAGGAAAAAACGCATACGCCCTTTTTGGCCTACCAAGCAACCTGGAAAGGCAAATCAGCGCTACAAAGAAGTCTCGCTTCCCATCGGTCAAAAGGGCCATGCTGCAAAAAGTGTCAAAACCAGAAATGCAGGACAGGCCATGGAGAAATGGCAGCCTTGCTACGCTGATGGTCGGGATGTAAATTGCCAACAGCCATTCTGGAGAAGTGTACGGTGTGTCCTGAAACATCGAAAAAACACAGCTAAGGGAGCATAGGGCACGTCCACTCATGGGCGTATAAATTGGGAAAACTAAAAATCAGCAAGACACAGGCACCCCGACGTTTAGGGCTGCTCTGTTGACAAGAACCTCCACTTGATGACACCTTAAATATCCCAGGAAAGAGAAAAATGGATAAAGAAGTTGTGGTCCTTATGTACAATGGAATATCACTCAGACATGAAATGAATGTCATAAGGCTAGTAGAAGCAAGATGAGTGGAGTTAGGTACGACGATTCTAAGTGAAATAAGTCACACAGAAAAAGACACTTATCATAAGCTATCACTTATAGAGGGAATGTAAAAACCGCTACACTTGAACTGAATTACAAAAGAGAACAGAGTCACACGTTTAGAAAACACACTATGGCTGCTTAACGGGAAAGGTGAGGTGGGGTGATGCATAAAACAAGGGTTTCAAATTCGCTCAGATACCGTTCCATACACCCAATATGTAATAGACAAGACCTACTCCTTGCTCAGTGAACTGGAATCAACACCCCCTATTCACCGCACAACAATATATCTGACTAGTAAGAAACTTAAAACCTATGTATTGATATCTATCTGGAAGTGAGTCAAGTGGGTGTAAAGACGCATAAACACAGCCGTGAAAAGCAGCTAAACCCCATTATGAAAATAAATTACTTTTAAAAACCCGTAAAACAAAGACAGTGAAAGAGAGAGAAATTCTTACAAAATTCGTTCAGGGGCTGTGATGCAACCTGGATTGACCATATCTACACCCACAGCTGGATGAGACATAAGGGTGGTCACTCTTGGGGCTGAGAGGTTTGGTGAGGTTGGGTGAGCAAACGCAGACCCTTTAAAGTAATACTGCGTGGTACCCATCCCATGGGTCCCAAATCTCCAGGTTCAAGGGCATCTTCCTACATCGAAAACATGCATGAGAAAAACAGAAGATGGTACACCGTGTGATTTTGAAAGGTTTCTAAAACGCACCTCATTTATCATCTCCTTGTGTTCGGGTTCGCCATTCCAGCTACTTGACTAACAATCTCCCTACTTGGAGAATCAGCACCTTTAACCTCCTGTTCCGTACAGGTTGCAATTTGTCCTGAGGATGAAAGGGAAGAGGGGCAACCAATGAGAGACTAGGTCTAGGTGTTGGGACAGGCACAGGTCACTCTATTTTCCCATCAGGAAGGAGAATTAACCACAGGCTCAGCCTGCCGCCGGGAACCAGAATAGGGCCTGAGGCAATCCCGTGCTTTTGCCGCCAGCTACCAAAAAAATTGTTGAAAAATGGAGCTCAGGGGCACTGCCATTCACAAACCTGCTGAGTAATAAATGATAACTCTCATCCACAAATATATTGAGGGAAGGCAACGAAGAGGATTTGAAAGCAAGGCAGAATTGCAGGAAACAGGTTTCAGGAGGTAGATTCGAATCGCCTTTAAAGCACATGAAAAGTGGCAAAACGTCGCCAATGATGCCCTTGGCCAAAAAGGGCGTATGCGTTTTTTCCTGAATATATTCAGGAAAAAACGCATACGCCCTTTTTGGCCTACCAAGCAACCTGGAAAGGCAAATCAGCGCTACAAAGAAGTCTCGCTTCCCATCGGTCAAAAGGGCCATGCTGCAAAAAGTGTCAAAACCAGAAATGCAGGACAGGCCATGGAGAAATGGCAGCCTTGCTACGCTGATGGTCGGGATGTAAATTGCCAACAGCCATTCTGGAGAAGTGTACGGTGTGTCCTGAAACATCGAAAAAACACAGCTAAGGGAGCATAGGGCACGTCCACTCATGGGCGTATAAATTGGGAAAACTAAAAATCAGCAAGACACAGGCACCCCGACGTTTAGGGCTGCTCTGTTGACAAGAACCTCCACTTGATGACACCTTAAATATCCCAGGAAAGAGAAAAATGGATAAAGAAGTTGTGGTCCTTATGTACAATGGAATATCACTCAGACATGAAATGAATGTCATAAGGCTAGTAGAAGCAAGATGAGTGGAGTTAGGTACGACGATTCTAAGTGAAATAAGTCACACAGAAAAAGACACTTATCATAAGCTATCACTTATAGAGGGAATGTAAAAACCGCTACACTTGAACTGAATTACAAAAGAGAACAGAGTCACACGTTTAGAAAACACACTATGGCTGCTTAACGGGAAAGGTGAGGTGGGGTGATGCATAAAACAAGGGTTTCAAATTCGCTCAGATACCGTTCCATACACCCAATATGTAATAGACAAGACCTACTCCTTGCTCAGTGAACTGGAATCAACACCCCCTATTCACCGCACAACAATATATCTGACTAGTAAGAAACTTAAAACCTATGTATTGATATCTATCTGGAAGTGAGTCAAGTGGGTGTAAAGACGCATAAACACAGCCGTGAAAAGCAGCTAAACCCCATTATGAAAATAAATTACTTTTAAAAACCCGTAAAACAAAGACAGTGAAAGAGAGAGAAATTCTTACAAAATTCGTTCAGGGGCTGTGATGCAACCTGGATTGACCATATCTACACCCACAGCTGGATGAGACATAAGGGTGGTCACTCTTGGGGCTGAGAGGTTTGGTGAGGTTGGGTGAGCAAACGCAGACCCTTTAAAGTAATACTGCGTGGTACCCATCCCATGGGTCCCAAATCTCCAGGTTCAAGGGCATCTTCCTACATCGAAAACATGCATGAGAAAAACAGAAGATGGTACACCGTGTGATTTTGAAAGGTTTCTAAAACGCACCTCATTTATCATCTCCTTGTGTTCGGGTTCGCCATTCCAGCTACTTGACTAACAATCTCCCTACTTGGAGAATCAGCACCTTTAACCTCCTGTTCCGTACAGGTTGCAATTTGTCCTGAGGATGAAAGGGAAGAGGGGCAACCAATGAGAGACTAGGTCTAGGTGTTGGGACAGGCACAGGTCACTCTATTTTCCCATCAGGAAGAAGAATTAACCACAGGCTCAGCCTGCCGCCGGGAACCAGAATAGGGCCTGAGGCAATCCCGTGCTTTTGCCGCCAGCTACCAAAAAAATAGTTGAAAAATGGAGCTCAGGGGCACTGCCATTCACAAACCTGCTGAGTTATAAATGATAACTCTCATCCACAAATATATTGAGGGAAGGCAACGAAGAGGATTTGAAAGCAAGGCAGAATTGCAGGAAACAGGTTTCAGGAGGTAGATTCGAATCGCCTTTAAAGCACATGAAAAGTGGCAAAACGTCGCCAATGATGCCCTTGGCCAAAAAGGGCGTATGCGTTTTTTCCTGAATATATTCAGGAAAAAACGCATACGCCCTTTTTGGCCTACCAAGCAACCTGGAAAGGCAAATCAGCGCTACAAAGAAGTCTCGCTTCCCATCGGTCAAAAGGGCCATGCTGCAAAAAGTGTCAAAACCAGAAATGCAGGACAGGCCATGGAGAAATGGCAGCCTTGCTACGCTGATGGTCGGGATGTAAATTGCCAACAGCCACTCTGGAGAAGTGTACGGTGTGTCCTGAAACATCGAAAAAACACAGCTTAGGGAGCATAGGGCACGTCCACTCATGGGCGTATAAATTGGGAAAACTAAAAATCAGCAAGACACAGGCACCCCAAAGTTTAGGGCTGCTCTGTTGACAAGAACCTCCACTTGATGACACCTTAAATATCCCAGGAAAGAGAAAAATGGATAAAGAAGTTGTGGTCCTTATGTACAATGGAATATCACTCAGAAATGAAATCAATGTCATAAGGCTAGTAGAAGCAAGATGAGTGGAGTTAGGTACGACGATTCTAAGTGAAATAAGTCACACAGAAAAAGACACTTATCATAAGCTATCACTTATAGAAGGAATGTAAAAACCGCTACACTTGAACTGAATTACAAAACAGAACAGAGTCACACGTTTAGAAAACACACTATGGCTGCTTAACGGGAAAGGTGAGGTGGGGTGATGCATAAAACAAGGGTTTCAAATTCGCTCAGATACCGTTCCATACACCCAATATGTAATAGACAAGACCTACTCCTTGTTCAGTGAACTGGAATCAACACCCCCTATTCACCGCACAACAATATATCTGACTAGTAAGAAACTTAAAACCTATGTATTGATATCTATCTGGAAGTGAGTCAAGTGGGTGTAAAGACGCATAAACACAGCCGTGAAAAGCAGCTAAACCCCATTATGAAAATAAATTACTTTTAAAAACCCGTAAAACAAAGACAGTGAAAGAGAGAGAAATTCTTACAAAATTCGTTCAGGGGCTGTGATGCAACCTGGATTGACCATATCTACACCCACAGCTGGATGAGACATAAGGGTGGTCACTCTTGGGGCTGAGAGGTTTGGTGAGGTTGGGTTAGCAAACGCAGACCCTTTAAAGTAATACTGCTTGGTACCCATCCCATGGGTCCCAAATCCCCAGGTTCAAGGGCATCTTCCTACATCGAAAACATGCATGAGAAACCCAGAAGATGGTACACCGTGTGATTTTGAAAGGTTTTTAAAATGCATCTCACTTCTCATCTCCTTGTGCTCGGGTTCGCCTTTCCAGCTACTTTACTAGCAATCTCCCTACTTGGAGAATCAGCAACATTAAGCTCCTGTTCCCTACAGGTTACAATTTGTCCTGAGGATGAATGGGAAGAGGGGCAACCAATGAGAGACTAGATCTAGGTGTTGGGACAGGCACAGGTCACTCTATTTTCCCATCAGGAAGAAGAATTAACCACAGGATCAGCCTGCCGCCCAGAAGCAGAATAAGGCCTGAGGCAATCCCGCACTTTTGCGGCCAGCTCCCAAAAAAGAGAGTTGAAAAATGGAGATCAGGGACACTGCAATTCACAAACCCACAGAGTTATAAATGATAACTCTCATCCACAGATATATTGAGGGAAGGCAACGAAGAGGATTTGAAAACAAGGCAGAATTGCAGGAAACAGATTTCAGGAGGTAGATTCGAATCGCCTTGAAAGCACATGAAAAGCGGCAAAACGTCGACAATGATGCCCTTGGCCAAAAAGGGCTTATGCGTTTTTTCCTGAGTATATTCAGGAAAACACGCATACGCCCTTTTTGGCCAACCAAGCAACCTGGAAAGGCAAATCAGCGCTACAAAGAAGTCTCGCTTCCCATCGTTCAAAAGGGTGATGCTGCAAAAAGTTTCAATACCAGAAATGCAGGACAGTCCATGGAGAAATGGCAGCCTTGCTACGCTGATGGGCGGGATGTAAATTGCCAACAGCCACTCTGGAGAAGTGTAAGGTGTGTCCTGAAACATCGAAAAAACACACCTTATGGAGCATAGGGCACGTCCACTCATGGGCGTATAAATTGGGAAAACTAAAAATCAGCAAGACACAGGCACCCCAAAGTTTAGGGCTGCTCTGTTGACAAGAACCTCCACTTCATGACACCTTAAATATCCCAGGAAAGAGAAAAATGGATAAAGAAGTTTTGGTCCTTATGTACAATGGAATATCACTCAGACATGAAATCAATGTCATAAGGCTAGTAGAAGCAAGATGAGTGGAGTTAGGTACGACGATTCTAAGTGAAATAAGTCACACAGAAAAAGACACTTATCATAAGCTATCACTTATAGAGGGAATGTAAAAACCGCTACACTTGAACTGAATTACAAAAGAGAACAGAGTCACACGTTTAGAAAACACACTATGGCTGCTTAACGGGAAAGGTGAGGTGGGGTGATGCATAAAACAAGGGTTTCAAATTCGCTCAGATACCGTTCCATACACCCAATATATAATAGACAAGACCTACTCCTTGCTCAGTGAACTGGACTCAACACCCCCTATTCACCGCACAAGAATATATGTGACTAGTAAGAATCTTAAAACCTATGTATTGATATCTGTCTGGAAGTGAGTCAAGTGGGTGTAAAGCCGCATAAACACAGCCGTGAAAAGCAGCTAAACCCCATTATAAAACTAAATTACTTTTAAAAACCCTTAAAATAAAGACAGTGAAAGAGAGAACTTCTTACAAAAATCGTTCAGAGGCTGTGATGCAACCTGGATTGACCATATCTAGACACACAGCTGGATGAGACATAAGGGTGGACACTCTTGGGGTTGAGAGTTTGGGTGAGCAAACGCAGACCCTTTAAAGTAATACTGCGTGGTACCCATCCCATGGGTCCCAAATCTCCAGGTTCAAGGGCATCTTCCTACATCGAAAACATGCATGAGAAAAACAGAAGATGGTACACCGTGTGATTTTGAAAGGTTTCTAAAACGCACCTCATTTCTCATCTCCTTGTGTTCGGGTTCGCCATTCCAGCTACTTTACTAACAATCTCCCTACTTGGAGAATCAGCACCTTTAACCACCTGTTCCCTACAGGTTGCAATTTGTCCTGAGGATGAACGGAAGAGGGGCAACCAATGAGAGACTAGATCTAGGTGTTGGGACAGGCACAGGTCACTCTATTTTCCCATCAGGAAGAAGAATTAACCACAGGCTCAGCCTGCCGCCGGGAACCAGAATAGGGCCTGAGGCAATCCTGCGCTTTTGCGGCCAGCTCCCAAAAAGACAGTTGAAAAATGGAGCTGGGGGCTCTGCCATTCACATACCTGCTGAGTTATAAATGATAACTCTCGTCCACAAATATATTGAGGGAAGGCAACGAAGAGGATTTGAAAGCAAAGCAGAATTGCAGGAAACAGGTTTCAGGAGGTAGATTCGAATCGCCTTTAAAGCACATGAAAAGTGGCAAAACGTCGCCAATGATGCCCTTGGCCAAAAAGGGCGTATGCGTTTTTTCCTGAATATATTCAGGAAAAAACGCATACGCCCTTTTTGGCCAACCAAGCAACCTGGAAAGGCAAATCAGCGCTACAAAGAAGTCTCGCTTCCCATCGGTCAAAAGGGCCATGCTGCAAAAAGTGTCAAAACCAGAAATGCAGGACAGGCCATGGAGAAATGGCAGGCTTGCTACGCTGATGGGCGGGATGTAAATTGCCAACAGCCACTCTGGAGAAGTGTACGGTGTGTCGTGAAACATGGAAAAAACACAGCTTAGGGAGCATAGGGCACGTCCACTCATGGGCGTATAAATTGGGAAAACTAAAAATCAGCAAGACACAGGCACCCCAAAGTTTAGGGCTGCTCTGTTGACAAGAACCTCCACTTCATGACACCTTAAATATCCCAGGAAAGAGAAAAATGGATAAAGAAGTTGTGGTCCTTATGTACAATGGAATATCACTCAGACATGAAATCTATGTCATAAGGCTAGTAGAAGCAAGATGAGTGGATTTAGGTACGACGATTTTAAGTGAAATAAGTCACACAGAAAAAGACTCTTATCATAAGCTATCACTTATAGAGGGAATGTAAAAACCGCTACACTTGAACTGAATTACGAAACAGAACAGAGTCTCACGTTTAGAAAACACACTATGGCTGCTTAACGGGAAAGGTGAGGTGGGGTGATGCATAAAACAAGGGTTTCAAATTCGCTCAGATACCGTTCCATACACCCAATATGTAATAGACAAGACCTACTCCTTGCTCAGTGAACTGGACTCAACACTCCCTATTCACCGCTCAAGAATATATGTGACTAGTAAGAATCTTAAAACCTATGTATTGATATCTGTCTGGAAGTGAGTCAAGTGGGTGTAAAGCCGCATAAACACAGCCGTGAAAAGCAGCTAAACCCCATTATAAAAATAAATTACTTTAAAAAACCCGTAAAACAAAGACAGTGAAAGAGAGAGAAATTCCTACAAAATTTGTTCAGAGGCTGTGATGCAACCTGGATTGACCATATCTAGACCCAAGCTGGATGAGACATAAGGGTGGACACTCTTGGGGCTGAGAGGTTGGGTGAGGTTGGGTGAGCAAACGCAGACCCTTTAAAGTAATACTGCGTGGTACCCATCCCATGGATCCCAAATCTCCAGGTTCAAGGGCATCTTCCTACATCGAAAACATGCATGAGAAACCCGGAGGATGGTACACCGTGTGATTTTGAAAGGTTTCTAAAACGCACCTCATTTCTCATCTCCTTGTGTTCGGGTTCGCCATTCCAGCTACTTGACTAACAATCTCCCTACGTGGAGAATCAGCACCTTTAACCTCCTGTTCCGTACAGGTTGCAATTTGTCCTGAGGATGAAAGGAAAGAGGGGCAACCAATGAGAGACTAGATCTAGGTGTTGGGACAGGCACAGGTCACTCTATTTTCCCATCAGGAAGAAGAATTAACCACAGACTCAGCCTGCCGCCGGGAACCAGAATAGGGCCTGAGGCAATCTCGTGCTTTTGCCGCCAGCTCCCAAAAAAATAGTTGAAAAATGGAGCTCAGGGGCACTGCCATTCACAAACCTGCTGAGTTATAAATGATAACTCTCATCCACAAATATATTGAGGGAAGGCAACGAAGAGGATTTGAAAGCAAGGCAGAATTGCAGGAAACAGGTTTCAGGAGGTAGATTCGAATCGCCTTTAAAGCACATGAAAAGTGGCAAAACATCGCCAATGATGCACTTGTCCAAAAAGGGCGTATGCGTTTTTTCCTGAATATATTCAGGAAAAAACGCATACGCCCTTTTTGGCCAACCAAGCAACCTGGAAAGGCAAATCAGCGCTACAAAGAAGTCTCGCTTCCCATCGGTCAAAAGGGCCATGCTGCAAAAAGTGTCAAAACCAGAAATGCAGGACAGGCCATGGAGAAATGGCAGCCGTGCTACGCTGATGGTCGGGATGTAAATTGCCAACAGCCACTCTGGAGAAGTGTACGGTGTGTCCTGAAACATCGAAAAAACACAGCTTAGGGAGCATAGGGCACGTCCACTCATGGGCGTATAAATTGGGAAAACTAAAAATCAGCAAGACACAGGCACCCCGACGTTTAGGGCTGCTCTGTTGACAAGAACCTCCACTTGATGACACCTTAAATATCCCAGGAAAGAGAAAAATGGATAAAGAAGTTGTGGTCCTTATGTACAATGGAATATCACTCAGACATGAAATGAATGTCATAAGGCTAGTAGAAGCAATATGAGTGGATTTAGGTACGACGATTCTAAGTGAAATAAGTAACACAGAAAAAGACACTTATCATAAGCTATCACTTATAGAGGGAATGTAAAAACCGCTACACTTGAACTGAATTACAAAAGAGAACAGAGTCACACGTTTAGAAAACACACTATGGCTGCTTAACGGGAAAGGTGAGGTGGGGTGATGCATAAAACAAGGGTTTCAAATTCGCTCAGATACCGTTCCATACACCCAATATGTAATAGACAAGACCTACTCCTTGCTCAGTGAACTGGAATCAACACCCCCTATTCACCGCACAACAATATATCTGACTAGTAAGAATCTTAAAACCTATGTATTGATATCTATCTGGAAGTGAGTCAAGTGGGTGTAATGACGCATAAACACAGCCGTGAAAAGCAGCTAAACCCCATTATGAAAATAAATTACTTTTAAAAACCCGTAAAACAAAGACAGTGAAAGAGAGAGAAATTCTTACAAAATTGGTTCAGGGGCTGTGATGCAACCTGGATTGACCATATCTACACCCACAGCTGGATGAGACATAAGGGTGGTCACTCTTGGGGCTGAGAGGTTTGGTGAGGTTGGGTGAGCAAACGCAGACCCTTTAAAGTAATACTGCGTGGTACCCATCCCATGGGTCCCAAATCTCCAGGTTCAAGGGCATCTTCCTACATCGAAAACATGCATGAGAAAAACAGAAGATGGTACACCGTGTGATTTTGAAAGGTTTCTAAAACGCACCTCATTTATCATCTCCTTGTGTTCGGGTTCGCCATTCCAGCTACTTGACTAACAATCTCCCAACTTGGAGAATCAGCACCTTTAACCTCCTGTTCCGTACAGGTTGCAATTTGTCCTGAGGATGAAAGGGAAGAGGGGCAACCAATGAGAGACTAGGTCTAGGTGTTGGGACAGGCACAGGTCACTCTATTTTCCCATCAGGAAGAAGAATTAACCACAGGCTCAGCCTGCCGCCGGGAACCAGAATAGGGCCTGAGGCAATCAAGTGCTTTTGCCGCCAGCTACCAAAAAAATAGTTGAAAAATGGAGCTCAGGGGCACTGCCATTCACAAAACTGCTGAGTTATAAATGATAACTCTCATCCACAAATATATTGAGGGAAGGCAACGAAGAGGATTTGAAAGCAAGGCAGAATTGCAGGAAACAGGTTTCAGGAGGTAGATTCGAATCGCCTTTTAAGCACATGAAAAGTGGCAAAACGTCGCCAATGATGCCCTTGGCCAAAAAGGGCGTATGCGTTTTTTCCTGAATATATACAGGAAAAAACGCATACGCCCTTTTTGGCCTACCAAGCAACCTGGAAAGGCAAATCAGCGCTACAAAGAAGTCTCGCTTCCCATCGGTCAAAAGGGCCATGCTGCAAAAAGTGTCAAAACCAGAAATGCAGGACAAGCCATGGAGAAATGGCAGCCTTGCTACGCTGATGGTCGGGATGTAAATTGCCAACAGCCACTCTGGAGAAGTGTACGGTGTGTCCTGAAACATCGAAAAAACACAGCTTAGGGAGCATAGGGCACGTCCACTCATGGGCGTATAAATTGGGAAAACTAAAAATCAGCAAGACACAGGCACCCCAAAGTTTAGGGCTGCTCTGTTGACAAGAACCTCCACTTGATGACACCTTAAATATCCCAGGAAAGAGAAAAATGGATAAAGAAGTTGTGGTCCTTATGTACAATGGAATATCACTCAGACATGAAATCAATGTCATAAGGCTAGTAGAAGCAAGATGAGTGGAGTTAGGTACGACGATTCTAAGTGAAATAAGTCACACAGAAAAAGACTCTTATCATAAGCTATCACTTATAGAGGGAATGTAAAAACCGCTACACTTGAACTGAATTACGAAACAGAACAGAGTCTCACGTTTAGAAAACACACTATGGCTGCTTAACGGGAAAGGTGAGGTGGGGTGATGCATAAAACAAGGGTTTCAAATTCGCTCAGATACCGTTCCATACACCCAATATGTAATAGACAAGACCTACTCCTTGCTCAGTGAACTGGACTCAACACTCCCTATTCACCGCTCAAGAATATATGTGACTAGTAAGAATCTTAAAACCTATGTATTGATATCTGTCTGGAAGTGAGTCAAGTGGGTGTAAAGCCGCATAAACACAGCCGTGAAAAGCAGCTAAACCCCATTATAAAAATAAATTACTTTAAAAAACCCGTAAAACAAAGACAGTGAAAGAGAGAGAAATTCCTACAAAATTTGTTCAGAGGCTGTGATGCAACCTGGATTGACCATATCTAGACCCAAGCTGGATGAGACATAAGGGTGGACACTCTTGGGGCTGAGAGGTTGGGTGAGGTTGGGTGAGCAAACGCAGACCCTTTAAAGTAATACTGCGTGGTACCCATCCCATGGATCCCAAATCTCCAGGTTCAAGGGCATCTTCCTACATCGAAAACATGCATGAGAAACCCAGAGGATGGTACACCGTGTGATTTTGAAAGGTTTCTAAAACGCACCTCATTTCTCATCTCCTTGTGTTCGGGTTCGCCATTCCAGCTACTTGACTAACAATCTCCCTACTTGGAGAATCAGCACCTTTAACCTCCTGTTCCGTACAGGTTGCAATTTGTCCTGAGGATGAAAGGAAAGAGGGGCAACCAATGAGAGACTAGATCTAGGTGTTGGGACAGGCACAGGTCACTCTATTTTCCCATCAGGAAGAAGAATTAACCACAGGCTCAGCCTGCCGCCGGGAACCAGAATAGGGCCTGAGGCAATCTCGTGCTTTTGCCGCCAGCTCCCAAAAAAATAGTTGAAAAATGGAGCTCAGGGGCACTGCCATTCACAAACCTGCTGAGTTATAAATGATAACTCTCATCCACAAATATATTGAGGGAAGGCAACGAAGAGGATTTGAAAGCAAGGCAGAATTGCAGGAAACAGGTTTCAGGAGGTAGATTCGAATCGCCTTTAAAGCACATGAAAAGTGGCAAAACATCGCCAATGATGCACTTGTCCAAAAAGGGCGTATGCGTTTTTTCCTGAATATATTCAGGAAAAAACGCATACGCCCTTTTTGGCCAACCAAGCAACCTGGAAAGGCAAATCAGCGCTACAAAGAAGTCTCGCTTCCCATCGGTCAAAAGGGCCATGCTGCAAAAAGTGTCAAAACCAGAAATGCAGGACAGGCCATGGAGAAATGGCAGCCGTGCTACGCTGATGGTCGGGATGTAAATTGCCAACAGCCACTCTGGAGAAGTGTACGGTGTGTCCTGAAACATCGAAAAAACACAGCTTAGGGAGCATAGGGCACGTCCACTCATGGGCGTATAAATTGGGAAAACTAAAAATCAGCAAGACACAGGCACCCCGACGTTTAGGGCTGCTCTGTTGACAAGAACCTCCACTTGATGACACCTTAAATATCCCAGGAAAGAGAAAAATGGATAAAGAAGTTGTGGTCCTTATGTACAATGGAATATCACTCAGACATGAAATGAATGTCATAAGGCTAGTAGAAGCAATATGAGTGGATTTAGGTACGACGATTCTAAGTGAAATAAGTAACACAGAAAAAGACACTTATCATAAGCTATCACTTATAGAGGGAATGTAAAAACCGCTACACTTGAACTGAATTACAAAAGAGAACAGAGTCACACGTTTAGAAAACACACTATGGCTGCTTAACGGGAAAGGTGAGGTGGGGTGATGCATAAAACAAGGGTTTCAAATTCGCTCAGATACCGTTCCATACACCCAATATGTAATAGACAAGACCTACTCCTTGCTCAGTGAACTGGAATCAACACCCCCTATTCACCGCACAACAATATATCTGACTAGTAAGAATCTTAAAACCTATGTATTGATATCTATCTGGAAGTGAGTCAAGTGGGTGTAATGACGCATAAACACAGCCGTGAAAAGCAGCTAAACCCCATTATGAAAATAAATTACTTTTAAAAACCCGTAAAACAAAGACAGTGAAAGAGAGAGAAATTCTTACAAAATTGGTTCAGGGGCTGTGATGCAACCTAGATTGACCATATCTACACCCACAGCTGGATGAGACATAAGGGTGGTCACTCTTGGGGCTGAGAGGTTTGGTGAGGTTGGGTGAGCAAACGCAGACCCTTTAAAGTAATACTGCGTGGTACCCATCCCATGGGTCCCAAATCTCCAGGTTCAAGGGCATCTTCCTACATCGAAAACATGCATGAGAAAAACAGAAGATGGTACACCGTGTGATTTTGAAAGGTTTCTAAAACGCACCTCATTTATCATCTCCTTGTGTTCGGGTTCGCCATTCCAGCTACTTGACTAACAATCTCCCAACTTGGAGAATCAGCACCTTTAACCTCCTGTTCCGTACAGGTTGCAATTTGTCCTGAGGATGAAAGGGAAGAGGGGCAACCAATGAGAGACTAGGTCTAGGTGTTGGGACAGGCACAGGTCACTCTATTTTCCCATCAGGAAGAAGAATTAACCACAGGCTCAGCCTGCCGCCGGGAACCAGAATAGGGCCTGAGGCAATCAAGTGCTTTTGCCGCCAGCTACCAAAAAAATAGTTGAAAAATGGAGCTCAGGGGCACTGCCATTCACAAAACTGCTGAGTTATAAATGATAACTCTCATCCACAAATATATTGAGGGAAGGCAACGAAGAGGATTTGAAAGCAAGGCAGAATTGCAGGAAACAGGTTTCAGGAGGTAGATTCGAATCGCCTTTTAAGCACATGAAAAGTGGCAAAACGTCGCCAATGATGCCCTTGGCCAAAAAGGGCGTATGCGTTTTTTCCTGAATATATACAGGAAAAAACGCATACGCCCTTTTTGGCCTACCAAGCAACCTGGAAAGGCAAATCAGCGCTACAAAGAAGTCTCGCTTCCCATCGGTCAAAAGGGCCATGCTGCAAAAAGTGTCAAAACCAGAAATGCAGGACAAGCCATGGAGAAATGGCAGCCTTGCTACGCTGATGGTCGGGATGTAAATTGCCAACAGCCACTCTGGAGAAGTGTACGGTGTGTCCTGAAACATCGAAAAAACACAGCTTAGGGAGCATAGGGCACGTCCACTCATGGGCGTATAAATTGGGAAAACTAAAAATCAGCAAGACACAGGCACCCCAAAGTTTAGGGCTGCTCTGTTGACAAGAACCTCCACTTGATGACACCTTAAATATCCCAGGAAAGAGAAAAATGGATAAAGAAGTTGTGGTCCTTATGTACAATGGAATATCACTCAGACATGAAATCAATGTCATAAGGCTAGTAGAAGCAAGATGAGTGGAGTTAGGTACGACGATTCTAAGTGAAATAAGTCACACAGAAAAAGACACTTATCATAAGCTATCACTTATAGAGGGAACGTAAAAACCGCTACACTTGAACTGAATTACAAAACAGAACAGAGTCACACGTTTAGAAAACACACTATGGCTGCTTAACGGGAAAGGTGAGGTGGGGTGATGCATAAAACAAGGGTTTCAAATTCGCTCAGATACCGTTCCATACACCCAATATGTAATAGACAAGACCTACTCCTTGCTCAGTGAACTGGAATCAACACCCCCTATTCACCGCACAACAATATATCTGACTAGTAAGAAACTTAAAACCTATGTATTGATATCTATCTGGAAGTGAGTCAAGTGGGTGTAAAGACGCATAAACACAGCCGTGAAAAGCAGCTAAACCCCATTATGAAAATAAATTACTTTTAAAAACCCGTAAAACAAAGACAGTGAAAGAGAGAGAAATTCTTACAAAATTCGTTCAGGGGCTGTGATTCAACCTGGATTGACCATATCTACACCCACAGTTGGATGAGACATAAGGGTGGTCACTCTTGGGGCTGAGAGGTTTGGTGAGGTTGGGTGAGCAAACGCAGACCCTTTAAAGTAATACTGCTTGGTACCCATCCCATGGGTCCCAAATCCCCAGGTTCAAGGGCATCTTCCTACATCGAAAACATGCATGAGAAACCCAGAAGATGGTACACCGTGTGATTTTGAAAGGTTTTTAAAATGCATCTCACTTCTCATCTCCTTGTGCTCGGGTTCGCCTTTCCAGCTACTTTACTAGCAATCTCCCTACTTGGAGAATCAGCACCATTAAGCTCCTGTTCCCTACAGGTTACAATTTGTCCTGAGGATGAACGGGAAGAGGGGCAACCAATGAGAGACTAGATCTAGGTGTTGGGACAGGCACAGGTCACTCTATTTTCCCATCAGGAAGAAGAATTAACCACAGGCTCAGCCTGCCACCCAGAAGCAGAATAAGGCCTGAGGCAATCCCGCACTTTTGCGGCCAGCTCCCAAAAAAGAGAGTTGAAAAATGGAGATCAGGGACACTGCAATTCACAAACCCGCAGAGTTATAAATGATAACTTTCATCCACAGATATATTGAGGGAAGGCAACGAAGAGGATTTGAAAACAAGGCAGAATTGCAGGAAACAGATTTCAGGAGGTAGATTCGAATCGCCTTGAAAGCACATGAAAAGCGGCAAAACGTCGACAATGATGCCCTTGGCCAAAAAGGGCTTATGCGTTTTTTCCTGAGTATATTCAGGAAAACACGCATACGCCCTTTTTGGCCAACCAAGCAACCTGGAAAGGCAAATCAGCGCTACAAAGAAGTCTCGCTTCCCATCGGTCAAAAGGGTGATGCTGCAAAAAGTTTCAATACCAGAAATGCAGGACAGTCCATGGAGAAATGGCAGCCTTGCTACGCTGATGGGCGGGATGTAAATTGCCAACAGCCACTCTGGAGAAGTGTAAGGTGTGTCCTGAAACATCGAAAAAACACAGCTTAGGGAGCATAGGGCACGTCCACTCATGGGCGTATAAATTGGGAAAACTAAAAATCAGCAAGACACAGGCACCCCAAAGTTTAGGGCTGCTCTGTTGACAAGAACCTCCACTTCATGACACCTTAAATATCCCAGGAAAGAGAAAAATGGATAAAGAAGTTGTGGTCCTTATGTACAATGGAATATCACTCAGACATGAAATCAATGTCATAAGGCTAGTAGAAGCAAGATGAGTGGAGTTAGGTACGACGATTCTAAGTGAAATAAGTCACACAGAAAAAGACTCTTATCATAAGCTATCACTTATAGAGGGAATGTAAAAACCGCTACACTTGAACTGAATTACGAAACAGAACAGAGTCTCACGTTTAGAAAACACACTATGGCTGCTTAACGGGAAAGGTGAGGTGGGGTGATGCATAAAACAAGGGTTTCAAATTCGCTCAGATACCGTTCCATACACCCAATATGTAATAGACAAGACCTACTCCTTGCTCAGTGAACTGGAATCAACACCCCCTATTCACCGCACAACAATATATCTGACTAGTAAGAAACTTAAAACCTATGTATTGATATCTATCTGGAAGTGAGTCAAGTGGGTGTAAAGACGCATAAACACAGCCGTGAAAAGCAGCTAAACCCCATTATGAAAATAAATTACTTTTAAAAACCCGTAAAACAAAGACAGTGAAAGAGAGAGAAATTCTTACAAAATTCGTTCAGGGGCTGTGATGCAACCTGGATTGACCATATCTACACCCACAGCTGGATGAGACATAAGGGTGGTCACTCTTGGGGCTGAGAGGTTTGGTGAGGTTGGGTGAGCAAACTCAGACCCTTTAAAGTAATACTGCTTGGTACCCATCCCATGGGTCCCAAATCCCCAGGTTCAAGGGCATCTTCCTACATCGAAAACATGCATGAGAAACCCAGAAGATGGTACACCGTGTGATTTTGAAAGGTTTTTAAAATGCATCTCACTTCTCATCTCCTTGTGCTCGGGTTCGCCTTTCCAGCTACTTTACTAGCAATCTCCCTACTTGGAGAATCAGCACCATTAAGCTCCTGTTCCCTACAGGTTACAATTTGTCCTGAGGATGAACGGGAAGAGGGGCAACCAATGAGAGACTAGATCTAGGTGTTGGGACAGGCACAGGTCACTCTATTTTCCCATCAGGAAGAAGAATTAACCACAGGCTCAGCCTGCCGCCCAGAAGCAGAATAAGGCCTGAGGCAATCCCGCACTTTTGCGGCCAGCTCCCAAAAAAGAGAGTTGAAAAATGGAGATCAGGGACACTGCAATTCACAAACCCGCAGAGTTATAAATGATAACTCTCATCCACAGATATATTGAGGGAAGGCAACAAAGAGGATTTGAAAACAAGGCAGAATTGCAGGAAACAGATTTCAGGAGGTAGATTCGAATCGCCTTGAAAGCACATGAAAAGCGGCAAAACGTCGACAATGATGCCCTTGGCCAAAAAGGGCTTATGCGTTTTTTCCTGAGTATATTCAGGAAAACACGCATACGCCCTTTTTGGCCAACCAAGCAACCTGGAAAGGCAAATCAGCGCTACAAAGAAGTCTCGCTTCCCATCGGTCAAAAGGGTGATGCTGCAAAAAGTTTCAATACCAGAAATGCAGGACAGTCCATGGAGAAATGGCAGCCTTGCTACGCTGATGGGCGGGATGTAAATTGCCAACAGCCACTCTGGAGAAGTGTAAGGTGTGTCCTGAAACATCGAAAAAACACAGCTTAGGGAGCATAGGGCACGTCCACTCATGGGCGTATAAATTGGGAAAACTAAAAATCAGCAAGACACAGGCACCCCAAAGTTTAGGGCTGCTCTGTTGACAAGAACCTCCACTTGATGACCCCTTAAATATCCCAGGAAAGAGAAAAATGGATAAAGAAGTTGTGGTCCTTATGTACAATGGAATATCACTCAGACATGAAATCAATGTCATAAGGCTAGTAGAAGCAAGATGAGTGGAGTTAGGTACGACGATTCTAAGTGAAATAAGTCACACAGAAAAAGACACTTATCATAAGCTATCACTTATAGAGGGAATGTAAAAACCGCTACACTTGAACTGAATTACAAAAGAGAACAGAGTCACACGTTTAGAAATCACACTATGGCTGCTTAACGGGAAAGGTGAGGTGGGGTGATGCATAAAACAAGGGTTTCAAATTCGCTCAGATACCGTTCCATACACCCAATATATAATAGACAAGACCTACTCCTTGCTCAGTGAACTGGACTCAACACCCCCTATTCACCGCACAAGAATATATGTGACTAGTAAGAATCTTAAAACCTATGTATTGATATCTGTCTGGAAGTGAGTCAAGTGGGTGTAAAGCCGCATAAACACAACCATGAAAAGCAGCTAAACCCCATTATAAAAATAAATTACTTTTAAAAACCCGTAAAACAAAGACAGTGAAAGAGAGAGAAATTCTTACAAAATTCGTTCAGAGGCTGTGATGCAACCTGGATTGACCATATCTAGACCCACACCTGGATGAGACATAAGGGTGGACACTCTTGGGGCTGAGAGGTTGGGTGAGGTTGGGTGAGCAAACGCAGACCCTTTAAAGTAATACTGCGTGGTACCCATCCCATGGGTCCCAAATCTCCAGGTTCAAGGGCATCTTCCTACATCGAAAACATGCATGAGAAAAACAGAAGATGGTACACCGTGTGATTTTGAAAGGTTTCTAAAACGCACCTCATTTCTCATCTCCTTGTGTTCGGGTTCGACATTCCAGCTACTTTACTAACAATCTCCCTACTTGGAGAATCAGCACCTTTAACCTCCTGTTCCGTACAGGTTGCAATTTGTCCTGAGGATGAAAGGGAAGAGGGGCAACCAATGAGAGACTAGATCTAGGTGTTGGGACAGGCACAGGTCAATCTATTTTCCCATCAGGAAGAAGAATTAACCACAGGCTCAGCCTGCCGCCGGGAACCAGAATAGGGCCTGAGGCAATCTCGTGCTTTTGCCGCCAGCTCCCAAAAAAATAGTTGAAAAATGGAGCTCAGGGGCACTGCCATTCACAAACCTGCTGAGTTATAAATGATAACTCTCATCCACAAATATATTGAGGGAAGGCAACGAAGAGGATTTGAAAGCAAGGCAGAATTGCAGGAAACAGGTTTCAGGAGGTAGATTCGAATCGCCTTTAAAGCACATGAAAAGTGGCAAAACGTCGCCAATGATGCACTTGTCCAAAAAGGGCGTATGCGTTTTTTCCTGAATATATTCAGGAAAAAACGCATACGCCCTTTTTGGCCAACCAAGCAACCTGGAAAGGCAAATCAGCGCTACAAAGAAGTCTCGCTTCCCATCGGTCAAAAGGGCCATGCTGCAAAAAGTGTCAAAACCAGAAATGCAGGACAGGCCATGGAGAAATGGCAGCCGTGCTACGCTGATGGTCGGGATGTAAATTGCCAACAGCCACTCTGGAGAAGTGTACGGTGTGTCCTGAAACATCGAAAAAACACAGCTTAGGGAGCATAGGGCACGTCCACTCATGGGCGTATAAATTGGGAAAACTAAAAATCAGCAAGACACAGGCACCCCAACGTTTAGGGCTGCTCTGTTGACAAGAACCTCCACTTGATGACACCTTAAATATCCCAGGAAAGAGAAAAATGGATAAAGAAGTTGTGGTCCTTATGTACAATGGAATATCACTCAGACATGAAATGAATGTCATAAGGCTAGTAGAAGGAATATGAGTGGATTTAGGTACGACGATTCTAAGTGAAATAAGTAACACAGAAAAAGACACTTATCATAAGCTATCACTTATAGAGGGAATGTAAAAACCGCTACACTTGAACTGAATTACAAAAGAGAACAGAGTCACACGTTTAGAAAACACACTATGGCTGCTTAACGGGAAAGGTGAGGTGGGGTGATGCATAAACAAGGGTTTCAAATTCGCTCAGATACCGTTCCATACACCCAATATGTAATAGACAAGACCTACTCCTTGCTCAGTGAACTGGAATCAACACCCCCTATTCACCGCACAACAATATATCTGACTAGTAAGAAACTTAAAACCTATGTATTGATATCTATCTGGAAGTGAGTCAAGTGGGTGTAAAGACGCATAAACACAGCAGTGAAAAGCAGCTAAACCCCATTATGAAAATAAATTACTTTTAAAAACCCGTAAAACAAAGACAGTGAAAGAGAGAGAAATTCTTACAAAATTCGTTCAGGGGCTGTGATGCAACCTGGATTGCCCATATCTACACCCACAGCTGGATGAGACATAAGGGTGGTCACTCTTGGGGCTGAGAGGTTTGGTGAGGTTGGGTGAGCAAACACAGACCCTTTAAAGTAATACTGCGTGGTACCCATCCCATGGGTCCCAAATCTCCAGGTTCAAGGGCATCTTCCTACATCGAAAACATGCATGAGAAAAACAGAAGATGGTACACCGTGTGATTTTCAAAGGTTTCTAAAACGCACCTCATTTCTCATCTCCTTGTGTTCGGGTTCGCCATTCCAGCTACTTGACTAACAATCTCCCTACTTGGAGAATCAGCACCTTTAACCTCCTGTTCCGTACAGGTTGCAATTTGTCCTGAGGATGAAAGGGAAGAGGGGCAACCAATGAGAGACTAGGTCTAGGTGTTGGGACAGGCACAGGTCACTCTATTTTCCCATCAGGAAGGAGAATTAACCACAGGCTCAGCCTGCCGCCGGGAACCAGAATAGGGCCTGAGGCAATCCCGTGCTTTTGCCGCCAGCTACCAAAAAAATTGTTGAAAAATGGAGCTCAGGGGCACTGCCATTCACAAACCTGCTGAGTTATAAATGATAACTCTCATCCACAAATATATTGAGGGAAGGCAACGAAGAGGATTTGAAAGCAAGGCAGAATTGCAGGAAACAGGTTTCAGGAGGTAGATTCGAATCGCCTTTAAAGCACATGAAAAGTGGCAAAACGTCGCCAATGATGCCCTTGGCCAAAAAGGGCGTATGCGTTTTTTCCTGAATATATTCAGGAAAAAACGCATACGCCCTTTTTGGCCTACCAAGCAACCTGGAAAGGCAAATCAGCGCTACAAAGAAGTCTCGCTTCCCATCGGTCAAAAGGGCCATGCTGCAAAAAGTGTCAAAACCAGAAATGCAGGACAGGCCATGGAGAAATGGCAGCCTTGCTACGCTGATGGTCGGGATGTAAATTGCCAACAGCCATTCTGGAGAAGTGTACGGTGTGTCCTGAAACATCGAAAAAACACAGCTAAGGGAGCATAGGGCACGTCCACTCATGGGCGTATAAATTGGGAAAACTAAAAATCAGCAAGACACAGGCACCCCGACGTTTAGGGCTGCTCTGTTGACAAGAACCTCCACTTGATGACACCTTAAATATCCCAGGAAAGAGAAAAATGGATAAAGAAGTTGTGGTCCTTATGTACAATGGAATATCACTCAGACATGAAATCAATGTCATAAGGCTAGTAGAAGCAAGATGAGTGGAGTTAGGTTCGACGATTCTAAGTGAAATAAGTCACACAGAAAAAGACACTTATCATAAGCTATCACTTATAGAGGGAATGTAAAAACCGCTACACTTGAACTGAATTACAAAAGAGAACAGAGTCACACGTTTAGAAAACACACTATGGCTGCTTAACGGGAAAGGTGAGGTGGGGTGATGCATAAAACAAGGGTTTCAAATTCGCTCAGATACCGTTCCATACACCCAATATGTAATAGACAAGACCTACTCCTTGCTCAGTGAACTGGAATCAACACCCCCTATTCACCGCACAACAATATATCTGACTAGTAAGAAACTTAAAACCTATGTATTGATATCTATCTGGAAGTGAGTCAAGTGGGTGTAAAGACGCATAAACACAGCCGTGAAAAGCAGCTAAACCCCATTATGAAAATAAATTACTTTTAAAAACCCGTAAAACAAAGACAGTGAAAGAGAGAGAAATTCTTACAAAATTCGTTCAGAGGCTGTGATGCAACCTGGATTGACCATATCTAGACCCACAGGTGGATGAGACATAAGGGTGGACACTCTTGGGGTTGAGAGTTTGGGTGAGCAAACGCAGACCCTTTAAAGTAATACTGCGTGGTACCCATCCCATGGGTCCCAAATCTCCAGGTTCAAGGGCATCTTCCTACATCGAAAACATGCATGAGAAAAACAGAAGATGGTACACCGTGTGATTTTGAAAGGTTTCTAAAACGCACCTCATTTCTCATCTCCTTGTGTTCGGGTTCGCCATTCCAGCTACTTGACTAACAATCTCCCTATGTGGAGAATCAGCACCTTTAACCTCCTGTTCCGTACAGGTTGCAATTTGTCCTGAGGATGAAAGGAAAGAGGGGCAACCAATGAGAGACTAGATCTAGGTGTTGGGACAGGCACAGGTCACTCTATTTTCCCATCAGGAAGAAGAATTAACCACAGGCTCAGCCTGCCGCCGGGAACCAGAATAGGGCCTGAGGCAATCTCGTGCTTTTGCCGCCAGCTCCCAAAAAAATATTTGAAAAATGGAGCTCAGGGGCACTGCCATTCACAAACCTGCTGAGTTATAAATGATAACTCTCATCCACAAATATATTGAGGGAAGGCAACGAAGAGGATTTGAAAGCAAGGCAGAATTGCAGGAAACAGGTTTCAGGAGGTAGATTCGAATCGCCTTTAAAGCACATGAAAAGTGGCAAAACGTCGCCAATGATGCACTTGTCCAAAAACGGCGTATGCGTTTTTTCCTGAATATATTCAGGAAAAAACGCATACGCCCTTTTTGGCCAACCAAGCAACCTGGAAAGGCAAATCAGCGCTACAAAGAAGTCTCGCTTCCCATCGGTCAAAAGGGCCATGCTGCAAAAAGTGTCAAAACCAGAAATGCAGGACAGGCCATGGAGAAATGGCAGCCGTGCTACGCTGATGGTCGGGATGTAAATTGCCAACAGCCACTCTGGAGAAGTGTACGGTGTGTCCTGAAACATCGAAAAAACACAGCTTAGGGAGCATAGGGCACGTCCACTCATGGGCGTATAAATTGGGAAAACTAAAAATCAGCAAGACACAGGCACCCCGACGTTTAGGGCTGCTCTGTTGACAAGAACCTCCACTTGATGACACCTTAAATATCCCAGGAAAGAGAAAAATGGATAAAGAAGTTGTGGTCCTTATGTACAATGGAATATCACTCAGACATGAAATGAATGTCATAAGGCTAGTAGAAGCAAGATGAGTGGAGTTAGGTACGACGATTCTAAGTGAAATAAGTCACACAGAAAAAGACACTTATCATAAGCTATCACTTATAGAGGGAATGTAAAAACCGCTACACTTGAACTGAATTACAAAAGAGAACAGAGTCACACGTTTAGAAAACACACTATGGCTGCTTAACGGGAAAGGTGAGGTGGGGTGATGCATAAAACAAGGGTTTCAAATTCGCTCAGATACCGTTCCATACACCCAATATGTAATAGACAAGACCTACTCCTTGCTCAGTGAACTGGAATCAACACCCCCTATTCACCGCACAACAATATATCTGACTAATAAGAAACTTAAAACCTATGTATTGATATCTATCTGGAAGTGAGTCAAGTGGGTGTAAAGACGCATAAACACAGCCGTGAAAAGCAGCTAAACCCCATTATGAAAATAAATTACTTTTAAAAACCCGTAAAACAAAGACAGTGAAAGAGAGAGAAATTCTTACAAAATTCGTTCAGGGGCTGTGATGCAACCTGGATTGACCATATCTACACCCACAGCTGGATGAGACATAAGGGTGGTCACTCTTGGGGCTGAGAGGTTTGGTGAGGTTGGGTGAGCAAACGCAGACCCTTTAAAGTAATACTGCGTGGTACCCATCCCATGGGTCCCAAATCTCCAGGTTCAAGGGCATCTTCCTACATCGAAAACATGCATGAGAAACCCAGAGGATGGTACACCGTGTGATTTTGAAAGGTTTCTAAAACGCACCTCATTTCTCATCTCCTTGTGTTCGGGTTCGCCATTCCAGCTACTTGACTAACAATCTCCCTACGTGGAGAATCAGCACCTTTAACCTCCTGTTCCGTACAGGTTGCAATTTGTCCTGAGGATGAAAGGAAAGAGGGGCAACCAATGAGAGACTAGATCTAGGTGTTGGGACAGGCACAGGTCACTCTATTTTCCCATCAGGAAGAAGAATTAACCACAGGCTCAGCCTGCCGCCGGGAACCAGAATAGGGCCTGAGGCAATCTCGTGCTTTTGCCGCCAGCTCCCAAAAAATTAGTTGAAAAATGGAGCTCAGGGGCACTGCCATTCACAAACCTGCTGAGTTATAAATGATAACTCTCATCCACAAATATATTGAGGGAAGGCAACGAAGAGGATTTGAAAGCAAGGCAGAATTGCAGGAAACAGGTTTCAGGAGGTAGATTCGAATCGCCTTTAAAGCACATGAAAAGTGGCAAAACGTCGCCAATGATGCCCTTGGCCAAAAAGGGCGTATGCGTTTTTTCCTGAATATATTCAGGAAAAAACGCATACGCCCTTTTTGGCCAACCAAGCAACCTGGAAAGGCAAATCAGCGCTACAAAGAAGTCTCGCTTCCCATCGGTCAAAAGGGCCATGCTGCAAAAAGTGTCAAAACCAGAAATGCAGGACAGGCCATGGAGAAATGGCAGACGTGCTACGCTGATGGGCGGGATGTAAATTGCCAACAGCCACTCTGGAGAAGTGTACGGTGTGTCCTGAAACATCGAAAAAACACAGCTTAGGGAGCATAGGGCACGTCCACTCATGGGCGTATAAATTGGGAAAACTAAAAATCAGCAAGACACAGGCACCCCGACGTTTAGGGCTGCTCTGTTGACAAAAACCTCCACTTCATGACACCTTAAATATCCCAGGAAAGAGAAAAATGGATAAAGAAGTTGTGGTCCTTATGTACAATGGAATATCACTCAGACATGAAATCTATGTCATAAGGCTAGTAGAAGCAAGATGAGTGGATTTAGGTACGACGATTTTAAGTGAAATAAGTCACACAGAAAAAGACTCTTATCATAAGCTATCACTTATAGAGGGAATGTAAAAACCGCTACACTTGAACTGAATTACGAAACAGAACAGAGTCTCACGTTTAGAAAACACACTATGGCTGCTTAACGGGAAAGGTGACGTGGGGTGATGCATAAAACAAGGGTTTCAAATTCGCTCAGATACCGTTCCATACACCCAATATGTAATAGACAAAACCTACTCCTTGCTCAGTGAACTGGACTCAACACTCCCTATTCACCGCACAAGAATATATGTGACTAGTAAGAATCTTAAAACCTATGTATTGATATCTGTCTGGAAGTGAGTCAAGTGGGTGTAAAGCCGCATAAACACAGCCGTGAAAAGCAGCTAAACCCCATTATAAAAATAAATTACTTTAAAAAATCCGTAAAACAAAGACAGTGAAAGAGAGAGAAATTCCTACAAAATTTGTTCAGAGGCTGTGATGCAACCTGGATTGACCATATCTAGACCCAAGCTGGATGAGACATAAGGGTGGACACCCTTGGGGCTGAGAGGTTGGGTGAGGTTGGGTGAGCAAACGCAGACCCTTTAAAGTAATACTGCGTGGTACCCATCCCATGGATCCCAAATCTCCAGGTTCAAGGGCATCTTCCTACATCGAAAACATGCATGAGAAACCCAGAGGATGGTACACCGTGTGATTTTGAAAGGTTTCTAAAACGCACTTCATTTCTCATCTCCTTGTGTTCGGGTTCGCCATTCCAGCTACTTGACTAACAATCTCCCTACGTGGAGAATCAGCACCTTTAACCTCCTGTTCCGTACAGGTTGCAATTTGTCCTGAGGATGAAAGGAAAGAGGGGCAACCAATGAGAGACTAGATCTAGGTGTTGGGACAGGCACAGGTCACTCTATTTTCCCATCAGGAAGAAGAATTAACCACAGGCTCAGCCTGCTGCCGGGAACCAGAATAGGGCCTGAGGCAATCTCGTGCTTTTGCCGCCAGCTCCCAAAAAAATAGTTGAAAAATGGAGCTCAGGGGCACTGCCATTCACAAACCTGCTGAGTTATAAATGATAACTCTCATCCACAAATATATTGAGGGAAGGCAACGAAGAGGATTTGAAAGCAAGGCAGAATTGCAGGAAACAGGTTTCAGGAGGTAGATTCGAATCGCCTTTAAAGCACATGAAAAGTGGCAAAACGTCGCCAATGATGCACTTGGCCAAAAAGGGCGTATGCGTTTTTTCCTGAATATATTCAGGAAAAAACGCATACGCCCTTTTTGGCCAACCAAGCAACCTGGAAAGGCAAATCAGCGCTACAAAGAAGTCTCGCTTCCCATCGGTCAAAAGGGCCATGCTGCAAAAAGTGTCAAAACCAGAAATGCAGGACAGGCCATGGAGAAATGGCAGACGTGCTACGCTGATGGTCGGGATGTAAATTGCCAACAGCCACTCTGGAGAAGTGTACGGTGTGTCCTGAAACATCGAAAAAACACAGCTTAGGGAGCATAGGGCACGTTCACTCATGGGCGTATAAATTGGGAAAACTAAAAATCAGCAAGACACAGGCACCCCGACGTTTAGGGCTGCTCTGTTGACAAAAACCTCCACTTCATGACACCTTAAATATCCCAGGAAAGAGAAAAATGGATAAAGAAGTTGTGGTCCTTATGTACAATGGAATATCACTCAGACATGAAATCAATGTCATAAGGCTAGTAGAAGCAATATGAGTGGATTTAGGTACGACGATTCTAAGTGAAATAAGTAACACAGAAAAAGACACTTATCATAAGCTATCACTTATAGAGGGAATGTAAAAACCGCTACACTTGAACTGAATTACAAAAGAGAACAGAGTCACACGTTTAGAAAACACACTATGGCTGCTTAACGGGAAAGGTGAGGTGGGGTGATGCATAAAACAAGGGTTTCAAATTCGCTCAGATACCGTTCCATACACCCAATATGTAATAGACAAGACCTACTCCTTGCTCAGTGAACTGGAATCAACACCCCCTATTCACCGCACAACAATATATCTGACTAGTAAGAAACTTAAAACCTATGTATTGATATCTATCTGGAAGTGAGTCAAGTGGGTGTAAAGACGCATAAACACAGCCGTGAAAAGCAGCTAAACCCCATTATGAAAATAAATTACTTTTAAAAACCCGTAAAACAAAGACAGTGAAAGAGAGAGAAATTCTTACAAAATTCGTTCAGGGGCTGTGATGCAACCTGGATTGACCATATCTACACCCACAGCTGGATGAGACATAAGGGTGGTCACTCTTGGGGCTGAGAGGTTTGGTGAGGTTGGGTGAGCAAACGCAGACCCTTTAAAGTAATACTGCTTGGTACCCATCCCATGGGTCCCAAATCCCCAGGTTCAAGGGCATCTTCCTACATCGAAAACATGCATGAGAAACCCAGAAGATGGTACAC
Source organism: Eschrichtius robustus (assembly GCF_028021215.1). Taxonomy (NCBI): domain Eukaryota; kingdom Metazoa; phylum Chordata; class Mammalia; order Artiodactyla; family Eschrichtiidae; genus Eschrichtius; species Eschrichtius robustus. The sequence goes on from NW_027175203.1 coordinate 34,694, forward strand.
CGTGTGATTTTGAAAGGTTTTTAAAATGCACCTCATTTCTCATCTCCTTGTGCTCGGGTTCGCCTTTCCAGCTACTTTACTAGCAATATCCCTACTTGGAGAATCAACACCATTAAGCTCCTGTTCCCTACAGGTTACAATTTGTCCTGAGGATGAACGGGAAGAGGGGCAACCAATGAGACACTAGATCTAGGTGTTGGGACAGGCACAGGTCACTCTATTTTCCCATCAGGAAGAAGAATTAACCACAGGCTCAGCCTGCCGCCCAGAAGCAGAATAAGGCCTGAGGCAATCCCGCACTTTTGCGGCCAGCTCCCAAAAAAGAGAGTTGAAAAATGGAGATCAGGGACACTGCAATTCACAAACCCGCAGAGTTATAAATGATAACTCTCATCCACAGATATATTGAGGGAAGGCAACGAAGAGGATTTGAAAACAAGGCAGAATTGCAGGAAACAGATTTCAGGAGGTAGATTCGAATCGCCTTGAAAGCACATGAAAAGCGGCAAAACGTCGACAATGATGCCCTTGGCCAAAAAGGGCTTATGCGTTTTTTCCTGAGTATATTCAGGAAAACACGCATACGCCCTTTTTGGCCAACCAAGCAACCTGGAAAGGCAAATCAGCGCTACAAAGAAGTCTCGCTTCCCATCGGTCAAAAGGGTGATGCTGCAAAAAGTGTCAAAACCAGAAATGCAGGACAGTCCATGGAGAAATGGCAGCCTTGCTACGCTGATGGGCGGGATGTAAATTGCCAACAGCCACTCTGGAGAAGTGTAAGGTGTGTCCTGAAACATCGAAAAAAAACAGCTTAGGGAGCATAGGGCACGTCCACTCATGGGCGTATAAATTGGGAAAAATAAAAATCAGCAAGACACAGGCACCCCAAAGTTTAGGGCTGCTCTGTTGACAAGAACCTCCACTTCATGACACCTTAAATATCCCAGGAAAGAGAAAAATGGATAAAGAAGTTGTGGTCCTTATGTACAATGGAATATCACTCAAACATGAAATGAATGCAATAAGGCTAGTAGAAGCAAGATGAGTGGAGTTAGGTACGACGATTCTAAGTGAAATAAGTCACACAGAAATAGACACTTATCATAAGCTATCACTTATAGAGGGAATGTAAAAACCGCTACACTTGAACTGAATTACAAAACAGAACAGAGTCACACGTTTAGAAAACACACTATGGCTGCTTAACGGGAAAGGTGAGGTGGGGTGATGCATAAAACAAGGGTTTCAAATTCGCTCAGATACCGTTCCATACACCCAATATGTAATAGACAAGACCTACTCCTTGCTCAGTGAACTGGACTCAACACCCCCTATTCACCGCACAAGAATATATGTGACTAGTAAGAATCTTAAAACCTATGTATTGATATCTGTCTGGAAGTGAGTCAAGTGGGTGTAAAGCCGCATAAACACAGCCGTGAAAAGCAGCTAAACCCCATTATAAAAATAAATTACTTTTAAAAACCCTTAAAATAAAGACAGTGAAAGAGAGAAATTCTTACAAAATTCGTTCAGAGGCTGTGATGCAACCTGAATTGACCATATCTAGACACACAGCTGGATGAGACATAAGGGTGGACACTCTTGGGGTTGAGAGTTTGGGTGAGCAAACGCAGACCCTTTAAAGTAATACTGCATGGTACCCATCCCATGGGTCCCAAATCTCCAGGTTCAAGGGCATCTTCCTACATCGAAAACATGCATGAGAAAAACAGAAGATGGTACACCGTGTGATTTTGAAAGGTTTCTAAAACGCACCTCATTTCTCATCTCCTTGTGTTCGGGTTCGCCATTCCAGCTACTTTACTAACAATCTCCCTACTTGGAGAATCAGCACCTTTAACCTCCTGTTCCGTACAGGTTGCAATTTGTCCTGAGGATGAAAGGGAAGAGGGGCAACCAATGAGAGACTAGGTCTAGGTGTTGGGACAGGCACAGGTCACTCTATTTTCCCATCAGGAAGAAGAATTAACCACAGGCTCAGCCTGCCGCCGGGAACCAGAATAGGGCCTGAGGCAATATCGTGCTTTTGCCGACAGCTCCCAAAAAATAGTTGAAAAATGGAGCTCAGGGGCACTGCCATTCACAAACCTGCTGAGTTATAAATGATAACTCTCATCCACAAATATATTGAGGGAAGGCAACGAAGAGGATTTGAAAGCAAGGCAGAATTGCAGGAAACAGGTTTCAGGAGGTAGATTCGAATCGCCTTTAAAGCACATTAAAAGTGGCAAAACGTCGCCAATGATGCACTTGGCCAAAAAGGGCGTATGCGTGTTTTCCTGAATATATTCAGGAAAACACGCATACGCCCTTTTTGGCCAACCAAGCAACCTGGAAAGGCAAATCAGCGCTACAAAGAAGTCTCGCTTCCCATCGGTCAAAAGGGCCATGCTGCAAAAAGTGTCAAAACCAGAAATGCAGGACAGGCCATGGAGAAATGGCAGCCGTGCTACGCTGATGGTCGGGATGTAAATTGCCAACATCCACTCTGGAGAAGTGTACGGTGTGTCCTGAAACATCGAAAAAACACAGCTTAGGGAGCATAGGGCACGTCCACTCATGGGCGTATAAATTGGGAAAACTAAAAATCAGCAAGACACAGGCACCCCAAAGTTTAGGGCTGCTCTGTTGACAAGAACCTCCACTTCATGACACCTTAAATATCCCAGGAAAGAGAAAAATGGATAAAGAAGTTGTGGTCCTTATGTACAATGGAATATCACTCAGACATGAAATCAATGTCATAAGGCTAGTAGAAGCAAGATGAGTGGAGTTAGGTACGACGATTCTAAGTGAAATAAGTCACACAGAAAAAGACTCTTATCATAAGCTATCACTTATAGAGGGAATGTAAAAACCGCTACACTTGAACTGAATTACGAAACAGAACAGAGTCTCACGTTTAGAAAACACACTATGGCTGCTTAACGGGAAAGGTGAGGTGGGGTGATGCATAAAACAAGGGTTTCAAATTCGCTCAGATACCGTTCCATACACCCAATATGTAATAGACAAGACCTACTCCTTGCTCAGTGAACTGGACTCAACACTCCCTATTCACCGCTCAAGAATATATGTGACTAGTAAGAATCTTAAAACCTATGTATTGATATCTGTCTGGAAGTGAGTCAAGTGGGTGTAAAGCCGCATAAACACAGCCGTGAAAAGCAGCTAAACCCCATTATAAAAATAAATTACTTTAAAAAACCCGTAAAACAAAGACAGTGAAAGAGAGAGAAATTCCTACAAAATTTGTTCAGAGGCTGTGATGCAACCTGGATTGACCATATCTAGACCCAAGCTGGATGAGACATAAGGGTGGACACTCTTGGGGCTGAGAGGTTGGGTGAGGTTGGGTGAGCAAACGCAGACCCTTTAAAGTAATACTGCGTGGTACCCATCCCATGGATCCCAAATCTCCAGGTTCAAGGGCATCTTCCTACATCGAAAACATGCATGAGAAACCCAGAGGATGGTACACCGTGTGATTTTGAAAGGTTTCTAAAACGCACCTCATTTCTCATCTCCTTGTGTTCGGGTTCGCCATTCCAGCTACTTGACTAACAATCTCCCTACGTGGAGAATCAGTACCTTTAACCTCCTGTTCCGTACAGGTTGCAATTTGTCCTGAGGATGAAAGGAAAGAGGGGCAACCAATGAGAGACTAGATCTAGGTGTTGGGACAGGCACAGGTCACTCTATTTTCCCATCAGGAAGAAGAATTAACCACAGGCTCAGCCTGCCGCCCAGAAGCAGAATAAGGCCTGATGCAATCCCGCACTTTTGCGGCCTGCTCCCAAAAAAGAGAGTTGAAAAATGGAGATCAGGGACACTGCAATTCACAAACCTGCTGAGTTATAAATGATAACTCTCATCCACAGATATATTGAGGGAAGGCAACGAAGAGGATTTGAAAACAAGGCAGAATTGCAGGAAACAGATTTCAGGAGGTAGATTCGAATCGCCTTGAAAGCACATGAAAAGCGGCAAAACGTCGACAATGATGCCCTTGGCCAAAAAGGGCTTATGCGTTTTTTCCTGAGTATATTCAGGAAAACACGCATACGCCCTTTTTGGCCAACCAAGCAACCTGGAAAGGCAAATCAGCGCTACAAAGAAGTCTCGCTTCCCATCGGTCAAAAGGGTGATGCTGCAAAAAGTGTCAAAACCAGAAATGCAGGACAGTCCATGGAGAAATGGCAGCCTTACTACGCTGATGGGCGGGATGTAAATTGCCAACAGCCACTCTGGAGAAGTGTAAGGTGTGTCCTGAAACATCGAAAAAACACAGCTTAGGGAGCATAGGGCACGTCCACTCATGGGTGTATAAATTGGGAAAAATAAAAATCAGCAAGACACAGGCACCCCAAAGTTTAGGGCTGCTCTGTTGACAAGAACCTCCACTTCATGACACCTTAAATATCCCAGGAAAGAGAAAAATGGATAAAGAAGTTGTGGTCCTTATGTACAATGGAATATCACTCAAACATGAAATGAATGCAATAAGGCTAGTAGAAGCAAGATGAGTGGAGTTAGGTACGACGATTCTAAGTGAAATAAGTCACACAGAAAAAGACACTTATCATAAGCTATCACTTATAGAGGGAATGTAAACACCGCTACACTTGAACTGAATTACAAAACAGAACAGAGTCACACGTTTAGAAAACACACTATGGCTGCTTAACGGGAAAGGTGAGGTGGGGTGATGCATAAAACAAGGGTTTCAAATTCGCTCAGATACCGTTCCATACACCCAATATGTAATAGACAAGACCTACTCCTTGCTCAGTGAACTGGACTCAACACCCCCTATTCACCGCACAAGAATATATGTGACTAGTAAGAATCTTAAAACCTATGTATTGATATCTGTCTGGAAGTGAGTCAAGTGGGTGTAAAGCCGCATAAACACAGCCGTGAAAAGCAGCTAAAACCCATTATAAAAATAAATTACTTTTAAAAACCCTTAAAATAAAGACAGTGAAAGAGAGAAATTCTTACAAAATTCGTTCAGAGGCTGTGATGCAACCTGAATTGACCATATCTAGACACACAGCTGGATGAGACATAAGGGTGGACACTCTTGGGGTTGAGAGTTTGGGTGAGCAAACGCAGACCCTTTAAAGTAATACTGCGTGGTACCCATCCCATGGGTCCCAAATCTCCAGGTTCAAGGGCATCTTCCTACATCGAAAACATGCATGAGAAAAACAGAAGATGGTACACCGTGTGATTTTGAAAGGTTTCTAAAACGCACCTCATTTCTCATCTCCTTGTGTTCGGGTTTGCCATTCCAGCTACTTGACTAACAATCTCCCTACTTGGAGAATCAGCACCTTTAACCTCCTGTTCCGTACAGGTTGCAATTTGTCCTGAAGATGAAAGGGAAGAGGGGCAACCAATGAGAGACTAGGTCTAGGTGTTGGGACAGGCACAGGTCACTCTATTTTCCCATCAGGAAGAAGAATTAACCACAGGCTCAGCCTGCCGCCGGGAACCAGAATAGGGACTGAGGCAATCCCGTGCTTTTGCCGCCAGCTCCCAAAAAAATAGTTGAAAAATGGAGCTCAGGGGCACTGCCATTCACAAACCTGCTGAGTTATAAATGATAACTCTCATCCACAAATATATTGAGGGAAGGCAACGAAGAGGATTTGAAAGCAAGGCAGAATTGCAGGAAACAGGTTTCAGGAGGTAGATTCGAATCGCCTTTAAAGCACATGAAAAGTGGCAAAACGTCGCCAATGATGCCCTTGGCCAAAAAGGGCGTATGCGTTTTTTCCTGAATATATTCAGCAAAAAACGCATACGCCCTTTTTGGCCAACCAAGCAACCTGGAAAGGCAAATCAGTGCTACAAAAAGTCTCGCTTCCCATCGGTCAAAAGGGCCATGCTGCAAAAAGTGTCAAAACCAGAAATGCAGGACAGTCCATGGAGAAATGGCAGCCTTGCTACGCTGATGGGCGGGATGTAAATTGCCAACAGCCACTCTGGAGAAGTGTACGGTGTGTCCTGAAACATCGAAAAAACACAGCTTAGGGAGCATAGGGCACGTCCACTCATGGGCGTATAAATTGGGAAAACTAAAAATCTGCAAGACACAAGCACCCCAAAGTTTAGGGCTGCTCTGTTGACAAGAACCTCCACTTCATGTCACCTTAAATATCCCAGGAAAGAGAAAAATGGATAAAGAATTTGTGGTCCTTATGTACAATGGAATATCACTCAGACATGAAATCTATGTCATAAGGCTAGTAGAAGCAAGATGAGTGGATTTAGGTACGACGATTTTAAGTGAAATAAGTCACACAGAAAAAGACACTTATCATAAGCTATCACTTATAGAGGGAATGTAAAAACCGCTACACTTGAACTGAATTACAAAAGAGAACAGAGTCACACGTTTAGAAAACACACTATGGCTGCTTAACGGGAAAGGTGAGGTGGGGTGATGCATAAAACAAAGATTTCAAATTCGCTCAGATACCGTTCCATACACCCAATATGTAATAGACAAGACCTACTCCTTGCTCAGTGAACTGGAATCAACACCCCCTATTCACCGCACAAGAATATATCTGACTAGTAAGAAACTTAAAACCTATGTATTTATATCTATCTGGAAGTGAGTCAAGTGGGTGTAAAGACGCATAAACACAGCCGTGAAAAGCAGCTAAACCCCATTATGAAAATAAATTACTTATAAAAACCCGTAAAACAAAGACAGTGAAAGAGAGAGAAATTCTTACAAAATTCGTTCAGGGGCTGTGATGCAACCTGGATTGACCATATCTACACCCACAGCTGGATGAGACATAAGGGTGGTCACTCTTGGGGCTGAGAGGTTTGGTGAGGTTGGGTGAGCAAACGCAGACCCTTTAAAGTAATACAGCTTGGTACCCATCCCATGGGTCCCAAATCCCCAGGTTCAAGGGCATCTTCCTACATCGAAAACATGCATGAGAAACCCAGAAGATGGTACACCGTGTGATTTTGAAAGGTTTTAAAATGCACCTCATTTCTCATCTCCTTGTGCTCGGGTTCGCCTTTCCAGCTACTTTACTAGCAATCTCCCTACTTGGAGAATCAGCACCATTAAGCTCCTGTTCCCTACAGGTTACAATTTGTCCTGAGGATGAACGGGAAGAGGGGCAACCAATGAGAGACTAGATCTAGGTGTTGGGACAGGCACAGGTCACTCTATTTTCCCATCAGGAAGAAGAATTAACCACAGGCTCAGCCTGCCGCCCAGAAGCAGAATAAGGCCTGATGCAATCCCGCACTTTTGCGGCCTGCTCCCAAAAAAGAGAGTTGAAAAATGGAGATCAGGGACACTGCAATTCACAAACCCGCAGAGTTATAAATGATAACTCTCATCCACAGATATATTGAGGGAAGGCAACGAAGAGGATTTGAAAACAAGGCAGAATTGCAGGAAACAGATTTCAGGAGGTAGATTCGAATCGCCTTGAAAGCACATGAAAAGCGGCAAAACGTCGACAATGATGCCCTTGGCCAAAAAGGGCTTATGCGTTTTTTCCTGAGTATATTCAGGAAAACACGCATACGCCCTTTTTGGCCAACCAAGCAACCTGGAAAGGCAAATCAGCGCTACAAAGAAGTCTCGCTTCCCATCGGTCAAAAGGGTGATGCTGCAAAAAGTGTCAAAACCAGAAATGCAGGACAGTCCATGGAGAAATGGCAGCCTTACTACGCTGATGGGCGGGATGTAAATTGCCAACAGCCACTCTGGAGAAGTGTAAGGTGTGTCCTGAAACATCGAAAAAACACAGCTTAGGGAGCATAGGGCACGTCCACTCATGGGTGTATAAATTGGGAAAAATAAAAATCAGCAAGACACAGGCACCCCAAAGTTTAGGGCTGCTCTGTTGACAAGAACCTCCACTTCATGACACCTTAAATATCCCAGGAAAGAGAAAAATGGATAAAGAAGTTGTGGTCCTTATGTACAATGGAATATCACTCAAACATGAAATGAATGCAATAAGGCTAGTAGAAGCAAGATGAGTGGAGTTAGGTACGACGATTCTAAGTGAAATAAGTCACACAGAAAAAGACACTTATCATAAGCTATCACTTATAGAGGGAATGTAAACACCGCTACACTTGAACTGAATTACAAAACAGAACAGAGTCACACGTTTAGAAAACACACTATGGCTGCTTAACGGGAAAGGTGAGGTGGGGTGATGCATAAAACAAGGGTTTCAAATTCGCTCAGATACCGTTCCATACACCCAATATGTAATAGACAAGACCTACTCCTTGCTCAGTGAACTGGACTCAACACCCCCTATTCACCGCACAAGAATATATGTGACTAGTAAGAATCTTAAAACCTATGTATTGATATCTGTCTGGAAGTGAGTCAAGTGGGTGTAAAGCCGCATAAACACAGCCGTGAAAAGCAGCTAAAACCCATTATAAAAATAAATTACTTTTAAAAACCCTTAAAATAAAGACAGTGAAAGAGAGAAATTCTTACAAAATTCGTTCAGAGGCTGTGATGCAACCTGAATTGACCATATCTAGACACACAGCTGGATGAGACATAAGGGTGGACACTCTTGGGGTTGAGAGTTTGGGTGAGCAAACGCAGACCCTTTAAAGTAATACTGCGTGGTACCCATCCCATGGGTCCCAAATCTCCAGGTTCAAGGGCATCTTCCTACATCGAAAACATGCATGAGAAAAACAGAAGATGGTACACCGTGTGATTTTGAAAGGTTTCTAAAACGCACCTCATTTCTCATCTCCTTGTGTTCGGGTTTGCCATTCCAGCTACTTGACTAACAATCTCCCTACTTGGAGAATCAGCACCTTTAACCTCCTGTTCCGTACAGGTTGCAATTTGTCCTGAAGATGAAAGGGAAGAGGGGCAACCAATGAGAGACTAGGTCTAGGTGTTGGGACAGGCACAGGTCACTCTATTTTCCCATCAGGAAGAAGAATTAACCACAGGCTCAGCCTGCCGCCGGGAACCAGAATAGGGACTGAGGCAATCCCGTGCTTTTGCCGCCAGCTCCCAAAAAAATAGTTGAAAAATGGAGCTCAGGGGCACTGCCATTCACAAACCTGCTGAGTTATAAATGATAACTCTCATCCACAAATATATTGAGGGAAGGCAACGAAGAGGATTTGAAAGCAAGGCAGAATTGCAGGAAACAGGTTTCAGGAGGTAGATTCGAATCGCCTTTAAAGCACATGAAAAGTGGCAAAACGTCGCCAATGATGCCCTTGGCCAAAAAGGGCGTATGCGTTTTTTCCTGAATATATTCAGCAAAAAACGCATACGCCCTTTTTGGCCAACCAAGCAACCTGGAAAGGCAAATCAGTGCTACAAAAAGTCTCGCTTCCCATCGGTCAAAAGGGCCATGCTGCAAAAAGTGTCAAAACCAGAAATGCAGGACAGTCCATGGAGAAATGGCAGCCTTGCTACGCTGATGGGCGGGATGTAAATTGCCAACAGCCACTCTGGAGAAGTGTACGGTGTGTCCTGAAACATCGAAAAAACACAGCTTAGGGAGCATAGGGCACGTCCACTCATGGGCGTATAAATTGGGAAAACTAAAAATCTGCAAGACACAAGCACCCCAAAGTTTAGGGCTGCTCTGTTGACAAGAACCTCCACTTCATGTCACCTTAAATATCCCAGGAAAGAGAAAAATGGATAAAGAATTTGTGGTCCTTATGTACAATGGAATATCACTCAGACATGAAATCTATGTCATAAGGCTAGTAGAAGCAAGATGAGTGGATTTAGGTACGACGATTTTAAGTGAAATAAGTCACACAGAAAAAGACACTTATCATAAGCTATCACTTATAGAGGGAATGTAAAAACCGCTACACTTGAACTGAATTACAAAAGAGAACAGAGTCACACGTTTAGAAAACACACTATGGCTGCTTAACGGGAAAGGTGAGGTGGGGTGATGCATAAAACAAAGGTTTCAAATTCGCTCAGATACCGTTCCATACACCCAATATGTAATAGACAAGACCTACTCCTTGCTCAGTGAACTGGAATCAACACCCCCTATTCACCGCACAAGAATATATCTGACTAGTAAGAAACTTAAAACCTATGTATTTATATCTATCTGGAAGTGAGTCAAGTGGGTGTAAAGACGCATAAACACAGCCGTGAAAAGCAGCTAAACCCCATTATGAAAATAAATTACTTTTAAAAACCCGTAAAACAAAGACAGTGAAAGAGAGAGAAATTCTTACAAAACTTTTTCAGGGGCTGTGATGCAACCTGGATTGACCATATCTACACCCACAGCTGGATGAGACATAAGGGTGGTCACTCTTGGGGCTGAGAGGTTTGGTGAGGTTGGGTGAGCAAACGCAGACCCTTTAAAGTAATACAGCTTGGTACCCATCCCATGGGTCCCAAATCCCCAGGTTCAAGGGCATCTTCCTACATCGAAAACATGCATGAGAAACCCAGAAGATGGTACACCGTGTGATTTTGAAAGGTTTTAAAATGCACCTCATTTCTCATCTCCTTGTGCTCGGGTTCGCCTTTCCAGCTACTTTACTAGCAATCTCCCTACTTGGAGAATCAGCACCATTAAGCTCCTGTTCCCTACAGGTTACAATTTGTCCTGAGGATGAACGGGAAGAGGGGCAACCAATGAGAGACTAGATCTAGGTGTTGGGACAGGCACAGGTCACTCTATTTTCCCATCAGGAAGAAGAATTAACCACAGGCTCAGCCTGCCGCCCAGAAGCAGAATAGGGCCTGAGGCAATCCTGCGCTTTTGCAGCCAGCTCCCAAAAAAGAGAGTTGAAAAATGGAGATCAGGGACACTGCAATTCACAAACCCGCAGAGTTATAAATGATAACTCTCATCCACAGATATATTGAGGGAAGGCAACGAAGAGGATTTGAAAACAAGGCGGAATTGCATGAAACAGATTTCAAGAGGTAGATTCAAATCGCCTTGAAAGCACATGAAAAGCGGCAAAACGTAGACAATGATGCCCTTGGCCAAAAAGTGCTTATGCGTTTTTTCCTGAGTATATTCAGGAAAACACGCATACGCCCTTTTTGGCCAACCAAGCAACCTGGAAAGGCAAATCAGCGCTACAAAGAAGTCTCGCTTCCCATCGGTCAAAAGGGTGATGCTGCAAAAAGTGTCAAAACCAGAAATGCAGGACAGTCCATGGAGAAATGGCAGCCTTGCTACGCTGATGGGCGGGATGTAAATTGCCAACAGCCACTCTGGAGAAGTGTAAGGTGTGTCCTGAAACATCGAAAAAACACAGCTTAGGGAGCATAGGGCACGTCCACTCATGGGTGTATAAATTGAGAAAAATAAAAATCAGCAAGACACAGGCACCCCAAAGTTTAGGTCTGCTCTGTTGACAAGAACCTCCACTTCATGACACCTTAAATATCCCAGGAAAGAGAAAAATGGATAAAGAAGTTGTGGTCCTTATGTACAATGGAATATCACTCAGACATGAAATGAATGCAATAAGGCTAGTAGAAGCAAGATGAGTGGAGTTAGGTACGACGATTCTAAGTGAAATAAGTCACACAGAAAAAGACACTTATCATAAGCTATCACTTATAGAGGGAATTTAAAAACCGCTACACTTGAACTGAATTACAAAACAGAACAGAGTCACACGTTTAGAAAACACACTATGGCTGCTTAACGGGAAAGGTGAGGTGGGGTGATGCATAAAACAAGGGTTTCAAATTCGCTCAGACACCGTTCCATACACTCAATATGTAATAGACAAGACCTACTCCTTGCTCAGTGAACTGGACTCAACACCCACTATTCACCGCACAAGAATATATGTGACTAGTAAGAATCTTAAAACCTATGTATTGATATCTGTCTGGAAGTGAGTCAAGTGGGTGTAAAGCCGCCTAAACACAGCCGTGAAAAGCAGCTAAACCCCATTATAAAAATAAATTACTTTTAAAAACCCTTAAAATAAAGACAGTGAAAGAGAGAAATTCTTACAAAATTCGTTCAGAGGCTGTGATGCAACCTGAATTGACCATATCTAGACACACAGCTGGAGGAGACATAAGGGTGGACACTCTTGGGGTTGAGAGTTTGGGTGAGCAAACGCAGACCCTTTAAAGAAATACTGCGTGGTACCCATCCCATGGGTCCCAAATCTCCAGGTTCAAGGGCATCTTCCTACATCGAAAACATGCATGAGAAAAACAGAAGATGGTACACCGTGTGATTTTGAAAGGTTTCTAAAACGCACCTCATTTCTCATCTCCTTGTGTTCGGGTTCGCCATTCCAGCTACTTTACTAACAATCTCCCTACTTGGAGAATCAGCACCTTTAACCTCCTGTTCCGTACAGGTTGCAATTTGTCCTGAGGATGAAAGGGAAGAGGGGCAACCAATGAGAGACTAGGTCTAGGTGTTGGGACAGGCACAGGTCACTCTATTTTCCCATCAGGAAGAAGAATTAACCACAGGCTCAGCCTGCCGCCAGGAACCAGAATAGGGCCTGAGGCAATCCTGCGCTTTTGCGGCCAGCTCCCAAAAAGACAGTTGAAAAATGGAGCTAGGGGACACTGCCATTCACATACCTGCTGAGTTATAAATGATAACTCTCGTCCACAAATATATTGAGGGAAGGCAACGAAGAGGATTTGAAAGCAAGGCAGAATTGCAGGAAACAGGTTTCAGGAGGTAGATTCGAATCGCCTTTAAAGCACATGAAAAGTGGCAAAACTTCGAAAATGATGCCCTTGGCCAAAAAGGGCGTATGCGTTTTTTCCTGAATATATTCAGGAAAAAATGCATACGCCCTTTTTGGCCAACCAAGCAACCTGGAAAGGCAAATCAGCGCTAAAAAGAAGTCTCGCTTCCCATCTGTCAAAAGGGCCATGCTGCAAAAAGTGTCAAAACCAGAAATGCAGGACAGGCCATGGAGAAATGGCAGCCGTGCTACGCTGATGGTCGGGATGTAAATTGCCAACAGCCACTCTGGAGAAGTGTACGGTGTGTCCTGAAACATCGAAAAAACACAGCTTAGGGAGCATAGGGCACGTCCACTCATGGGCGTATAAATTGGGAAAAATAAAAATCAGCAAGACACAGGCACCCCAAAGTTTAGGGCTGCTCTGTTGACAAGAACCTCCACTTCATGACACCTTAAATATCCCAGGAAAGAGAAAAATGGATAAAGAAGTTGTGGTCCTTATGTACAATGGAATATCACTCAGACATGAAATCAATGTCATAAGGCTAGTAGAAGCAAGATGAGTGGAGTTAGGTACGACGATTCTAAGTGAAATAAGTCACACAGAAAAAGACACTTATCATAAGCTATCACTTATAGAGGGAATGTAAAAACCGCTACACTTGAACTGAATTACAAAACAGAACAGAGTCACACGTTTAGAAAACACACTATGGCTGCTTAACGGGAAAGGTGAGGTGGGGTGATGCATAAAACAAGGGTTTCAAATTCGCTCAGATACCGTTCCATACACCCAATATGTAATAGACAAGACCTACTCCTTGCTCAGTGAACTGGAATCAACACCCCCTATTCACCGCACAACAATATATCTGACTAGTAAGAAACTTAAAACCTATGTATTGATATCTATCTGGAAGTGAGTCAAGTGGGTGTAAAGACGCATAAACACAGCCGTGAAAAGCAGCTAAACCCCATTATGAAAATAAATTACTTTTAAAAACCCGTAAAACAAAGACAGTGAAAGAGAGAGAAATTCTTACAAAATTCGTTCAGGGGCTGTGATGCAACCTGGATTGACCATATCTACACCCACAGCTGGATGAGACATAAGGGTGGTCACTCTTGGGGCTGAGAGGTTTGGTGAGGTTGGGTGAGCAAACGCAGACCCTTTAAAGTAATACTGCGTGGTACCCATCCCATGGGTCCCAAATCTCCAGGTTCAAGGGCATCTTCCTACATCGAAAACATGCATGAGAAAAACAGAAGATGGTACACCGTGTGATTTTGAAAGGTTTCTAAAACGCACCTCATTTCTCATCTCCTTGTGCTCGGGTTCGCCTTTCCAGCTACTTTACTAGCAATCTCCCTACTTGGAGAATCAGCACCATTAAGCTCCTGTTCCCTACAGGTTACAATTTGTCCTGAGGATGAAAGGGAAGAGGGGCAACCAATGAGAGACTAGATCTAGGTGTTGGGACAGGCACAGGTCACTCTATTTTCCCATCAGGAAGAAGAATTAACCACAGGCTCAGCCTGCCGCCCAGAAGCAGAATAAGGCCTGAGGCAATCCCGCACTTTTGCGGCCAGCTCCCAAAAAAGAGAGTTGAAAAATGGAGATCAGGGACACTGCAATTCACAAACCCGCAGAGTTATAAATGATAACTCTCATCCACAGATGTATTGAGGGAAGGCAACGAAGAGGATTTGAAAACAAGGCAGAATTGCAGGAAACAGATTTCAGGAGGTAGATTCGAATCGCCTTGAAAGCACATGAAAAGCGGCAAAACGTCGACAATGATGCCCTTGGCCAAAAAGGGCTTATGCGTCTTTTCCTGAGTATATTCAGGAAAACACGCATACGCCCTTTTTGGCCAACCAAGCAACCTGGAAAGGCAAATCAGCGCTACAAAGAAGTCTCGCTTCCCATCGGTCAAAAGGGCCATGCTGCAAAAAGTGTCAAAACCAGAAATGCAGGACAGTCCATGGAGAAATGGCAGCCTTGCTACGCTGATGGGCGGGATGTAAATTGCCAACAGCCAGTCTGGAGAAGTGTAAGGTGTGTCCTGAAACATTGAAAAAACACTGCTTAGGGAGCATAGGGCACGTCCACTCATGGGCGTATAAATTGGGAAAACTAAAAATCAGTAAGACACAGGCACCCCAAAGTTTAGGGCTGCTCTGTAGACAAGAACCTCCACTTCATGACACCTTAAATATCCCAGGAAAGAGAAAAATGGATAAAGAAGTTGTGGTCCTTATGTACAATGGAATATCACTCAGACATGAAATGAATGTCATAAGGCTAGTAGAAGCAAGATGAGTGGAGTTAGGTACGACGATTCTAAGTGAAATAAGTCACACAGAAAAAGACACTTATCATAAGCTATCACTTATAGAGGGAATGTAAAAACCGCTACACTTGAACTGAATTACAAAAGAGAACACAGTCAAACGTTTAGAAAACACACTATGGCTGCTTAACGGGAAAGGTGAGGTGGGGTGATGCATAAAACAAGGGTTTCAAATTCGCTCAGATACCGTTCCATACACCCAATATATAATAGACAAGACCTACTCCTTGCTCAGTGAACTGGACTCAACACCCCCTATTCACCGCACAAGAATATATGTGACTAGTAAGAATCTTAAAACCTATGTATTGATATCTGTCTGGAAGTGAGTCAAGTGGGTGTAAAGCCGCATAAACACAGCCGTGAAAAGCAGCTAAACCCCATTATAAAAATAAATTACTTTTAAAAACCCTTAAAATAAAGACAGTGAAAGAGAGAAATTCTTACAAAATTCGTTCAGAGGCTGTGATGCAACCTGAATTGACCATATCTAGACACACAGCTGGATGAGACATAAGGGTGGACACTCTTGGGGTTGAGAGTTTGGGTGAGCAAACGCAGACCCTTTAAAGTAATACTGCGTGGTACCCATTCCATGGGTCCCAAATCTCCAGGTTCAAGGGCATCTTCCTACATCGAAAACATGCATGAGAAAAACAGAAGATGGTACACCGTGTGATTTTGAAAGGTTTCTAAAACGCACCTCATTTCTCATCTCCTTGTGTTCGGGTTCGCCATTCCAGCTACTTTACTAACAATCTCCCTACTTGGAGAATCAGCACCTTTAACCTCCTGTTCCGTACAGGTTGCAATTTGTCCTGAGGATGAAAGGGAAGAGGGGCAACCAATGAGAGACTAGGTCTAGGTGTTGGGACAGGCACAGGTCACTCTATTTTCCCATCAGGAAGAAGAATTAACCACAGGCTCAGCCTGCCGCCGGGAACCAGAATAGGGCCTGAGGCAATCCTGCGCTTTTGCGGCCAGCTCCCAAAAAGACAGTTGAAAAATGGAGCTAGGGGGCACTGCCATTCACATACCTGCTGAGTTATAAATGATAACTCTCGTCCACAAATATATTGAGGGAAGGCAACGAAGAGGATTTGAAAGCAAGGCAGAATTGCAGGAAACAGGTTTCAGGAGGTAGATTCGAATCGCCTTGAAAGCACATGAAAAGCGGCAAAACTTCGAAAATGATGCCCTTGGCCAAAAAGGGCGTATGCGTTTTTTCCTGAGTATATTCAGGAAAACACGCATACGCCCTTTTTGGCCAACCAAGCAACCTGGAAAGGCAAATCAGCGCTACAAAGAAGTCTCGCTTCCCATCGGTCAAAAGGGTGATGCTGCAAAAAGTTTCAAAACCAGAAATGCAGGACAGGCCATGGAGAAATGGCAGCCGTGCTACGCTGATGGGCGGGATGTAAATTGCCAACAGCCACTCTGGAGAAGTGTAAGGTGTGTCCTGAAACATCGAAAAAACACAGCTTAGGGAGCATAGGGCACGTCCACTCATGGGCGTATAAATTGGGAAAAATAAAAATCAGCAAGACACAGGCACCCCAAAGTTTAGGGCTGCTCTGTTGACAAGAACCTCCACTTCATGACACCTTAAATATCCCAGGAAAGAGAAAAATGGATAAAGAAGTTGTGGTCCTTATGTACAATGGAATATCACTCAGACATGAAATGAATGTCATAAGGCTAGTAGAAGCAAGATGAGTGGAGTTAGGTACGACGATTCTAAGTGAAATAAGTCACACAGAAAAAGACACTTATCATAAGCTATCACTTATAGAGGGAATGTAAAAACCGCTACACTTGAACTGAATTACAAAAGAGAACACAGTCACACGTTTAGAAAACACACTATGGCTGCTTAACGGGAAAGGTGAGGTGGGGTGATGCATAAAACAAGGGTTTCAAATTCGCTCAGATACCGTTCCATACACCCAATATATAATAGACAAGACCTACTCCTTGCTCAGTGAACTGGACTCAACACCCCCTATTCACCGCACAAGAATATATGTGACTAGTAAGAATCTTAAAACCTATGTATTCATATCTGTCTGGAAGTGAGTCAAGTGGGTGTAAAGCCGCATAAACACAGCCGTGAAAAGCAGCTAAACCCCATTATAAAAATAAATTACTTTTAAAAACCCTTAAAATAAAGACAGTGAAAGAGAGAAATTCTTACAAAATTCGTTCAGAGGCTGTGATGCAACCTGAATTGACCATATCTAGACACACAGCTGGATGAGACATAAGGGTGGACACTCTTGGGGTTGAGAGTTTGGGTGAGCAAACACAGACCCTTTAAAGTAATACTGCGTGGTACCCATCCCATGGGTCCCAAATCTCCAGGTTCAAGGGCATCTTCCTACATCGAAAACATGCATGAGAAAAACAGAAGATGGTACACCGTGTGATTTTGAAAGGTTTCTAAAACGCACCTCATTTCTCATCTCCTTGTGTTCGGGTTCGCCATTCCAGCTACTTTACTAACAATCTCCCTACTTGGAGAATCAGCACCTTTAACCTCCTGTTCCGTACAGGTTGCAATTTGTCCTGAGGATGAAAGGGAAGAGGGGCAACCAATGAGAGACTAGGTCTAGGTGTTGGGACAGGCACAGGTCACTCTATTTTCCCATCAGGAAGAAGAATTAACCACAGGCTCAGCCTGCCGCCGGGAAGCAGAATAGGGCCTGAGGCAATCCTGCGCTTTAGCGGCCAGCTCACAAAAAGACAGTTGAAAAATGGAGCTAGGGGGCACTGCCATTCACATACCTGCTGAGTTATAAATGATAACTCTCGTCCACAAATATATTGAGGGAAGGCAACGAAGAGGATTTGAAAGCAAGGCAGAATTGCAGGAAACAGGTTTCAGGAGGTAGATTTGAATCGCCTTTAAAGCACATGAAAAGTGGCAAAACTTCGAAAATGATGCCCTTGGCCAAAAAGGCCGTATGCGTTTTTTCCTGAATATATTCAGGAAAAAACGCATACGCCCTTTTTGGCCAACCAAGCAACCTGGAAAGGCAAATCAGCGCTACAAAGAAGTCTCGCTTTCCATCGGTCAAAAGGGCCATGCTGCAAAAAGTGTCAAAACCAGAAATGCAGGACAGTCCATGGAGAAATGGCAGCCGTGCTACGCTGATGGTCGGGATGTAAATTGCCAACAGCCACTCTGGAGAAGTGTACGGTGTGTCCTGAAACATCGAAAAAACACAGCTTAGGGAGCATAGGGCACGTCCACTCATGGGCGTATAAATTGGGAAAACTAAAAATCAGCAAGACACAGGCACCCCAAAGTTTAGGGCTGCTCTGTTTACAAGAACCTCCACTTCATGACACCTTAAATATCCCAGGAAAGAGAAAAATGGATAAAGAAGTTGTGGTCCTTATGTACAATGGAATATCACTCAAACATGAATTCAATGTCATAAGGCTAGTAGAAGCAAGATGAGTGGAGTTAGGTACGACGATTCTAAGTGAAATAAGTCACACAGAAAAAGACACTTATCATAAGCTATCACTTATAGAGGGAATGTAAAAACCGCTACTCTTGAACTGAATTACAAAACAGAACAGAGTCACACGTTTAGAAAACACACTATGGCTGCTTAACGGGAAAGGTGAGGTGGGGTGATGCATAAAACAAGGGTTTCAAATTCGCTCAGATACCGTTCCATACACCCAATATATAATAGACAAGACCTACTCCTTGCTCAGTGAACTGGACTCAACACCCCCTATTCACCGCACAAGAATATATGTGACTAGTAAGAATCTTAAAACCTATGTATTGATATCTGTCTGGAAGAGAGTCAAGTGGGTGTAAAGCCACATAAACACAGCCGTGAAAAGCAGCTAAACCCCATTATAAAACTAAATTACTTTTAAAAACCCTTAAAATAAAGACAGTGAAAGAGAGAACTTCTTTCAAAATTCGTTCAGAGGCTGTGATGCAACCTGGATTGACCATATCTAGACACACAGCTGGAGGAGACATAAGGGTGGACACTCTTGGGGTTGAGAGTTTGGGTGAGCAAACGCAGACCCTTTAAAGTAATACTGCGTGGTACCCATCCCATGGGTCCCAAATCTCCAGGTTCAAGGGCATCTTCCTACATGGAAAACATGCATGAGAAAAACAGAAGATGGTACACCGTGTGATTTTGAAAGGTTTCTAAAACGCACCTCATTTCTCATCTCCTTGTGTTCGGGTTCGCCATTCCAGCTACTTTACTAACAATCTCCCTACTTGGAGAATCAGCACCTTTAACCTCCTGTTCCGTACAGGTTGCAATTTGTCCTGAGGATGAACGGGAAGAGGGGAAACCAATGAGAGACTAGATCTAGGTGTTGGGACAGGCACAGGTCACTCTATTTTCCCATCAGGAAGAAGAATTAACCACAGGCTCAGTCTGCCGCCGGGAACCAGAATAGGGCCTGAGGCAATCCTGCGCTTTTGCGGCCAGCTCCCAAAAAGACAGTTGAAAAATGGAGCTAGGGGGCACTGCCATTCACATATCTGCTGAGTTATAAATGATAACTCTCGTCCACAAATATATTGAGGGAAGGCAACGAAGAGGATTTGAAAACAAGGCAGAATTGCAGGAAACAGATTTCAGGAGGTAGATTCGAATCGCCTTGAAAGCACATGAAAAGCGGCAAAACGTCGACAATGATGCCCTTGGCCAAAAAGGGCTTATGCGTTTTTTCCTGAGTATATTCAGGAAAACACGCATACGCCCTTTTTGGCCAACCAAGCAACCTGGAAAGGCAAATCAGCGCTACAAAGAAGTCTCGCTTCCCATCGGTCAAAAGGGCCATGCTGCAAAAAGTGTCAAATCCAGAAATGCAGGACAGGCCATGGAGAAATGGCAGCCGTGCTACGCTGATGGTCGGGATGTAAATTGCCAACAGCCACTCTGGAGAAGTGTACGGTGTGTCCTGAAACATCGAAAAAACACAGCTTAGGGAGCATAGGGCACGTCCACTCATGGGCGTATAAATTGGGAAAACTAAAAATCAGCAAGACACAGGCACCCCAAAGTTTAGGGCTGCTCTGTTGACAAGAACCTCCACTTCATGACACCTTAAATATCCCAGGAAAGAGAAAAATGGATAAAGAAGTTGTGGTCCTTATGTACAATGGAATATCACTCAGACATGAAATCAATGTCATAAGGCAAGTAGAAGCAAGATGAGTGGAGTTAGGTACGACGATTCTAAGTGAAATAAGTCACACAGAAAAAGACACTTATCATAAGCTATCACTTATAGAGGGAATGTAAAAACCGCTACACTTGAACTGAATTACAAAACAGAACAGAGTCACACGTTTAGAAAACACACTATGGCTGCTTAACGGGAAAGGTGAGGTGGGGTGATGCATAAAACAAGGGTTTCAAATTCGCTCAGATACCGTTCCATACACCCAATATGTAATAGACAAGACCTACTCCTTGCTCAGTGAACTGGACTCAACACCCCCTATTCACCGCACAAGAATATATGTGACTAGTAAGAATCTTAAAACCTATGTATTGATATCTGTCTGGAAGTGAGTCAAGTGGGTGTAAAGCCGCCTAAACACAGCCGTGAAAAGCAGCTAAACCCCATTATAAAAATAAATTACTTTTAAAAACCCTTAAAATAAAGACAGTGAAAGAGAGAAATTCTTACAAAATTCGTTCAGAGGCTGTGATGCAACCTGAATTGACCATATCTAGACACACAGCTGGAGGAGACATAAGGGTGGACACTCTTGGGGTTGAGAGTTTGGGTGAGCAAACGCAGACCCTTTAAAGAAATACTGCGTGGTACCCATCCCATGGGTCCCAAATCTCCAGGTTCAAGGGCATCTTCCTACATCGAAAACATGCATGAGAAAAACAGAAGATGGTACACCGTGTGATTTTGAAAGGTTTCTAAAACGCACCTCATTTCTCATCTCCTTGTGTTCGGGTTCGCCATTCCAGCTACTTTACTAACAATCTCCCTACTTGGAGAATCAGCACCTTTAACCTCCTGTTCCGTACAGGTTGCAATTTGTCCTGAGGATGAAAGGGAAGAGGGGCAACCAATGAGAGACTAGGTCTAGGTGTTGGGACAGGCACAGGTCACTCTATTTTCCCATCAGGAAGAAGAATTAACCACAGGCTCAGCCTGCCGCCAGGAACCAGAATAGGGCCTGAGGCAATCCTGCGCTTTTGCGGCCAGCTCCCAAAAAGACAGTTGAAAAATGGAGCTAGGGGACACTGCCATTCACATACCTGCTGAGTTATAAATGATAACTCTCGTCCACAAATATATTGAGGGAAGGCAACGAAGAGGATTTGAAAGCAAGGCAGAATTGCAGGAAACAGGTTTCAGGAGGTAGATTCGAATCGCCTTTAAAGCACATGAAAAGTGGCAAAACTTCGAAAATGATGCCCTTGGCCAAAAAGGGCGTATGCGTTTTTTCCTGAATATATTCAGGAAAAAATGCATACGCCCTTTTTGGCCAACCAAGCAACCTGGAAAGGCAAATCAGCGCTACAAAGAAGTCTCGCTTCCCATCTGTCAAAAGGGCCATGCTGCAAAAAGTGTCAAAACCAGAAATGCAGGACAGGCCATGGAGAAATGGCAGCCGTGCTACGCTGATGGTCGGGATGTAAATTGCCAACAGCCACTCTGGAGAAGTGTACGGTGTGTCCTGAAACATCGAAAAAACACAGCTTAGGGAGCATAGGGCACGTCCACTCATGGGCGTATAAATTGGGAAAAATAAAAATCAGCAAGACACAGGCACCCCAAAGTTTAGGGCTGCTCTGTTGACAAGAACCTCCACTTCATGACACCTTAAATATCCCAGGAAAGAGAAAAATGGATAAAGAAGTTGTGGTCCTTATGTACAATGGAATATCACTCAGACATGAAATCAATGTCATAAGGCTAGTAGAAGCAAGATGAGTGGAGTTAGGTACGACGATTCTAAGTGAAATAAGTCACACAGAAAAAGACACTTATCATAAGCTATCACTTATAGAGGGAATGTAAAAACCGCTACACTTGAACTGAATTACAAAACAGAACAGAGTCACACGTTTAGAAAACACACTATGGCTGCTTAACGGGAAAGGTGAGGTGGGGTGATGCATAAAACAAGGGTTTCAAATTCGCTCAGATACCGTTCCATACACCCAATATGTAATAGACAAGACCTACTCCTTGCTCAGTGAACTGGAATCAACACCCCCTATTCACCGCACAACAATATATCTGACTAGTAAGAAACTTAAAACCTATGTATTGATATCTATCTGGAAGTGAGTCAAGTGGGTGTAAAGACGCATAAACACAGCCGTGAAAAGCAGCTAAACCCCATTATGAAAATAAATTACTTTTAAAAACCCGTAAAACAAAGACAGTGAAAGAGAGAGAAATTCTTACAAAATTCGTTCAGGGGCTGTGATGCAACCTGGATTGACCATATCTACACCCACAGCTGGATGAGACATAAGGGTGGTCACTCTTGGGGCTGAGAGGTTTGGTGAGGTTGGGTGAGCAAACGCAGACCCTTTAAAGTAATACTGCGTGGTACCCATCCCATGGGTCCCAAATCTCCAGGTTCAAGGGCATCTTCCTACATCGAAAACATGCATGAGAAAAACAGAAGATGGTACACCGTGTGATTTTGAAAGGTTTCTAAAACGCACCTCATTTCTCATCTCCTTGTGCTCGGGTTCGCCTTTCCAGCTACTTTACTAGCAATCTCCCTACTTGGAGAATCAGCACCATTAAGCTCCTGTTCCCTACAGGTTACAATTTGTCCTGAGGATGAAAGGGAAGAGGGGCAACCAATGAGAGACTAGATCTAGGTGTTGGGACAGGCACAGGTCACTCTATTTTCCCATCAGGAAGAAGAATTAACCACAGGCTCAGCCTGCCGCCCAGAAGCAGAATAAGGCCTGAGGCAATCCCGCACTTTTGCGGCCAGCTCCCAAAAAAGAGAGTTGAAAAATGGAGATCAGGGACACTGCAATTCACAAACCCGCAGAGTTATAAATGATAACTCTCATCCACAGATGTATTGAGGGAAGGCAACGAAGAGGATTTGAAAACAAGGCAGAATTGCAGGAAACAGATTTCAGGAGGTAGATTCGAATCGCCTTGAAAGCACATGAAAAGCGGCAAAACGTCGACAATGATGCCCTTGGCCAAAAAGGGCTTATGCGTCTTTTCCTGAGTATATTCAGGAAAACACGCATACGCCCTTTTTGGCCAACCAAGCAACCTGGAAAGGCAAATCAGCGCTACAAAGAAGTCTCGCTTCCCATCGGTCAAAAGGGCCATGCTGCAAAAAGTGTCAAAACCAGAAATGCAGGACAGTCCATGGAGAAATGGCAGCCTTGCTACGCTGATGGGCGGGATGTAAATTGCCAACAGCCAGTCTGGAGAAGTGTAAGGTGTGTCCTGAAACATTGAAAAAACACTGCTTAGGGAGCATAGGGCACGTCCACTCATGGGCGTATAAATTGGGAAAACTAAAAATCAGTAAGACACAGGCACCCCAAAGTTTAGGGCTGCTCTGTAGACAAGAACCTCCACTTCATGACACCTTAAATATCCCAGGAAAGAGAAAAATGGATAAAGAAGTTGTGGTCCTTATGTACAATGGAATATCACTCAGACATGAAATGAATGTCATAAGGCTAGTAGAAGCAAGATGAGTGGAGTTAGGTACGACGATTCTAAGTGAAATAAGTCACACAGAAAAAGACACTTATCATAAGCTATCACTTATAGAGGGAATGTAAAAACCGCTACACTTGAACTGAATTACAAAAGAGAACACAGTCAAACGTTTAGAAAACACACTATGGCTGCTTAACGGGAAAGGTGAGGTGGGGTGATGCATAAAACAAGGGTTTCAAATTCGCTCAGATACCGTTCCATACACCCAATATATAATAGACAAGACCTACTCCTTGCTCAGTGAACTGGACTCAACACCCCCTATTCACCGCACAAGAATATATGTGACTAGTAAGAATCTTAAAACCTATGTATTGATATCTGTCTGGAAGTGAGTCAAGTGGGTGTAAAGCCGCATAAACACAGCCGTGAAAAGCAGCTAAACCCCATTATAAAAATAAATTACTTTTAAAAACCCTTAAAATAAAGACAGTGAAAGAGAGAAATTCTTACAAAATTCGTTCAGAGGCTGTGATGCAACCTGAATTGACCATATCTAGACACACAGCTGGATGAGACATAAGGGTGGACACTCTTGGGGTTGAGAGTTTGGGTGAGCAAACGCAGACCCTTTAAAGTAATACTGCGTGGTACCCATTCCATGGGTCCCAAATCTCCAGGTTCAAGGGCATCTTCCTACATCGAAAACATGCATGAGAAAAACAGAAGATGGTACACCGTGTGATTTTGAAAGGTTTCTAAAACGCACCTCATTTCTCATCTCCTTGTGTTCGGGTTCGCCATTCCAGCTACTTTACTAACAATCTCCCTACTTGGAGAATCAGCACCTTTAACCTCCTGTTCCGTACAGGTTGCAATTTGTCCTGAGGATGAAAGGGAAGAGGGGCAACCAATGAGAGACTAGGTCTAGGTGTTGGGACAGGCACAGGTCACTCTATTTTCCCATCAGGAAGAAGAATTAACCACAGGCTCAGCCTGCCGCCGGGAACCAGAATAGGGCCTGAGGCAATCCTGCGCTTTTGCGGCCAGCTCCCAAAAAGACAGTTGAAAAATGGAGCTAGGGGGCACTGCCATTCACATACCTGCTGAGTTATAAATGATAACTCTCGTCCACAAATATATTGAGGGAAGGCAACGAAGAGGATTTGAAAGCAAGGCAGAATTGCAGGAAACAGGTTTCAGGAGGTAGATTCGAATCGCCTTGAAAGCACATGAAAAGCGGCAAAACTTCGAAAATGATGCCCTTGGCCAAAAAGGGCGTATGCGTTTTTTCCTGAGTATATTCAGGAAAACACGCATACGCCCTTTTTGGCCAACCAAGCAACCTGGAAAGGCAAATCAGCGCTACAAAGAAGTCTCGCTTCCCATCGGTCAAAAGGGTGATGCTGCAAAAAGTTTCAAAACCAGAAATGCAGGACAGGCCATGGAGAAATGGCAGCCGTGCTACGCTGATGGGCGGGATGTAAATTGCCAACAGCCACTCTGGAGAAGTGTAAGGTGTGTCCTGAAACATCGAAAAAACACAGCTTAGGGAGCATAGGGCACGTCCACTCATGGGCGTATAAATTGGGAAAAATAAAAATCAGCAAGACACAGGCACCCCAAAGTTTAGGGCTGCTCTGTTGACAAGAACCTCCACTTCATGACACCTTAAATATCCCAGGAAAGAGAAAAATGGATAAAGAAGTTGTGGTCCTTATGTACAATGGAATATCACTCAGACATGAAATGAATGTCATAAGGCTAGTAGAAGCAAGATGAGTGGAGTTAGGTACGACGATTCTAAGTGAAATAAGTCACACAGAAAAAGACACTTATCATAAGCTATCACTTATAGAGGGAATGTAAAAACCGCTACACTTGAACTGAATTACAAAAGAGAACACAGTCACACGTTTAGAAAACACACTATGGCTGCTTAACGGGAAAGGTGAGGTGGGGTGATGCATAAAACAAGGGTTTCAAATTCGCTCAGATACCGTTCCATACACCCAATATATAATAGACAAGACCTACTCCTTGCTCAGTGAACTGGACTCAACACCCCCTATTCACCACACAAGAATATATGTGACTAGTAAGAATCTTAAAACCTATGTATTCATATCTGTCTGGAAGTGAGTCAAGTGGGTGTAAAGCCGCATAAACACAGCCGTGAAAAGCAGCTAAACCCCATTATAAAAATAAATTACTTTTAAAAACCCTTAAAATAAAGACAGTGAAAGAGAGAAATTCTTACAAAATTCGTTCAGAGGCTGTGATGCAACCTGAATTGACCATATCTAGACACACAGCTGGATGAGACATAAGGGTGGACACTCTTGGGGTTGAGAGTTTGGGTGAGCAAACACAGACCCTTTAAAGTAATACTGCGTGGTACCCATCCCATGGGTCCCAAATCTCCAGGTTCAAGGGCATCTTCCTACATCGAAAACATGCATGAGAAAAACAGAAGATGGTACACCGTGTGATTTTGAAAGGTTTCTAAAACGCACCTCATTTCTCATCTCCTTGTGTTCGGGTTCGCCATTCCAGCTACTTTACTAACAATCTCCCTACTTGGAGAATCAGCACCTTTAACCTCCTGTTCCGTACAGGTTGCAATTTGTCCTGAGGATGAAAGGGAAGAGGGGCAACCAATGAGAGACTAGGTCTAGGTGTTGGGACAGGCACAGGTCACTCTATTTTCCCATCAGGAAGAAGAATTAACCACAGGCTCAGCCTGCCGCCGGGAAGCAGAATAGGGCCTGAGGCAATCCTGCGCTTTAGCGGCCAGCTCACAAAAAGACAGTTGAAAAATGGAGCTAGGGGGCACTGCCATTCACATACCTGCTGAGTTATAAATGATAACTCTCGTCCACAAATATATTGAGGGAAGGCAACGAAGAGGATTTGAAAGCAAGGCAGAATTGCAGGAAACAGGTTTCAGGAGGTAGATTTGAATCGCCTTTAAAGCACATGAAAAGTGGCAAAACTTCGAAAATGATGCCCTTGGCCAAAAAGGCCGTATGCGTTTTTTCCTGAATATATTCAGGAAAAAACGCATACGCCCTTTTTGGCCAACCAAGCAACCTGGAAAGGCAAATCAGCGCTACAAAGAAGTCTCGCTTCCCATCGGTCAAAAGGGCCATGCTGCAAAAAGTGTCAAAACCAGAAATGCAGGACAGTCCATGGAGAAATGGCAGCCGTGCTACGCTGATGGTCGGGATGTAAATTGCCAACAGCCACTCTGGAGAAGTGTACGGTGTGTCCTGAAACATCGAAAAAACACAGCTTAGGGAGCATAGGGCACGTCCACTCATGGGCGTATAAATTGGGAAAACTAAAAATCAGCAAGACACAGGCACCCCAAAGTTTAGGGCTGCTCTGTTTACAAGAACCTCCACTTCATGACACCTTAAATATCCCAGGAAAGAGAAAAATGGATAAAGAAGTTGTGGTCCTTATGTACAATGGAATATCACTCAAACATGAAATCAATGTCATAAGGCTAGTAGAAGCAAGATGAGTGGAGTTAGGTACGACGATTCTAAGTGAAATAAGTCACACAGAAAAAGACACTTATCATAAGCTATCACTTATAGAGGGAATGTAAAAACCGCTACTCTTGAACTGAATTACAAAACAGAACAGAGTCACACGTTTAGAAAACACACTATGGCTGCTTAACGGGAAAGGTGAGGTGGGGTGATGCATAAAACAAGGGTTTCAAATTCGCTCAGATACCGTTCCATACACCCAATATATAATAGACAAGACCTACTCCTTGCTCAGTGAACTGGACTCAACACCCCCTATTCACCGCACAAGAATATATGTGACTAGTAAGAATCTTAAAACCTATGTATTGATATCTGTCTGGAAGAGAGTCAAGTGGGTGTAAAGCCACATAAACACAGCCGTGAAAAGCAGCTAAACCCCATTATAAAACTAAATTACTTTTAAAAACCCTTAAAATAAAGACAGTGAAAGAGAGAACTTCTTTCAAAATTCGTTCAGAGGCTGTGATGCAACCTGGATTGACCATATCTAGACACACAGCTGGAGGAGACATAAGGGTGGACACTCTTGGGGTTGAGAGTTTGGGTGAGCAAACGCAGACCCTTTAAAGTAATACTGCGTGGTACCCATCCCATGGGTCCCAAATCTCCAGGTTCAAGGGCATCTTCCTACATGGAAAACATGCATGAGAAAAACAGAAGATGGTACACCGTGTGATTTTGAAAGGTTTCTAAAACGCACCTCATTTCTCATCTCCTTGTGTTCGGGTTCGCCATTCCAGCTACTTTACTAACAATCTCCCTACTTGGAGAATCAGCACCTTTAACCTCCTGTTCCGTACAGGTTGCAATTTGTCCTGAGGATGAACGGGAAGAGGGGAAACCAATGAGAGACTAGATCTAGGTGTTGGGACAGGCACAGGTCACTCTATTTTCCCATCAGGAAGAAGAATTAACCACAGGCTCAGTCTGCCGCCGGGAACCAGAATAGGGCCTGAGGCAATCCTGCGCTTTTGCGGCCAGCTCCCAAAAAGACAGTTGAAAAATGGAGCTAGGGGGCACTGCCATTCACATATCTGCTGAGTTATAAATGATAACTCTCGTCCACAAATATATTGAGGGAAGGCAACGAAGAGGATTTGAAAACAAGGCAGAATTGCAGGAAACAGATTTCAGGAGGTAGATTCGAATCGCCTTGAAAGCACATGAAAAGCGGCAAAACGTCGACAATGATGCCCTTGGCCAAAAAGGGCTTATGCGTTTTTTCCTGAGTATATTCAGGAAAACACGCATACGCCCTTTTTGGCCAACCAAGCAACCTGGAAAGGCAAATCAGCGCTACAAAGAAGTCTCGCTTCCCATCGGTCAAAAGGGCCATGCTGCAAAAAGTGTCAAATCCAGAAATGCAGGACAGGCCATGGAGAAATGGCAGCCGTGCTACGCTGATGGTCGGGATGTAAATTGCCAACAGCCACTCTGGAGAAGTGTACGGTGTGTCCTGAAACATCGAAAAAACACAGCTTAGGGAGCATAGGGCACGTCCACTCATGGGCGTATAAATTGGGAAAACTAAAAATCAGCAAGACACAGGCACCCCAAAGTTTAGGGCTGCTCTGTTGACAAGAACCTCCACTTCATGACACCTTAAATATCCCAGGAAAGAGAAAAATGGATAAAGAAGTTGTGGTCCTTATGTACAATGGAATATCACTCAGACATGAAATCAATGTCATAAGGCTAGTAGAAGCAAGATGAGTGGAGTTAGGTACGACGATTCTAAGTGAAATAAGTCACACAGAAAAAGACACTTATCATAAGCTATCACTTATAGAGGGAATGTAAAAACCGCTACACTTGAACTGAATTACAAAACAGAACAGAGTCACACGTTTAGAAAACACACTATGGCTGCTTAACGGGAAAGGTGAGGTGGGGTGATGCATAAAACAAGGGTTTCAAATTCGCTCAGATACCGTTCCATACACCCAATATGTAATAGACAAGACCTACTCCTTGCTCAGTGAACTGGAATCAACACCCCCTATTCACCGCACAACAATATATCTGACTAGTAAGAAACTTAAAACCTATGTATTGATATCTATCTGAGAGTGAGTCAAGTGGGTGTAAAGACGCATAAACACAGCCGTGAAAAGCAGCTAAACCCCATTATGAAAATAAATTACTTTTAAAAACCCGTAAAACAAAGACAGTGAAAGAGAGAGAAATTCTTACAAAATTCGTTCAGGGGCTGTGATGCAACCTGGATTGACCATATCTACACCCACAGCTGGATGAGACATAAGGGTGGTCACTCTTGGGGCTGAGAGGTTTGGTGAGGTTGGGTGAGCAAACGCAGACCCTTTAAAGTAATACTGCTTGTTACCCATCCCATGGGTCCCAAATCCCCAGGTTCAAGGGCATCTTCCTACATCGAAAACATGCATGAGAAACCCAGAAGATGGTACACCGTGTGATTTTGAAAGGTTTTTAAAATGCACCTCATTTCTCATCTCCTTGTGCTCGGGTTCGCCTTTCCAGCTACTTTACTAGCAATATCCCTACTTGGAGAATCAGCACCATTAAGCTCCTGTTCCCTACAGGTTACAATTTGTCCTGAGGATGAACGGGAAGAGGGGCAACCAATGAGAGACTAGATCTAGGTGTTGGGACAGGCACAGGTCACTCTATTTTCCCATCAGGAAGAAGAATTAACCACAGGCTCAGCCTGCCGCCCAGAAGCAGAATAAGGCCTGAGGCAATCCCGCGCTTTTGCGGCCAGCTCCCAAAAAAGAGAGTTGAAAAATGGAGATCAGGGACACTGCAATTCACAAACCCGCAGAGTTATAAATGATAACTCTCATCCACAGATGTATTGCGGGAAGGCAACGAAGAGGATTTGAAAACAAGCCAGAATTGCAGGAAACAGATTTCAGGAGGTAGATTCGAATCGCCTTGAAAGCACATGAAAAGCGGCAAAACGTCCACAATGATGACCTTGGCCAAAAAGGGCTTATGCGTTTTTTCCTGAGTATATTCAGGAAAACACGCATACGCCCTTTTTGGCCAACCAAGCAACCTGGAAAGGCAAATCAGCGCTACAAAGAAGTCTCGCTTCCCATCGGTCAAAAGGGTGATGCTGCAAAAAGTGTCAAAACCAGAAATGCAGGACAGTCCATGGAGAAATGGCAGCCTTGCTACGCTGATGGGCGGGATGTAAATTGCCAACAGCCACTCTGGAGAAGTGTAAGGTGTGTCCTGAAACATCGAAAAAACACAGCTTAGGGAGCATAGGGCACGTCCACTCATGGGCGTATAAATTGGGAAAAATAAAAATCAGCAAGACACAGGCACCCCAAAGTTTAGGGCTGCTCTGTTGACAAGAACCTCCACTTCATGACACCTTAAATATCCCAGGAAAGAGAAAAATGGATAAAGAAGTTGTGGTCCTTATGTACAATGGAATATCACTCAGACATGAAATCAATGTCATAAGGCTAGTAGAAGCAAGATGAGTGGAGTTAGGTACGACGATTCTAAGTGAAATAAGTCACACAGAAAAAGACACTTATCATAAGCTATCACTTATAGAGGGAATGTAAAAACCGCTACACTTGAACTGAATTACAAAAGAGAACAGAGTCACACGTTTAGAAAACACACTATGGCTGCTTAACGGGAAAGGTGAGGTGGGGTGATGCATAAAACAAGGGTTTCAAATTCGCTCAGATACTGTTCCATACACCCAATATATAATAGACAAGACCTACTCCTTGCTCAGTGAACTGGACTCAACACCCCCTATTCACCGCACAAGAATATATGTGACTAGTAAGAATCTTAAAACCTATGTATTGATATCTGTCTGGAAGTGAGTCAAGTGGGTGTAAAGCCGCATAAACACAGCCGTGAAAAGCAGCTAAACCCCATTATAAAAATAAATTACTTTTAAAAACCCTTAAAATAAAGACAGTGAAAGAGAGAAATTCTTACAAAATTCGTTCAGAGGCTGTGATGCAACCTGAATTGACCATATCTAGACACACAGCTGGATGAGACATAAGGGTGGACACTCTTGGGGTTGAGAGTTTGGGTGAGCAAACGCAGACACTTTAAAGTAATACTGCGTGGTACCCATCCCATGGGTCCCAAATCTCCAGGTTCAAGGGCATCTTCCTACATCGAAAACATGCATGAGAAAAACAGAAGATGGTACACCGTGTGATTTTGAAAGGTTTCTAAAACGCACCTCATTTCTCATCTCCTTGTGTTCGGGTTCGCCATTCCAGCTACTTTACTAACAATCTCCCTACTTGGAGAATCAGCACCTTTAACCTCCTGTTCCGTACAGGTTGCAATTTGTCCTGAGGATGAAAGGGAAGAGGGGCAACCAATGAGAGACTAGGTCTAGGTGTTGGGACAGGCACAGGTCACTCTATTTTCCCATCAGGAAGAAGAATTAACCACAGGCTCAGCCTGCCGCCGGGAACCAGAATAGGGCCTGAGGCAATCCTGCGCTTTTGCGGCCAACTCCCAAAAAGACAGTTGAAAAATGGAGCTAGGGGGCACTGCCATTCACATATCTGCTGAGTTATAAATGATAACTCTCGTCCACAAATATATTGAGGGAAGGCAACGAAGAGGATTTGAAAGCAAGGCAGAATTGCAGGAAACAGATTTCAGGAGGTAGATTCGAATCGCCTTGAAAGCACATGAAAAGCGGCAAAACGTCGACAATGATGCCCTTGGCCAAAAAGGGCTTATGCGTTTTTTCCTGAGTATATTCAGGAAAACACGCATACGCCCTTTTTGGCCAACCAAGCAACCTGGAAAGGCAAATCAGCGCTACAAAGAAGTCTCGCTTCCCATCGGTCAAAAGGGCCATGCTGCAAAAAGTGTCAAATCCAGAAATGCAGGACAGGCCATGGAGAAATGGCAGCCGTGCTACGCTGATGGTCGGGATGTAAATTGCCAACAGCCACTCTGGAGAAGTGTACGGTGTGTCCTGAAACATCGAAAAAACACAGCTTAGGGAGCATAGGGCACGTCCACTCATGGGCGTATAAATTGGGAAAACTAAAAATCAGCAAGACACAGGCACCCCAAAGTTTAGGGCTGCTCTGTTGACAAGAACCTCCACTTCATGACACCTTAAATATCCCAGGAAAGAGAAAAATGGATAAAGAAGTTGTGGTCCTTATGTACAATGGAATATCACTCAGACATGAAATCAATGTCATAAGGCTAGTAGAAGCAAGATGAGTGGAGTTAGGTACGACGATTCTAAGTGAAATAAGTCACACAGAAAAAGACACTTATCATAAGCTATCACTTATAGAGGGAATGTAAAAACCGCTACACTTGAACTGAATTACAAAACAGAACAGAGTCACACGTTTAGAAAACACACTATGGCTGCTTAACGGGAAAGGTGAGGTGGGGTGATGCATAAAACAAGGGTTTCAAATTCGCTCAGATACCGTTCCATACACCCAATATGTAATAGACAAGACCTACTCCTTGCTCAGTGAACTGGAATCAACACCCCCTATTCACCGCACAACAATATATCTGACTAGTAAGAAACTTAAAACCTATGTATTGATATCTATCTGAGAGTGAGTCAAGTGGGTGTAAAGACGCATAAACACAGCCGTGAAAAGCAGCTAAACCCCATTATGAAAATAAATTACTTTTAAAAACCCGTAAAACAAAGACAGTGAAAGAGAGAGAAATTCTTACAAAATTCGTTCAGGGGCTGTGATGCAACCTGGATTGACCATATCTACACCCACAGCTGGATGAGACATAAGGGTGGTCACTCTTGGGGCTGAGAGGTTTGGTGAGGTTGGGTGAGCAAACGCAGACCCTTTAAAGTAATACTGCTTGTTACCCATCCCATGGGTCCCAAATCCCCAGGTTCAAGGGCATCTTCCTACATCGAAAACATGCATGAGAAACCCAGAAGATGGTACACCGTGTGATTTTGAAAGGTTTTTAAAATGCACCTCATTTCTCATCTCCTTGTGCTCGGGTTCGCCTTTCCAGCTACTTTACTAGCAATATCCCTACTTGGAGAATCAGCACCATTAAGCTCCTGTTCCCTACAGGTTACAATTTGTCCTGAGGATGAACGGGAAGAGGGGCAACCAATGAGAGACTAGATCTAGGTGTTGGGACAGGCACAGGTCACTCTATTTTCCCATCAGGAAGAAGAATTAACCACAGGCTCAGCCTGCCGCCCAGAAGCAGAATAAGGCCTGAGGCAATCCCGCGCTTTTGCGGCCAGCTCCCAAAAAAGAGAGTTGAAAAATGGAGATCAGGGACACTGCAATTCACAAACCCGCAGAGTTATAAATGATAACTCTCATCCACAGATGTATTGCGGGAAGGCAACGAAGAGGATTTGAAAACAAGCCAGAATTGCAGGAAACAGATTTCAGGAGGTAGATTCGAATCGCCTTTAAAGCACATGAAAAGTGGCAAAACTTCGAAAATGATGCCCTTGGCCAAAAAGGGCGTATGCGTTTTTTCCTGAATATATTCAGGAAAAAACGCATACGCCCTTTTTGGCCAACCAAGCAACCTGGAAAGGCAAATCAGCGCTACAAAGAAGTCTCGCTTCCCATCGGTCAAAAGGGCCATGCTGCAAAAAGTGTCAAAACCAGAAATGCAGGACAGGCCATGGAGAAATGGCAGCCGTGCTACGCTGATGGTCGGGATGTAAATTGCCAACAGCCACTCTGGAGAAGTGTACGGTGTGTCCTGAAACATCGAAAAAACACAGCTTAGGGAGCATAGGGCACGTCCACTCATGGGCATATAAATTGGGAAAACAAAAAATCAGCAAGACACAGACACCCCAAAGTTTAGGGCTGCTCTGTTGACAAGAACCTCCACTTCATGACACCTTAAATATCCCAGGAAAGAGAAAAATGGATAAAGAAGTTGTGGTCCTTATGTACAATGGAATATCACTCAGACATGAAATCAATGTCATAAGGCTAGTAGAAGCAAGATGAGTGGAGTTAGGTACGACGATTCTAAGTGAAATAAGTAACACAGAAAAAGACACTTATCATAAGCTATCACTTATAGAGGGAATGTAAAAACCGCTACACTTGAACTGAATTACAAAAGAGAACAGAGTCACACGTTTAGAAAACACACTATGGCTGCTTAACGGGAAAGGTGAGGTGGGGTGATGCATAAAACAAGGGTTTCAAATTCGCTCAGATACCGTTCCATACACCCAATATGTAATAGACAAGACCTACTCCTTGCTCAGTGAACTGGAATCAACACCCCCTATTCACCGCACAACAATATATCTGACTAGTAAGAAACTTAAAACCTATGTATTGATATCTATCTGGAAGTGAGTCAAGTGGGTGTAAAGCCGCATAAACACAGCCGTGAAAAGCAGCTAAACCCCATTATGAAAATAAATTACTTTTAAAAACCCGTAAAACAAAGACAGTGAAAGAGAGAGAAATTCTTACAAAATTCGTTCATGGGCTGTGATGCAACCTGGATTGACCATATCTACACCCACAGCTGGATGAGACATAAGGGTGGTCACTCTTGGGGCTGAGAGGTTTGGTGAGGTTGGGTGAGCAAACGCAGACCCTTTATAGTAATACTGCTTGGTACCCATCCCATGGGTCCCAAATCCCCAGGTTCAAGGGCATCTTCCTACATCGAAAACATGCATGAGAAACCCAGAAGATGGTACACCGTGTGATTTTGAAAGGTTTTTAAAATGCACCTCATTTCTCATCTCCTTGTGCTCGGGTTCGCCTTTCCAGCTACTTTACTAGCAATCTCCCTACTTGGAGAATCAGCACCATTAAGCTCCTGTTCCCTACAGGTTACAATTTGTCCTGAGGATGAACGGGAAGAGGGGCAACCAATGAGAGACTAGATCTAGGTGTTGGGACAGGCACAGGTCACTCTATTTTCCCATCAGGAAGAAGAATTAACCACAGGCTCAGCCTGCCGCCGGGAACCAGAATAGGACCTGAGGCAATCCTGCGCTTTTGCGGCCAACTCCCAAAAAGACAGTTGAAAAATGGAGCTAGGGGGCACTGCCATTCACATACCTGCTGAGTTATAAATGATAACTCTCGTCCACAAATATATTGAGGGAAGGCAACGAAGAGGATTTGAAAGCAAGGCAGAATTGCAGGAAACAGGTTTCAGGAGGTAGATTCGAATCGCCTTTAAAGCACATGAAAAGTGGCAAAACTTCGAAAATGATGCCCTTGGCCAAAAAGGGCGTATGCGTTTTTTCCTGAATATATTCAGGAAAAAACGCATACGCCCTTTTTGGCCAACCAAGCAACCTGGAAAGGCAAATCAGCGCTACAAAGAAGTCTCGCTTCCCATCGGTCAAAAGGGCCATGCTGCAAAAAGTGTCAAAACCAGAAATGCAGGACAGGCCATGGAGAAATGGCAGCCTTGCTACGCTGATGGGCGGGATGTAAATTGGCAACAGCCACTCTGGAGAAGTGTACGGTGTGTCCTGAAACATCGAAAAAACACAGCTTAGGGAGCATAGGGCACGTCCACTCATGGGCGTATAAATTGGGAAAATTAAAAATCAGCAAGACACAGGCACCCCAAAGTTTAGGGCTGCTCTGTTGACAAGAACCTCCACTTCATGACACCTTAAATATCCCAGGAAAGAGAAAAATGGATAAAGAAGTTGTGGTCCTTATGTACAATGGAATATCACTCAGACATGAAATCTATGTCATAAGGCTAGTAGAAGCAAGATGAGTGGATTTAGGTACGACGATTTTAAGTGAAATAAGTCACACAGAAAAAGACTCTTATCATAAGCTATCACTTATAGAGGGAATGTAAAAACCGCTACACTTGAACTGAATTACGAAACAGAACAGAGTCTCACGTTTAGAAAACACACTATGGCTGCTTAACGGGAAAGGTGAGGTGGGGTGATGCATAAAACAAGGGTTTCAAATTCGCTCAGATACCGTTCCATACACCCAATATGTAATAGACAAGACCTACTCCTTGCTCAGTGAACTGGACTCAACACTCCCTATTCACCGCACAAGAATATATGTGACTAGTAAGAATCTTAAAACCTATGTATTGATATCTGTCTGGAAGTGAGTGAAGTGGGTGTAAAGCCGCATAAACACAGCCGTGAAAAGCAGCTAAACCCCATTATAAAAATAAATTACTTTAAAAAACCCGTAAAACAAAGACAGTGAAAGAGAGAGAAATTCTTACAAAATTTGTTCAGAGGCTGTGATGCAACCTGGATTGACCATATCTAGACCCAAGCTGGATGAGACATAAGGGTGGACACTCTTGGGGCTGAGAGGTTGGGTGAGGTTGGGTGAGCAAACGCAGACCCTTTAAAGTAATACTGCGTGGTACCCATCCCATGGGTCCCAAATCTCCAGGTTCAAGGGCATCTTCCTACATCGAAAACATGCATGAGAAAAACAGAAGATGGTACACCGTGTGATTTTGAAAGGTTTCTAAAATGCACCTCATTTCTCATCTCCTTGTGTTCGGGTTCGCCATTCCAGCTACTTTACTAACAATCTCCCTACTTGGAGAATCAGCACCTTTAACTTCCTGTTCCGTACAGGTTGCAATTTGTCCTGAGGATGAAAGGGAAGAGGGGCAACCAATGAGAGACTAGGTCTAGGTGTTGGGACAGGCACAGGTCACTCTATTTTCCCATCAGGAAGAAGAATTAACCACAGGCTCAGCCTGCCGCCGGGAAGCAGAATAGGGCCTGAGGCAATCCTGCGCTTTTGCGGCCAGCTCCCAAAAAGACAGTTGAAAAATGGAGCTAGGGGGCACTGCCATTCACATACCTGCTGAGTTATAAATGATAACTCTCGTCCACAAATATATTGAGGGAAGGCAACGAAGAGGATTTGAAAGCAAGGCAGAATTGCAGGAAACAGGTTTCAGGAGGTAGATTCGAATCGCCTTGAAAGCACATGAAAAGCGGCAAAACTTCGAAAATGATGCCCTTGGCCAAAAAGGGCGTATGCGTTTTTTCCTGAGTATATTCAGGAAAACACGCATACGCCCTTTTTGGCCAACCAAGCAACCTGGAAAGGCAAATCAGCGCTACAAAGAAGTCTCGCTTCCCATCGGTCAAAAGGGTGATGCTGCAAAAAGTGTCAAAACCAGAAATGCAGGACAGTCCATGGAGAAATGGCAGCCTTGCTACGCTGATGGGCGGGATGTAAATTGCCAACAGCCACTCTGGAGAAGTGTAAGGTGTGTCCTGAAACATCGAAAAAACACAGCTTAGGGAGCATAGGGCACGTCCACTCATGGGCGTATAAATTGGGAAAACTAAAAATCAGCAAGACAAAGGCACCCCAAAGTTTAGGGCTGCTCTGTTGACAAGAACCTCCACTTCATGACACCTTAAATATCCCAGGAAAGAGAAAAATGGATAAAGAAGTTGTGGTCCTTATGTACAATGGAATATCACTCAGACATGAAATCAATGTCATAAGGCTAGTGGAAGCAAGATGAGTGGATTTAGGTACGACGATTCTAAGTGAAATAAGTCACACAGAAAAAGACACTTATCATAAGCTATCACTTATAGAGGGAATGTAAAAACCGCTACACTTGAACTGAATTACAAAAGAGAACAGAGTCACACGTTTAGAAAACACACTATGGCTGCTTAACGGGAAAGGTGAGGTGGGGTGATGCATAAAACAAGGGTTTCAAATTCGCTCAGATACCGTTCCATACACCCAATATATAATAGACAAGACCTACTCCTTGCTCAGTGAACTGGACTCAACACCCCCTATTCACCGCACAAGAATATATGTGACTAGTAAGTATCTTAATACCTATGTATTGATATCTGTCTCGAAGTGAGTCAAGTGGGTGTAAAGCCGCATAAACACAGCCGTGAAAAGCAGCTAAACCCCATTATAAAAATAAATCACTTTTAAAAAACCTTAAAATAAAGACAGTGAAAGAGAGAAATTCTTACAAAATTCGTTCAGAGGCTGTGATGCAACCTGAATTGACCATATCTAGACACACAGCTGGATGAGACATAAGGGTGGACACTCTTGGGGTTGAGAGTTTGGGTGAGCAAACGCAGACCCTTTAAAGTAATACTGCGTGGTACCCATTCCATGGGTCCCAAATCTCCAGGTTCAAGGGCATCTTCCTACATCGAAAACATGCATGAGAAAAACAGAAGATGGTACACCGTGTGATTTTGAAAGGTTTCTAAAACGCACCTCATTTCTCATCTCCTTGTGCTCGGGTTCGCCATTCCAGCTACTTTACTAGCAATCTCCCTACTTGGAGAATCAGCACCTTTAAGCTCCTGTTCCCTACAGGTTGCAATTTGTCCTGAGGATGAACGGGAAGAGGGGCAACCAATGAGAGACTAGATCTAGGTGTTGGGACAGGCACAGGTCACTCTATTTTCCCAAAAGGAATAAGAATTAACCACAGGCTCAGCCTGCCGCCCGGAACCAGAATACGGCCTGAGGCAATCCCGTGCTTTTGCGGCCAGCTCCCAAAAAAGACAGTTGAAAAATGGAGCTCAGTGGCACTGCAATTCACAAACCTGCTGAGTTATAAATGATAACTCTCGTCCACAAATATATTGAGGGAAGGCAACGAAGAGGATTTGAAAGCAAGGCAGAATTGCAGGAAACAGGTTTCAGCAGGTAGATTCGAATCGCCTTGAAAGCACATGAAAAGCGGCAAAACTTCGAAAATGATGCCCTTGGCCAAAAAGGGCGTATGCGTTTTTTCCTGAGTATATTCAGGAAAACACGCATACGCCCTTTTTGGCCAACCAAACAACCTGGAAAGGCAAATCAGCGCTACAAAGAAGTCTCGCTTCCCATCGCTCAAAAGGGTGATGCTGCAAAAAGTGTCAAAACCAGAAATGCAGGACAGTCCATGGAGAAATGGCAGCCCTGCTACGCTGATGGGCGGGATGTAAATTGCCAACATCCACTCTGGAGAAGTGTAAGGTGTGTCCTGAAACATCGAAAAAACACAGCTTAGGGAGCATAGGGCACGTCCAGTAATGGGCGTATAAATTGGGAAAACTAAAAATCAGCAAGACACAGGCACCCCAAAGTTTAGGGCTGCTCTGTTGACAAGAACCTCCACTTCATGACACCTTAAATATCCCAGGAAAGAGAAAAATGGATAAAGAAGTTGTGGTCCTTATGTACAATGGAATATCACTCAGACATGAAATCAATGTCATAAGGCTAGTAGAAGCAAGATGAGTGGAGTTAGGTACGACGATTCTAAGTGAAATAAGTCACACAGAAAAAGACACTTATCATAAGCTATCACTTATAGAGGGAATGTAAAAACCGCTACACTTGAACTGAATTACAAAACAGAACAGAGTCACACGTTTAGAAAACACACTATGGCTGCTTAACGGGAAAGGTGAGGTGGGGTGATGCATAAAACAAGGGTTTCAAATTCGCTCAGATACCGTTCCATACACCCAATATGTAATAGACAAGACCTACTCCTTGCTCAGTGAACTGGACTCAACACCCCCTATTCACCGCACAACAATATATCTGACTAGTAAGAAACTTAAAAACTATGTATTGATATCTATCTGGAAGTGAGTCAAGTGGGTGTAAAGACGCATAAACACAGCCGTGAAAAGCAGCTAAACCCCATTATGAAAAAAAATTACTTTTAAAAACCCGTAAAACAAAGACAGTGAAAGAGAGAGAAATTCTTACAAAATTCGTTCAGGGGCTCTGATGCAACCTGGATTGACCATATCTACACCCGCAGCTGGATGAGACATAAGGGTGGTCACTCTTGGGGCTGAGAGGTTTGGTGAGGTTGGGTGAGCAAACGCAGACCCTTTAAAGTAATACTGCTTGGTACCCATCCCATGGGTCCCAAATCCCCAGGTTCAAGGGCATCTTCCTACATCGAAAACATGCATGAGAAACCCAGAAGATGGTACACCGTGTGATTTTGAAAGGTTTTTAAAATGCACCTCATTTCTAATCTCCTTGTGCTCGGGTTCGCCTTTCCAGCTCCTTTACTAGCAATCTCCCTACTTGGAGAATCAGCACCATTAAGCTCCTGTTCCCTACATGTTACAATTTGTCCTGAGGATGAACGGGAAGAGGGGCAACCAATGAGAGACTAGATCTAGGTGTTGGGACAGGCACAGGTCACTCTATTTTCCCATCAGGAAGAAGAATTAACCACAGGCTCAGCCTGCCGCCCAGAAGCAGAATAAGGCCTGAGGCAATCACGCGCTTTTGCGGCCAGCTCCCAAAAAAGACAGTTGAAAAATGCAGATCAGGGACACTGCAATTCAC
Source organism: Eschrichtius robustus (assembly GCF_028021215.1). NCBI lineage: Eukaryota > Metazoa > Chordata > Mammalia > Artiodactyla > Eschrichtiidae > Eschrichtius > Eschrichtius robustus. The sequence goes on from NW_027175203.1 coordinate 75,359, forward strand.
AAACCCGCAGAGTTATAAATGATAACTCTCATCCACAGATGTATTGAGGGAAGGGAACGAAGAGGATGTGAAAACAAGGCAGAATTGCAGGGAACAGATTTCAGGAGGTCGATTCGAATCGCCTTGAAAGCACATGAAAAGCGGCAAAACGTCGACAATGATGCCCTTGGCCAAAAAGGGCTTATGCGTTTTTTCCTGAGTATATTCAGGAAAACACGCATACGCCCTTTTTGGCCAACCAAGCAACCTGGAAAGGCAAATCAGCGCTACAAAGAAGTCTCGCTTCCCATCGGTCAAAAGGGCCATGCTGCAAAAAGTGTCAAAACCAGAAATGCAGGACAGTCCATGGAGAAATGGCAGCCTTGCTACGCTGATGGGCGGGATGTAAATTGCCAACAGCCACTCTGGAGAAGTGTAAGGTGTGTCCTGAAACATCGAAAAAACACAGCTTAGGGAGCATAGGGCACGTCCACTCATGGGCGTATAAATTGGGAAAAATAAAAATCAGCAAGACACAGGCACCCCAAAGTTTAGGGCTCCTCTGTTGACAAGAACCTCCACTTCATGACACCTTAAATATCCCAGGAAAGAGAAAAATGGATAAAGAAGTTGTGGTCCTTATGTACAATGGAATATCACTCACACATGAAATCAATATCATAAGGCTAGTAGAAGCAAGATGAGTGGAGTTAGGTACGACGATTCTAAGTGAAATAAGTCACACAGAAAAAGACACTTATCATAAGCTATCACTTATAGAGGGAATGTAAAAACCGCTACACTTGAACTGAATTACAAAACAGAACAGAGTCACACGTTTAGAAAACACACTATGGCTGCTTAACGGGAAAGGTGAGGTGGGGTGATGCATAAAACAAGGGTTTCAAATTCGCTCAGATACCGTTCCATACACCCAATATATAATAGACAAGACCTACTCCTTGCTCAGTGAACTGGACTCAACACCCCCTATTCACCGCACAAGAATATATGTGACTAGTAAGAATCTTAAAACCTATGTATTGATATCTGTCTGGAAGTGAGTCAAGTGGGTGTAAAGCCGCATAAACACAGCCGTGAAAAGCAGCTAAACCCCATTATAAAAATAAATTACTTTTAAAAACCCTTAAAATAAAGACAGTGAAAGAGAGAAATTCTTACAAAATTCGTTCAGAGGCTGTGATGCAACCTGAATTGACCATATCTAGACACACAGCTGGATGAGACATAAGGGTGGACACTCTTGGGGTTGAGAGTTTGGGTGAGCAAACGCAGACCCTTTAAAGTAATACTGCGTGGTACCCATCCCATGGGTCCCAAATCTCCAGGTTCAAGGGCATCTTCCTACATCGAAAACATGCATGAGAAAAACAGAAGATGGTACACCGTGTGATTTTGAAAGGTTTCTAAAACGCACCTCATTTCTCATCTCCTTGTGTTCGGGTTCGCCATTCCAGCTACTTTACTAACAATCTCCCTACTTGGAGAATCAGCACCTTTAACCTCCTGTTCCGTACAGGTTGCAATTTGTCCTGAGGATGAAAGGGAAGAGGGGCAACCAATGAGAGACTAGGTCTAGGTGTTGGGACAGGCACAGGTCACTCTATTTTCCCATCTGGAAGAAGAATTAACCACAGGCTCAGCCTGCCGCCGGGAACCAGAATAGGGCCTGAGGCAATCCTGCGCTTTTGCGGCCAGCTCCCAAAAAGACAGTTGAAAAATGGAGCTCAGTGGCACTGCAATTCACAATCCTGCTGAGTTATAAATGATAACTCTCGTCCACAAATATATTGAGGGAAGGCAACGAAGAGGAATTCAAAGCAAGGCAGAATTGCAGGAAACAGATTTCAGGAGGTAGATACGAATCGCCTTTAAAGCACATGAAAAGCGGCAAAACGTCGACAATGATGCCCTTGGCCAAAAAGGGCGTATGCGTTTTTTCCTGAATATATTCAGGAAAAAACGCATACGCCCTTTTTGGCCAACCAAGCAACCTGGAAAGGCAAATCAGCGCTACAAAGAAGTCTCGCTTCCCATCGGTGAAAAGGGCCACGCTGCAAAAAGTGTCAAAACCAGAAATGCAGGACAGGCCATGGAGAAATGGCAGCCTTGCTACACTGATGGGCGGAATGTAAATTGCCAACAGCCACTCTGGAGAAGTGTACGTTGTGTCCTGAAACATCGAAAAAAAACAGCTTAGGGAGCATAGGGCACGTCCACTCATGGGCATATAAATTGGAAAAACTAAAAATCAGCAAGACACAGGCACCCGAAAGTTTAGGGCTGCTCTGTTGACAAGAACCTCCACTTCATGACACCTTAAATATCCCAGGAAAGAGAAAAATGGATAAAGAAGTTGTGGTCCTTATGTACAATGGAATATCACTCAGACATGAAATCAATGTTATAAGGCTAGTAGAAGCAAGATGAGTGGAGTTAGGTACGACGATTCTAAGTGAAATAAGTCACACAGAAAAAGACACTTATCATAAGCTATCACTTATAGAGGGAATGTAAAAACCGCTACTCTTGAACTGAATTACAAAAGAGAACAGAGTCACACGTTTAGAAAACACACTATGGCTGCTTAACGGGAAAGGTGAGGTGGGGTGATGCATAAAACAAGGGTTTCAAATTCGCTCAGATACCGTTCCATACACCCAATATGTAATAGACAAGACCTACTCCTTGCTCAGTGAACTGGACTCAACACCCCCTATTCACCGCACAAGAATATATGTGACTAGTAAGAACCTTAAAACCTATATATTGATATCTCTCTGGAAGTGAGTCAAGGGGGTGTAAAGCCGCATAAACAGAGCCATGAAAAGCAGCTAAACCCCATTATAAAAATAAATTACTTTTAAAAACCCGTAAAACAAAGACAGTGAAAGAGAGAGACATTCTTACAAAATTCGTTCAGAGGCTGTGATGCAACCTGGATTGACCATATCTAGATCCACAGCTGGATGAGACATAAGGGTGGACACTCTTGGGGCTGAGAGGATGGGTGAGGTTGCGTGAGCAAACGCAGACCCTTTAAAGTAATACTGCGTGGTACCCATCCCATGGGTCCCAAATCTCCAGGTTCAAGGGCATCTTCCTACATCGAAAACATGCATGAGAAACCCAGAAGATGGTACACCATGTGATTTTGAAAGGTTTCTAAAACGCACCTCATTTCTCATCTCCTTGTGCTCGGGTTCGCCATTCCAGCTACTTTACTAGCAATCTCCCTACTTGGAGAATCAGCACCTTTAAGCTCCTGTTCCCTACAGGTTGCAATTTGTCCTGAGGATGAACGGGAAGAGGGGCAACCAATGAGAGACTAGATCTAGGTGTTGGGACAGGCACAGGTCACTCTATTTTCCCAACAGGAAGAAGAATTAACCACAGGCTCAGCCTGCCGCCCGGAACCAGAATAGGGCCTGAGGCAATCCCGTGCTTTTGCGGCCAGCTCCCAAAAAAGACAGTTGAAAAATGGAGCTCAGTGACACTGCAATTCACAAACCTGCTGAGTTATAAATGATAACTCTCGTCCACAAATATATTGAGGGAAGGCAACGAAGAGGAATTCAAAGCAAGGCAGAATTGCAGGAAACAGATTTCAGGAGGTAGATACGAATCGCCTTTAAAGCACATGAAAAGCGGCAAAACGTCGACAATGATGCCCTTGGCCAAAAAGGGCGTATGCGTTTTTTCCTGAATATATTCAGGAAAAAACGCATACGCCCTTTTTGGCCAACCAAGCAACCTGGAAAGGCAAATCAGCGCTACAAAGAAGTCTCGCTTCCCATCGGTGAAAAGGGCCATGCTGCAAAAAGTGTCAAAACGAGAAATGCAGGACAGGCCATGGAGAAATGGCAGCCTTGCTACACTGATGGGCGGGATGTAAATTGCCAACAGCCACTCTGGAGAAGTGTACGTTGTGTCCTGAAACATCGAAAAAAAACAGCTTAGGGAGCATAGGGCACGTCCACTCATGGGCATATAAATTGGAAAAACTAAAATTCAGCAAGACACAGGCACCCGAAAGTTTAGGGCTGCTCTGTTGACAAGAACCTCCACTTCATGACACCTTAAATATCCCAGGAAAGAGAAAAATGGATAAAGAAGTTGTGGTCCTTATGTACAATGGAATATCACTCAGACATGAAATCAATGTTATAAGGCTAGTAGAAGCAAGATGAGTGGAGTTAGGTACGACGATTCTAAGTGAAATAAGTCACACAGAAAAAGACACTTATCATAAGCTATCACTTATAGAGGGAATGTAAAAACCGCTACTCTTGAACTGAATTACAAAAGAGAACAGAGTCACACGTTTAGAAAACACACTATGGCTGCTTAACGGGAAAGGTGAGGTGGGGTGATGCATAAAACAAGGGTGTCAAATTCGCTCAGATACCGTTCCATACACCCAATATGTAATAGACAAGACCTACTCCTTGCTCAGTGAACTGGACTCAACACCCCCTATTCACCGCACAAGAATATATGTGACTAGTAAGAATCTTAAAACCTATATATTGATATCTCTCTGGAAGTGAGTCAAGGGGGTGTAAAGCCGCATAAACAGAGCCATGAAAAGCAGCTAAACCCCATTATAAAAATAAATTACTTTTAAAAACCCGTAAAACAAAGACAGTGAAAGAGAGAGACATTCTTACAAAATTCGTTCAGAGGCTGTGATGCAACCTGGATTGACCATATCTAGACCCACAGCTGGATGAGACATAAGGGTGGACACTCTTGGGGCTGAGAGGTTGGGTGAGGTTGCGTGAGCAAACGCAGACCCTTTAAAGTAATACTGCGTGGTACCCATCCCATGGGTCCCAAATCTCCAGGTTCAAGGGCATCTTCCTACATCGAAAACATGCATGAGAAACCCAGAAGATGGTACACCATGTGATTTTGAAAGGTTTCTAAAACGCACCTCATTTCTCATCTCCTTGTGCTCGGGTTCGCCATTCCAGCTACTTTACTAGCAATCTCCCTACTTGGAGAATCAGCACCTTTAAGCTCCTGTTCCCTACAGGTTGCAATTTGTCCTGAGGATGAACGGGAAGAGGGGCAACCAATGAGAGACTAGATCTAGGTGTTGGGACAGGCACAGGTCACTCTATTTTCCCAACAGGAAGAAGAATTAACCACAGGCTCAGCCTGCCGCCCGGAACCAGAATAGGGCCTGAGGCAATCCCGTGCTTTTGCGGCCAGCTCCCAAAAAAGACAGTTGAAAAATGGAGCTCAGTGGCACTGCAATTCACAAACCTGCTGAGTTATAAATGATAACTCTCGTCCACAAATATATTGAGGGAAGGCAACGAAGAGGAATTCAAAGCAAGGCAGAATTGCAGGAAACAGATTTCAGGAGGTAGATACGAATCGCCTTTAAAGCACATGAAAAGCGGCAAAACGTCGACAATGATGCCCTTGGCCAAAAAGGGCGTATGCGTTTTTTCCTGAATATATTCAGGAAAAAACGCATACGCCCTTTTTGGCCAACGAAGCAACCTGGAAAGGCAAATCAGCGCTACAAAGAAGTCTCGCTTCCCATCGGTGAAAAGGGCCATGCTGCAAAAAGTGTCAAAACGAGAAATGCAGGACAGGCCATGGATAAATGGCAGCCTTGCTACACTGATGGGCGGAATGTAAATTGCCAACAGCCACTCTGGAGAAGTGTACGTTGTGTCCTGAAACATCGAAAAAAAACAGCTTAGGGAGCATAGGGCACGTCCACTCATGGGCATATAAATTGGAAAAACTAAAAATCAGCAAGACACAGGCACCCGAAAGTTTAGGGCTGCTCTGTTGACAAGAACCTCCACTTCATGACACCTTAAATATCCCAGGAAAGAGAAAAATGGATAAAGAAGTTGTGGTCCTTTTGTACAATGGAATATCACTCAGACATGAAATCAATGTTATAAGGCTAGTAGAAGCAAGATGAGTGGAGTTAGGTACGACGATTCTAAGTGAAATAAGTCACACAGAAAAAGACACTTATCATAAGCTATCACTTATAGAGGGAATGTAAAAACCGCTACTCTTGAACTGAATTACAAAAGAGAACAGAGTCACACGTTTAGAAAACACACTATGGCTGCTTAACGGGAAAGGTGAGGTGGGGTGATGCATAAAACAAGGGTTTCAAATTCGCTCAGATACCGTTCCATACACCCAATATGTAATAGACAAGACCTACTCCTTGCTCAGTGAACTGGACTCAACACCCCCAATTCACCGCACAAGAATATATGTGACTAGTAAGAATCTTAAAACCTATATATTGATATCTCTCTGGAAGTGAGTCAAGGGGGTGTAAAGCCGCATAAACAGAGCCATGAAAAGCAGCTAAACCCCATTATAAAAATAAATTACTTTTAAAAACCCGTAAAACAAAGACAGTGAAAGAGAGAGACATTCTTACAAAATTCGTTCAGAGGCTGTGATGCAACCTGGATTGACCATATCTAGACCCACAGCTGGATGAGACATAAGGGTGGACACTCTTGGGGCTGAGAGGTTGGGTGAGGTTGCGTGAGCAAACGCAGACCCTTTAAAGTAATACTGCGTGGTACCCATCCCATGGGTCCCAAATCTCCAGGTTCAAGGGCATCTTCCTACATCGAAAACATGCATGAGAAACCCAGAAGATGGTACACCATGTGATTTTGAAAGGTTTCTAAAACGCACCTCATTTCTCATCTCCTTGTGCTCGGGTTCGCCATTCCAGCTACTTTACTAGCAATCTCCCTACTTGGAGAATCAGCACCTTTAAGCTCCTGTTCCCTACAGGTTGCAATTTGTCCTGAGGATGAACGGGAAGAGGGGCAACCAATGAGAGACTAGATCTAGGTGTTGGGACAGGCACAGGTCACTCTATTTTCCCAACAGGAAGAAGAATTAACCACAGGCTCAGCCTGCCGCCCGGAACCAGAATAGGGCCTGAGGCAATCCCGTGCTTTTGCGGCCAGCTCCCAAAAAAGACAGTTGAAAAATGGAGCTCAGTGGCACTGCAATTCACAAACCTGCTGAGTTATAAATGATAACTCTCGTCCACAAATATATTGAGGGAAGGCAACGAAGAGGAATTCAAAGCAAGGCAGAATTGCAGGAAACAGATTTCAGGAGGTAGATACGAATCGCCTTTAAAGCACATGAAAAGCGGCAAAACGTCGACAATGATGCCCTTGGCCAAAAAGGGCGTATGCGTTTTTTCCTGAATATATTCAGGAAAAAACGCATACGCCCTTTTTGGCCAACCAAGCAACCTGGAAAGGCAAATCAGCGCTACAAAGAAGTCTCGCTTCCCATCGGTCAAAAGGGCCATGCTGCAAAAAGTGTCAAAACGAGAAATGCAGGACAGGCCATGGAGAAATGGCAGCCTTGCTACACTGATGGGCGGAATGTAAATTGCCAACAGCCACTCTGGAGAAGTGTACGTTGTGTCCTGAAACATCGAAAAAAAACAGCTTAGGGAGCATAGGGCACGTCCACTCATGGGCATATAAATTGGAAAAACTAAAAATCAGCAAGACACAGGCACCCGAAAGTTTAGGGCTGCTCTGTTGACAAGAACCTCCACTTCATGACACCTTAAATATCCCAGGAAAGAGAAAAATGGATAAAGAATTTGTGGTCCTTATGTACAATGGAATATCACTCAGACATGAAATCAATGTTATAAGGCTAGTAGAAGCAAGATGAGTGGAGTTAGGTACGACGATTCTAAGTGAAATAAGTCACACAGAAAAAGACACTTATCATAAGCTATCACTTATAGAGGGAATGTAAAAACCGCTACTCTTGAACTGAATTACAAAAGAGAACAGAGTCACACGTTTAGAAAACACACTATGGCTGCTTAACGGGAAAGGTGAGGTGGGGTGATGCATAAAACAAGGGTTTCAAATTCGCTCAGATACCGTTCCATACACCCAATATGTAATAGACAAGACCTACTCCTTGCTCAGTGAACTGGACTCAACACCCCCTATTCACCGCACAAGAATATATGTGACTAGTAAGAATCTTAAAACCTATATATTGATATCTCTCTGGAAGTGAGTCAAGGGGGTGTAAAGCCGCATAAACAGAGCCATGAAAAGCAGCTAAACCCCATTATAAAAATAAATTACTTTTAAAAACCCGTAAAACAAAGACAGTGAAAGAGAGAGACATTCTTACAAAATTCGTTCAGAGGCTGTGATGCAACCTGGATTGACCATATCTAGACCCACAGCTGGATGAGACATAAGGGTGGACACTCTTGGGGCTGAGAGGTTGGGTGAGGTTGCGTGAGCAAACGCAGACCCTTTAAAGTAATACTGCGTGGTACCCATCCCATGGGTCCCAAATCTCCAGGTTCAAGGGCATCTTCCTACATCGAAAACATGCATGAGAAACCCAGAAGATGGTACACCATGTGATTTTGAAAGGTTTCTAAAACGCACCTCATTTCTCATCTCCTTGTGCTCGGGTTCGCCATTCCAGCTACTTTACTAGCAATCTCCCTACTTGGAGAATCAGCACCTTTAAGCTCCTGTTCCCTACAGGTTGCAATTTGTCCTGAGGATGAACGGGAAGAGGGGCAACCAATGAGAGACTAGATCTAGGTGTTGGGACAGGCACAGGTCACTCTATTTTCCCAACAGGAAGAAGAATTAACCACAGGCTCAGCCTGCCGCCCGGAACCAGAATAGGGCCTGAGGCAATCCCGTGCTTTTGCGGCCAGCTCCCAAAAAAGACAGTTGAAAAATGGAGCTCAGTGGCACTGCAATTCACAAACCTGCTGAGTTATAAATGATAACTCTCGTCCACAAATATATTGAGGGAAGGCAACGAAGAGGAATTCAAAGCAAGGCAGAATTGCAGGAAACAGATTTCAGGAGGTAGATACGAATCGCCTTTAAAGCACATGAAAAGCGGCAAAACGTCGACAATGATGCCCTTGGCCAAAAAGGGCGTATGCGTTTTTTCCTGAATATATTCAGGAAAAAACGCATACGCCCTTTTTGGCCAACCAAGCAACCTGGAAAGGCAAATCAGCGCTACAAAGAAGTCTCGCTTCCCATCGGTGAAAAGGGCCATGCTGCAAAAAGTGTCAAAACGAGAAATGCAGGACAGGCCATGGAGAAATGGCAGCCTTGCTACACTGATGGGCGGAATGTAAATTGCCAACAGCCACTCTGGAGAAGTGTACGTTGTGTCCTGAAACATCGAAAAAAAACAGCTTAGGGAGCATAGGGCACGTCCACTCATGGGCATATAAATTGGAAAAACTAAAAATCAGCAAGACACAGGCACCCGAAAGTTTAGGGCTGCTCTGTTGACAAGAACCTCCACTTCATGACACCTTAAATATCCCAGGAAAGAGAAAAATGGATAAAGAAGTTGTGGTCCTTTTGTACAATGGAATATCACTCAGACATGAAATCAATGTTATAAGGCTAGTAGAAGCAAGATGAGTGGAGTTAGGTACGACGATTCTAAGTGAAATAAGTCACACAGAAAAAGACACTTATCATAAGCTATCACTTATAGAGGGAATGTAAAAACCGCTACTCTTGAACTGAATTACAAAAGAGAACAGAGTCACACGTTTAGAAAACACACTATGGCTGCTTAACGGGAAAGGTGAGGTGGGGTGTTGCATAAAACAAGGGTTTCAAATTCGCTCAGATACCGTTCCATACACCCAATATGTAATAGACAAGACCTACTCCTTGCTCAGTGAACTGGACTCAACACCCCCTATTCACCGCACAAGAATATATGTGACTAGTAAGAATCTTAAAACCTATATATTGATATCTCTCTGGAAGTGAGTCAAGGGGGTGTAAAGCCGCATAAACAGAGCCATGAAAAGCAGCTAAACCCCATTATAAAAATAAATTACTTTTAAAAACCCGTAAAACAAAGACAGTGAAAGAGAGAGACATTCTTACAAAATTCGTTCAGAGGCTGTGATGCAACCTGGATTGACCATATCTAGACCCACAGCTGGATGAGACATAAGGGTGGACACTCTTGGGGCTGAGAGGTTGGGTGAGGTTGCGTGAGCAAACGCAGACCCTTTAAAGTAATACTGCGTGGTACCCATCCCATGGGTCCCAAATCTCCAGGTTCAAGGGCATCTTCCTACATCGAAAACATGCATGAGAAACCCAGAAGATGGTACACCATGTGATTTTGAAAGGTTTCTAAAACGCACCTCATTTCTCATCTCCTTGTGCTCGGGTTCGCCATTCCAGCTACTTTACTAGCAATCTCCCTACTTGGAGAATCAGCACCTTTAAGCTCCTGTTCCCTACAGGTTGCAATTTGTCCTGAGGATGAACGGGAAGAGGGGCAACCAATGAGAGACTAGATCTAGGTGTTGGGACAGGCACAGGTCACTCTATTTTCCCAACAGGAAGAAGAATTAACCACAGGCTCAGCCTGCCGCCCGGAACCAGAATAGGGCCTGAGGCAATCCCGTGCTTTTGCGGCCAGCTCCCAAAAAAGACAGTTGAAAAATGGAGCTCAGTGACACTGCAATTCACAAACCTGCTGAGTTATAAATGATAACTCTCGTCCACAAATATATTGAGGGAAGGCAACGAAGAGGAATTCAAAGCAAGGCAGAATTGCAGGAAACAGATTTCAGGAGGTAGATACGAATCGCCTTTAAAGCACATGAAAAGCGGCAAAACGTCGACAATGATGCCCTTGGCCAAAAAGGGCGTATGCGTTTTTTCCTGAATATATTCAGGAAAAAACGCATACGCCCTTTTTGGCCAACCAAGCAACCTGGAAAGTCAAATCAGCGCTACAAAGAAGTCTCGCTTCCCATCGGTGAAAAGGGCCATGCTGCAAAAAGTGTCAAAACGAGAAATGCAGGACAGGCCATGGAGAAATGGCAGCCTTGCTACACTGATGGGCGGGATGTAAATTGCCAACAGCCACTCTGGAGAAGTGTACGTTGTGTCCTGAAACATCGAAAAAAAACAGCTTAGGGAGCATAGGGCACGTCCACTCATGGGCATATAAATTGGAAAAACTAAAATTCAGCAAGACACAGGCACCCGAAAGTTTAGGGCTGCTCTGTTGACAAGAACCTCCACTTCATGACACCTTAAATATCCCAGGAAAGAGAAAAATGGATAAAGAAGTTGTGGTCCTTATGTACAATGGAATATCACTCAGACATGAAATCAATGTTATAAGGCTAGTAGAAGCAAGATGAGTGGAGTTAGGTACGACGATTCTAAGTGAAATAAGTCACACAGAAAAAGACACTTATCATAAGCTATCACTTATAGAGGGAATGTAAAAACCGCTACTCTTGAACTGAATTACAAAAGAAAACAGAGTCACACGTTTAGAAAACACACTATGGCTGCTTAACGGGAAAGGTGAGGTGGGGTGATGCATAAAACAAGGGTGTCAAATTCGCTCAGAGACCGTTCCATACACCCAATATGTAATAGACAAGACCTACTCCTTGCTCAGTGAACTGGACTCAACACCCCCTATTCACCGCACAAGAATATATGTGACTAGTAAGAATCTTAAAACCTATATATTGATATCTCTCTGGAAGTGAGTCAAGGGGGTGTAAAGCCGCATAAACAGAGCCATGAAAAGCAGCTAAACCCCATTATAAAAATAAATTACTTTTAAAAACCCGTAAAACAAAGACAGTGAAAGAGAGAGACATTCTTACAAAATTCGTTCAGAGGCTGTGATGCAACCTGGATTGACCATATCTAGACCCACAGCTGGATGAGACATAAGGGTGGACACTCTTGGGGCTGAGAGGTTGGGTGAGGTTGTGTGAGCAAACGCAGACCCTTTAAAGTAATACTGCGTGGTACCCATCCCATGGGTCCCAAATCTCCAGGTTCAAGGGCATCTTCCTACATCGAAAACATGCATGAGAAACCCAGAAGCTGGTACACCATGTGATTTTGAAAGGTTTCTAAAACGCACCTCATTTCTCATCTCCTTGTGCTCGGGTTCGCCATTCCAGCTACTTTACTAGCAATCTCCCTACTTGGAGAATCAGCACCTTTAAGCTCCTGTTCCCTACAGGTTGCAATTTGTCCTGAGGATGAACGGGAAGAGGGGCAACCAATGAGAGACTAGATCTAGGTGTTGGGACAGGCACAGGTCACTCTATTTTCCCAACAGGAAGAAGAATTAACCACAGGCTCAGCCTGCCGCCCGGAACCAGAATAGGGCCTGAGGCAATCCCGTGCTTTTGCGGCCAGCTCCCAAAAAAGACAGTTGAAAAATGGAGCTCAGTGGCACTGCAATTCACAAACCTGCTGAGTTATAAATGATAACTCTCGTCCACAAATATATTGAGGGAAGGCAACGAAGAGGAATTCAAAGCAAGGCAGAATTGCAGGAAACAGATTTCAGGAGGTAGATACGAATCGCCTTTAAAGCACATGAAAAGCGGCAAAACGTCGACAATGATGCCCTTGGCCAAAAAGGGCGTATGCGTTTTTTCCTGAATATATTCAGGAAAAAACGCATACGCCCTTTTTGGCCAACCAAGCAACCTGGAAAGGCAAATCAGCGCTACAAAGAAGTCTCGCTTCCCATCGGTGAAAAGGGCCATGCTGCAAAAAGTGTCAAAACGAGAAATGCAGGACAGGCCATGGATAAATGGCAGCCTTGCTACACTGATGGGCGGAATGTAAATTGCCAACAGCCACTCTGGAGAAGTGTACGTTGTGTCCTGAAACATCGAAAAAAAACAGCTTAGGGAGCATAGGGCACGTCCACTCATGGGCATATAAATTGGAAAAACTAAAAATCAGCAAGACACAGGCACCCGAAAGTTTAGGGCTGCTCTGTTGACAAGAACCTCCACTTCATGACACCTTAAATATCCCAGGAAAGAGAAAAATGGATAAAGAAGTTGTGGTCCTTTTGTACAATGGAATATCACTCAGACATGAAATCAATGTTATAAGGCTAGTAGAAGCAAGATGAGTGGAGTTAGGTACGACGATTCTAAGTGAAATAAGTCACACAGAAAAAGACACTTATCATAAGCTATCACTTATAGAGGGAATGTAAAAACCGCTACTCTTGAACTGAATTACAAAAGAGAACAGAGTCACACGTTTAGAAAACACACTATGGCTGCTTAACGGGAAAGGTGAGGTGGGGTGATGCATAAAACAAGGGTTTCAAATTCGCTCAGATACCGTTCCATACACCCAATATGTAATAGACAAGACCTACTCCTTGCTCAGTGAACTGGACTCAACACCCCCTATTCACCGCACAAGAATATATGTGACTAGTAAGAATCTTAAAACCTATATATTGATATCTCTCTGGAAGTGAGTCAAGGGGGTGTAAAGCCGCATAAACAGAGCCATGAAAAGCAGCTAAACCCCATTATAAAAATAAATTACTTTTAAAAACCCGTAAAACAAAGACAGTGAAAGAGAGAGACATTCTTACAAAATTCGTTCAGAGGCTGTGATGCAACCTGGATTGACCATATCTAGACCCACAGCTGGATGAGACATAAGGGTGGACACTCTTGGGGCTGAGAGGTTGGGTGAGGTTGCGTGAGCAAACGCAGACCCTTTAAAGTAATACTGCGTGGTACCCATCCCATGGGTCCCAAATCTCCAGGTTCAAGGGCATCTTCCTACATCGAAAACATGCATGAGAAACCCAGAAGATGGTACACCATGTGATTTTGAAAGGTTTCTAAAACGCACCTCATTTCTCATCTCCTTGTGCTCGGGTTCGCCATTCCAGCTACTTTACTAGCAATCTCCCTACTTGGAGAATCAGCACCTTTAAGCTCCTGTTCCCTACAGGTTGCAATTTGTCCTGAGGATGAACGGGAAGAGGGGCAACCAATGAGAGACTAGATCTAGGTGTTGGGACAGGCACAGGTCACTCTATTTTCCCAACAGGAAGAAGAATTAACCACAGGCTCAGCCTGCCGCCCGGAACCAGAATAGGGCCTGAGGCAATCCCGTGCTTTTGCGGCCAGCTCCCAAAAAAGACAGTTGAAAAATGGAGCTCAGTGGCACTGCAATTCACAAACCTGCTGAGTTATAAATGATAACTCTCGTCCACAAATATATTGAGGGAAGGCAACGAAGAGGAATTCAAAGCAAGGCAGAATTGCAGGAAACAGATTTCAGGAGGTAGATACGAATCGCCTTTAAAGCACATGAAAAGCGGCAAAACGTCGACAATGATGCCCTTGGCCAAAAAGGGCGTATGCGTTTTTTCCTGAATATATTCAGGAAAAAACGCATACGCCCTTTTTGGCCAACCAAGCAACCTGGAAAGGCAAATCAGCGCTACAAAGAAGTCTCGCTTCCCATCGGTGAAAAGGGCCATGCTGCAAAAAGTGTCAAAACGAGAAATGCAGGACAGGCCATGGAGAAATGGCAGCCTTGCTACACTGATGGGCGGGATGTAAATTGCCAACAGCCACTCTGGAGAAGTGTACGTTGTGTCCTAAAACATCGAAAAAAAACAGCTTAGGGAGCATAGGGCACGTCCACTCATGGGCATATAAATTGGAAAAACTAAAAATCAGCAAGACACAGGCACCCGAAAGTTTAGGGCTGCTCTGTTGACAAGAACCTCCACTTCATGACACCTTAAATATCCCAGGAAAGAGAAAAATGGATAAAGAAGTTGTGGTCCTTATGTACAATGGAATATCACTCAGACATGAAATCAATGTTATAAGGCTAGTAGAAGCAAGATGAGTGGAGTTAGGTACGACGATTCTAAGTGAAATAAGTCACACAGAAAAAGACACTTATCATAAGCTATCACTTATAGAGGGAATGTAAAAACCGCTACTCTTGAACTGAATTACAAAAGAGAACAGAGTCACACGTTTAGAAAACACACTATGGCTGCTTAACGGGAAAGGTGAGGTGGGGTGATGCATAAAACAAGGGTGTCAAATTCGCTCAGATACCGTTCCATACACCCAATATGTAATAGACAAGACCTACTCCTTGCTCAGTGAACTGGACTCAACACCCCCTATTCACCGCACAAGAATATATGTGACTAGTAAGAATCTTAAAACCTATATATTGATATCTCTCTGGAAGTGAGTCAAGGGGGTGTAAAGCCGCATAAACAGAGCCATGAAAAGCAGCTAAACCCCATTATAAAAATAAATTACTTTTAAAAACCCGTAAAACAAAGACAGTGAAAGAGAGAGACATTCTTACAAAATTCGTTCAGATGCTGTGATGCAACCTGGATTGACCATATCTAGACCCACAGCTGGATGAGACATAAGGGTGGACACTCTTGGGGCTGAGAGGTTGGGTGAGGTTGCGTGAGCAAACGCAGACCCTTTAAAGTAATACTGCGTGGTACCCATCCCATGGGTCCCAAATCTCCAGGTTCAAGGGCATCTTCCTACATCGAAAACATGCATGAGAAACCCAGAAGATGGTACACCATGTGATTTTGAAAGGTTTCTAAAACGCACCTCATTTCTCATCTCCTTGTGCTCGGGTTCGCCATTCCAGCTACTTTACTAGCAATCTCCCTACTTGGAGAATCAGCACCTTTAAGCTCCTGTTCCCTACAGGTTGCAATTTGTCCTGAGGATGAACGGGAAGAGGGGCAACCAATGAGAGACTAGATCTAGGTGTTGGGACAGGCACAGGTCACTCTATTTTCCCAACAAGAAGAAGAATTAACCACAGGCTCAGCCTGCCGCCCGGAACCAGAATAGGGCCTGAGGCAATCCCGTGCTTTTGCGGCCAGCTCCCAAAAAAGACAGTTGAAAAATGGAGCTCAGTGGCACTGCAATTCACAAACCTGCTGAGTTATAAATGATAACTCTCGTCCACAAATATATTGAGGGAAGGCAACGAAGAGGAATTCAAAGCAAGGCAGAATTGCAGGAAACAGATTTCAGGAGGTAGATACGAATCGCCTTTAAAGCACATGAAAAGCGGCAAAACGTCGACAATGATGCCCTTGGCCAAAAAGGGCGTATGCGTTTTTTCCTGAATATATTCAGGAAAAAACGCATACGCCCTTTTTGGCCAACCAAGCAACCTGGAAAGGCAAATCAGCGCTACAAAGAAGTCTCGCTTCCCATCGGTGAAAAGGGCCATGCTGCAAAAAGTGTCAAAACGAGAAATGCAGGACAGGCCATGGAGAAATGGCAGCCTTGCTACACTGATGGGCGGAATGTAAATTGCCAACAGCCACTCTGGAGAAGTGTACGTTGTGTCCTGAAACATCGAAAAAAAACAGCTTAGGGAGCATAGGGCACGTCCACTCATGGGCATATAAATTGGAAAAACTAAAAATCAGCAAGACACAGGCACCCCAAAGTTTAGGGCTGCTCTGTTGACAAGAACCTCCACTTCATGACACCTTAAATATCCCAGGAAAGAGAAAAATGGATAAAGAAGTTGTGGTCCTTATGTACAATGGAATATCACTCAGACATGAAATCAATGTTATAAGGCTAGTAGAAGCAAGATGAGTGGAGTTAGGTACGACGATTCTAAGTGAAATAAGTCACACAGAAAAAGACACTTATCATAAGCTATCACTTATAGAGGGAATGTAAAAACCGCTACTCTTGAACTGAATTACAAAAGAGAACAGAGTCACACGTTTAGAAAACACACTATGGCTGCTTAACGGGAAAGGTGAGGTGGGGTGATGCATAAAACAAGGGTTTCAAATTCGCTCAGATACCGTTCCATACACCCAATATGTAATAGACAAGACCTACTCCTTGCTCAGTGAACTGGACTCAACACCCCCTATTCACCGCACAAGAATATATGTGACTAGTAAGAATCTTAAAACCTATATATTGATATCTCTCTGGAAGTGAGTCAAGGGGGTGTAAAGCCGCATAAACAGAGCCATGAAAAGCAGCTAAACCCCATTATAAAAATAAATTACTTTTAAAAACCCGTAAAACAAAGACAGTGAAAGAGAGAGACATTCTTACAAAATTCGTTCAGAGGCTGTGATGCAACCTGGATTGACCATATCTAGACCCACAGCTGGATGAGACATAAGGGTGGACACTCTTGGGGCTGAGAGGTTGGGTGAGGTTGCGTGAGCAAACGCAGACCCTTTAAAGTAATACTGCGTGGTACCCATCCCATGGGTCCCAAATCTCCAGGTTCAAGGGCATCTTCCTACATCGAAAACATGCATGAGAAACCCAGAAGATGGTACACCATGTGATTTTGAAAGGTTTCTAAAACGCACCTCATTTCTCATCTCCTTGTGCTCGGGTTCGCCATTCCAGCTACTTTACTAGCAATCTCCCTACTTGGAGAATCAGCACCTTTAAGCTCCTGTTCCCTACAGGTTGCAATTTGTCCTGAGGATGAACGGGAAGAGGGGCAACCAATGAGAGACTAGATCTAGGTGTTGGGACAGGCACAGGTCACTCTATTTTCCCAACAGGAAGAAGAATTAACCACAGGCTCAGCCTGCCGCCCGGAACCAGAATAGGGCCTGAGGCAATCCCGTGCTTTTGCGGCCAGCTCCCAAAAAAGACAGTTGAAAAATGGAGCTCAGTGGCACTGCAATTCACAAACCTGCTGAGTTATAAATGATAACTCTCGTCCACAAATATATTGAGGGAAGGCAACGAAGAGGAATTCAAAGCAAGGCAGAATTGCAGGAAACAGATTTCAGGAGGTAGATACGAATCGCCTTTAAAGCACATGAAAAGCGGCAAAACGTCGACAATGATGCCCTTGGCCAAAAAGGGCGTATGCGTTTTTTCCTGAATATATTCAGGAAAAAACGCATACGCCCTTTTTGGCCAACCAAGCAACCTGGAAAGGCAAATCAGCGCTACAAAGAAGTCTCGCTTCCCATCGGTCAAAAGGGCCATGCTGCAAAAAGTGTCAAAACGAGAAATGCAGGACAGGCCATGGAGAAATGGCAGCCTTGCTACACTGATGGGCGGAATGTAAATTGCCAACAGCCACTCTGGAGAAGTGTACGTTGTGTCCTGAAACATCGAAAAAAAACAGCTTAGGGAGCATAGGGCACGTCCACTCATGGGCATATAAATTGGAAAAACTAAAAATCAGCAAGACACAGGCACCCCAAAGTTTAGGGCTGCTCTGTTGACAAGAACCTCCACTTCATGACACCTTAAATATCCCAGGAAAGAGAAAAATGGATAAAGAATTTGTGGTCCTTATGTACAATGGAATATCACTCAGACATGAAATCAATGTTATAAGGCTAGTAGAAGCAAGATGAGTGGAGTTAGGTACGACGATTCTAAGTGAAATAAGTCACACAGAAAAAGACACTTATCATAAGCTATCACTTATAGAGGGAATGTAAAAACCGCTACTCTTGAACTGAATTACAAAAGAGAACAGAGTCACACGTTTAGAAAACACACTATGGCTGCTTAACGGGAAAGGTGAGGTGGGGTGATGCATAAAACAAGGGTTTCAAATTCGCTCAGATACCGTTCCATACACCCAATATGTAATAGACAAGACCTACTCCTTGCTCAGTGAACTGGACTCAACACCCCCTATTCACCGCACAAGAATATATGTGACTAGTAAGAATCTTAAAACCTATATATTGATATCTCTCTGGAAGTGAGTCAAGGGGGTGTAAAGCCGCATAAACAGAGCCATGAAAAGCAGCTAAACCCCATTATAAAAATAAATTACTTTTAAAAACCCGTAAAACAAAGACAGTGAAAGAGAGAGACATTCTTACAAAATTCGTTCAGAGGCTGTGATGCAACCTGGATTGACCATATCTAGACCCACAGCTGGATGAGACATAAGGGTGGACACTCTTGGGGCTGAGAGGTTGGGTGAGGTTGCGTGAGCAAACGCAGACCCTTTAAAGTAATACTGCGTGGTACCCATCCCATGGGTCCCAAATCTCCAGGTTCAAGGGCATCTTCCTACATCGAAAACATGCATGAGAAACCCAGAAGATGGTACACCATGTGATTTTGAAAGGTTTCTAAAACGCACCTCATTTCTCATCTCCTTGTGCTCGGGTTCGCCATTCCAGCTACTTTACTAGCAATCTCCCTACTTGGAGAATCAGCACCTTTAAGCTCCTGTTCCCTACAGGTTGCAATTTGTCCTGAGGATGAACGGGAAGAGGGGCAACCAATGAGAGACTAGATCTAGGTGTTGGGACAGGCACAGGTCACTCTATTTTCCCAACAGGAAGAAGAATTAACCACAGGCTCAGCCTGCCACCCGGAACCAGAATAGGGCCTGAGGCAATCCCGTGCTTTTGCGGCCAGCTCCCAAAAAAGACAGTTGAAAAATGGAGCTCAGTGGCACTGCAATTCACAAACCTGCTGAGTTATAAATGATAACTCTCGTCCACAAATATATTGAGGGAAGGCAACGAAGAGGAATTCAAAGCAAGGCAGAATTGCAGGAAACAGATTTCAGGAGGTAGATACGAATCGCCTTTAAAGCACATGAAAAGCGGCAAAACGTCGACAATGATGCCCTTGGCCAAAAAGGGCGTATGCGTTTTTTCCTGAATATATTCAGGAAAAAACGCATACGCCCTTTTTGGCCAACCAAGCAACCTGGAAAGGCAAATCAGCGCTACAAAGAAGTCTCGCTTCCCATCGGTGAAAAGGGCCATGCTGCAAAAAGTGTCAAAACGAGAAATGCAGGACAGGCCATGGAGAAATGGCAGCCTTGCTACACTGATGGGCGGAATGTAAATTGCCAACAGCCACTCTGGAGAAGTGTACGTTGTGTCCTGAAACATCGAAAAAAAACAGCTTAGGGAGCATAGGGCACGTCCACTCATGGGCATATAAATTGGAAAAACTAAAAATCAGCAAGACACAGGCACCCGAAAGTTTAGGGCTGCTCTGTTGACAAGAACCTCCACTTCATGACACCTTAAATATCCCAGGAAAGAGAAAAATGGATAAAGAAGTTGTGGTCCTTATGTACAATGGAATATCACTCAGACATGAAATCAATGTTATAAGGCTAGTAGAAGCAAGATGAGTGGAGTTAGGTACGACGATTCTAAGTGAAATAAGTCACACAGAAAAAGACACTTATCATAAGCTATCACTTATAGAGGGAATGTAAAAACCGCTACTCTTGAACTGAATTACAAAAGAGAACAGAGTCACACGTTTAGAAAACACACTATGGCTGCTTAACGGGAAAGGTGAGGTGGGGTGATGCATAAAACAAGGGTTTCAAATTCGCTCAGATACCGTTCCATACACCCAATATGTAATAGACAAGACCTACTCCTTGCTCAGTGAACTGGACTCAACACCCCCTATTCACCGCACAAGAATATATGTGACTAGTAAGAATCTTAAAACCTCTATATTGATATCTCTCTGGAAGTGAGTCAAGGGGGTGTAAAGCCGCATAAACAGAGCCATGAAAAGCAGCTAAACCCCATTATAAAAATAAATTACTTTTAAAAACCCGTAAAACAAAGACAGTGAAAGAGAGAGACATTCTTACAAAATTCGTTCAGAGGCTGTGATGCAACCTGGATTGACCATATCTAGACCCACAGCTGGATGAGACATAAGGGTGGACACTCTTGGGGCTGAGAGGTTGGGTGAGGTTGCGTGAGCAGACGCAGACCCTTTAAAGTAATACTGCGTGGTACCCATCCCATGGGTCCCAAATCTCCAGGTTCAAGGGCATCTTCCTACATCGAAAACATGCATGAGAAACCCAGAAGATGGTACACCATGTGATTTTGAAAGGTTTCTAAAACGCACCTCATTTCTCATCTCCTTGTGCTCGGGTTCGCCATTCCAGCTACTTTACTAGCAATCTCCCTACTTGGAGAATCAGCACCTTTAAGCTCCTGTTCCCTACAGGTTGCAATTTGTCCTGAGGATGAACGGGAAGAGGGGCAACCAATGAGAGACTAGATCTAGGTGTTGGGACAGGCACAGGTCACTCTATTTTCCCAACAGGAAGAAGAATTAACCACAGGCTCAGCCTGCCGCCCGGAACCAGAATAGGGCCTGAGGCAATCCCGTGCTTTTGCGGCCAGCTCCCAAAAAAGACAGTTGAAAAATGGAGCTCAGTGGCACTGCAATTCACAAACCTGCTGAGTTATAAATGATAACTCTCGTCCACAAATATATTGAGGGAAGGCAACGAAGAGGAATTCAAAGCAAGGCAGAATTGCAGGAAACAGATTTCAGGAGGTAGATACGAATCGCCTTTAAAGCACATGAAAAGCGGCAAAACGTCGACAATGATGCCCTTGGCCAAAAAGGGCGTATGCGTTTTTTCCTGAATATATTCAGGAAAAAACGCATACGCCCTTTTTGGCCAACCAAGCAACCTGGAAAGGCAAATCAGCGCTACAAAGAAGTCTCGCTTCCCATCGGTCAAAAGGGCCATGCTGCAAAAAGTGTCAAAACGAGAAATGCAGGACAGGCCATGGAGAAATGGCAGCCTTGCTACACTGATGGGCGGAATGTAAATTGCCAACAGCCACTCTGGAGAAGTGTACGTTGTGTCCTGAAACATCGAAAAAAAACAGCTTAGGGAGCATAGGGCACGTCCACTCATGGGCATATAAATTGGAAAAACTAAAAATCAGCAAGACACAGGCACCCGAAAGTTTAGGGCTGCTCTGTTGACAAGAACCTCCACTTCATGACACCTTAAATATCCCAGGAAAGAGAAAAATGGATAAAGAAGTTGTGGTCCTTATGTACAATGGAATATCACTCAGACATGAAATCAATGTTAGAAGGCTAGTAGAAGCAAGATGAGTGGAGTTAGGTACGACGATTCTAAGTGAAATAAGTCACACAGAAAAAGACACTTATCATAAGCTATCACTTATAGAGGGAATGTAAAAACCGCTACTCTTGAACTGAATTACAAAAGAGAACAGAGTCACACGTTTAGAAAACACACTATGGCTGCTTAACGGGAAAGGTGAGGTGGGGTGATGCATAAAACAAGGGTTTCAAATTCGCTCAGATACCGTTCCATACACCCAATATGTAATAGACAAGACCTACTCCTTGCTCAGTGAACTGGACTCAACACCCCCTATTCACCGCACAAGAATATATGTGACTAGTAAGAATCTTAAAACCTATATATTGATATCTCTCTGGAAGTGAGTCAAGGCGGTGTAAAGCCGCATAAACAGAGCCATGAAAAGCAGCTAAACCCCATTATAAAAATAAATTACTTTTAAAAACCCGTAAAACAAAGACAGTGAAAGAGAGAGACATTCTTACAAAATTCGTTCAGAGGCTGTGATGCAACCTGGATTGACCATATCTAGACCCACAGCTGGATGAGACATAAGGGTGGACACTCTTGGGGCTGAGAGGTTGGGTGAGGTTGCGTGAGCAAACGCAGACCCTTTAAAGTAATACTGCGTGGTACCCATCCCATGGGTCCCAAATCTCCAGGTTCAAGGGCATCTTCCTACATCGAAAACATGCATGAGAAACCCAGAAGATGGTACACCATGTGATTTTGAAAGGTTTCTAAAACGCACCTCATTTCTCATCTCCTTGTGCTCGGGTTCGCCATTCCAGCTACTTTACTAGCAATCTCCCTACTTGGAGAATCAGCACCTTTAAGCTCCTGTTCCCTACAGGTTGCAATTTGTCCTGAGGATGAACGGGAAGAGGGGCAACCAATGAGAGACTAGATCTAGGTGTTGGGACAGGCACAGGTCACTCTATTTTCCCAACAGGAAGAAGAATTAACCACAGGCTCAGCCTGCCGCCCGGAACCAGAATAGGGCCTGAGGCAATCCCGTGCTTTTGCGGCCAGCTCCCAAAAAAGACAGTTGAAAAATGGAGCTCAGTGGCACTGCAATTCACAAACCTGCTGAGTTATAAATGATAACTCTCGTCCACAAATATATTGAGGGAAGGCAACGAAGAGGAATTCAAAGCAAGGCAGAATTGCAGGAAACAGATTTCAGGAGGTAGATACGAATCGCCTTTAAAGCACATGAAAAGCGGCAAAACGTCGACAATGATGCCCTTGGCCAAAAAGGGCGTATGCGTTTTTTCCTGAATATATTCAGGAAAAAACGCATACGCCCTTTTTGGCCAACCAAGCAACCTGGAAAGGCAAATCAGCGCTACAAAGAAGTCTCGCTTCCCATCGGTGAAAAGGGCCATGCTGCAAAAAGTGTCAAAACGAGAAATGCAGGACAGGCCATGGAGAAATGGCAGCCTTGCTACACTGATGGGCGGAATGTAAATTGCCAACAGCCACTCTGGAGAAGTGTACGTTGTGTCCTGAAACATCGAAAAAAAACAGCTTAGGGAGCATAGGGCACGTCCACTCATGGGCATATAAATTGGAAAAACTAAAAATCAGCAAGACACAGGCACCCGAAAGTTTAGGGCTGCTCTGTTGACAAGAACCTCCACTTCATGACACCTTAAATATCCCAGGAAAGAGAAAAATGGATAAAGAAGTTGTGGTCCTTATGTACAATGGAATATCACTCAGACATGAAATCAATGTTAGAAGGCTAGTAGAAGCAAGATGAGTGGAGTTAGGTACGACGATTCTAAGTGAAATAAGTCACACAGAAAAAGACACTTATCATAAGCTATCACTTATAGAGGGAATGTAAAAACCGCTACTCTTGAACTGAATTACAAAAGAGAACAGAGTCACACGTTTAGAAAACACACTATGGCTGCTTAACGGGAAAGGTGAGGTGGGGTGATGCATAAAACAAGGGTTTCAAATTCGCTCAGATACCGTTCCATACACCCAATATGTAATAGACAAGACCTACTCCTTGCTCAGTGAACTGGACTCAACACCCCCTATTCACCGCACAAGAATATATGTGACTAGTAAGAATCTTAAAACCTATATATTGATATCTCTCTGGAAGTGAGTCAAGGGGGTGTAAAGCCGCATAAACAGAGCCATGAAAAGCAGCTAAACCCCATTATAAAAATAAATTACTTTTAAAAACCCGTAAAACAAAGACAGTGAAAGAGAGAGACATTCTTACAAAATTCGTTCAGAGGCTGTGATGCAACCTGGATTGACCATATCTAGACCCACAGCTGGATGAGACATAAGGGTGGACACTCTTGGGGCTGAGAGGTTGGGTGAGGTTGCGTGAGCAAACGCAGACCCTTTAAAGTAATACTGCGTGGTACCCATCCCATGGGTCCCAAATCTCCAGGTTCAAGGGCATCTTCCTACATCGAAAACATGCATGAGAAACCCAGAAGATGGTACACCATGTGATTTTGAAAGGTTTCTAAAACGCACCTCATTTCTCATCTCCTTGTGCTCGGGTTCGCCATTCCAGCTACTTTACTAGCAATCTCCCTACTTGGAGAATCAGCACCTTTAAGCTCCTGTTCCCTACAGGTTGCAATTTGTCCTGAGGATGAACGGGAAGAGGGGCAACCAATGAGAGACTAGATCTAGGTGTTGGGACAGGCACAGGTCACTCTATTTTCCCAACAGGAAGAAGAATTAACCACAGGCTCAGCCTGCCGCCCGGAACCAGAATAGGGCCTGAGGCAATCCCGTGCTTTTGCGGCCAGCTCCCAAAAAAGACAGTTGAAAAATGGAGCTCAGTGGCACTGCAATTCACAAACCTGCTGAGTTATAAATGATAACTCTCGTCCACAAATATATTGAGGGAAGGCAACGAAGAGGAATTCAAAGCAAGGCAGAATTGCAGGAAACAGATTTCAGGAGGTAGATACGAATCGCCTTTAAAGCACATGAAAAGCGGCAAAACGTCGACAATGATGCCCTTGGCCAAAAAGGGCGTATGCGTTTTTTCCTGAATATATCAGGAAAAAACGCATACGCCCTTTTTGGCCAACCAAGCAACCTGGAAAGGCAAATCAGCGCTACAAAGAAGTCTCGCTTCCCATCGGTGAAAAGGGCCATGCTGCAAAAAGTGTCAAAACGAGAAATGCAGGACAGGCCATGGAGAAATGGCAGCCTTGCTACACTGATGGGTGGAATGTAAATTGCCAACAGCCACTCTGGAGAAGTGTACGTTGTGTCCTGAAATATCGAAAAAAAACAGCTTAGGGAGCATAGGGCACGTCCACTCATGGGCATATAAATTGGAAAAACTAAAAATCAGCAAGACACAGGCACCCGAAAGTTTAGGGCTGCTCTGCTGACAAGAACCTCCACTTCATGACACCTTAAATATCCCAGGAAAGAGAAAAATGGATAAAGAAGTTGTGGTCCTTATGTACAATGGAATATCACTCAGACATGAAATCAATGTTATAAGGCTAGTAGAAGCAAGATGAGTGGAGTTAGGTACGACGATTCTAAGTGAAATAAGTCACACAGAAAAAGACACTTATCATAAGCTATCACTTATAGAGGGAATGTAAAAACCGCTACTCTTGAACTGAATTACAAAAGAGAACAGAGTCACACGTTTAGAAAACACACTATGGCTGCTTAACGGGAAAGGTGAGGTGGGGTGATGCAAAAAACAAGGGTTTCAAATTCGCTCAGATACCGTTCCATACACCCAATATGTAATAGACAAGACCTACTCCTTGCTCAGTGAACTGGACTCAACACCCCCTATTCACCGCACAAGAATATATGTGACTAGTAAGAATCTTAAAACCTATATATTGATATCTCTCTGGAAGTGAGTCAAGGGGGTGTAAAGCCGCATAAACAGAGCCATGAAAAGCAGCTAAACCCCATTATAAAAATAAATTACTTTTAAAAACCCGTAAAACAAAGACAGTGAAAGAGAGAGACATTCTTACAAAATTCGTTCAGAGGCTGTGATGCAACCTGGATTGACCATATCTAGACCCACAGCTGGATGAGACATAAGGGTGGACACTCTTGGGGCTGAGAGGTTGGGTGAGGTTGCGTGAGCAAACGCAGACCCTTTAAAGTAATACTGCGTGGTACCCATCCCATGGGTCCCAAATCTCCAGGTTCAAGGGCATCTTCCTACATCGAAAACATGCATGAGAAACCCAGAAGATGGTACACCATGTGATTTTGAAAGGTTTCTAAAACGCACCTCATTTCTCATCTCCTTGTGCTCGGGTTCGCCATTCCAGCTACTTTACTAGCAATCTCCCTACTTGGAGAATCAGCACCTTTAAGCTCCTGTTCCCTACAGGTTGCAATTTGTCCTGAGGATGAACGGGAAGAGGGGCAACCAATGAGAGACTAGATCTAGGTGTTGGGACAGGCACAGGTCACTCTATTTTCCCAAAAGGAAGAAGAATTAACCACAGGCTCAGCCTGCCGCCCGGAACCAGAATAGGGCCTGAGGCAATCCCGTGCTTTTGCGGCCAGCTCCCAAAAAAGACAGTTGAAAAATGGAGCTCAGTGGCACTGCAATTCACAAACCTGCTGAGTTATAAATGATAACTCTCGTCCACAAATATATTGAGGGAAGGCAACGAAGAGGAATTCAAAGCAAGGCAGAATTGCAGGAAACAGATTTCAGGAGGTAGATACGAATCGCCTTTAAAGCACATGAAAAGCGGCAAAACGTCGACAATGATGCCCTTGGCCAAAAAGGGCGTATGCGTTTTTTCCTGAATATATTCAGGAAAAAACGCATACGCCCTTTTTGGCCAACCAAGCAACCTGGAAAGGCAAATCAGCGCTACAAAGAAGTCTCGCTTCCCATCGGTGAAAAGGGCCATGCTGCAAAAAGTGTCAAAACGAGAAATGCAGGACAGGCCATGGAGAAATGGCAGCCTTGCTACACTGATGGGCGGAATGTAAATTGCCAACAGCCACTCTGGAGAAGTGTACGTTGTGTCCTGAAACATCGAAAAAAAACAGCTTAGGGAGCATAGGGCACGTCCACTCATGGGCATATAAATTGGAAAAACTAAAAATCAGCAAGACACAGGCACCCGAAAGTTTAGGGCTGCTCTGTTGACAAGAACCTCCACTTCATGACACCTTAAATATCCCAGGAAAGAGAAAAATGGATAAAGAAGTTGTGGTCCTTATGTACAATGGAATATCACTCAGACATGAAATCAATGTTATAAGGCTAGTAGAAGCAAGATGAGTGGAGTTAGGTACGACGATTCTAAGTGAAATAAGTCACACAGAAAAAGACACTTATCATAAGCTATCACTTATAGAGGGAATGTAAAAACCGCTACTCTTGAACTGAATTACAAAAGAGAACAGAGTCACACGTTTAGAAAACACACTATGGCTGCTTAACGGGAAAGGTGAGGTGGGGTGATGCATAAAACAAGGGTTTCAAATTCGCTCAGATACCGTTCCATACACCCAATATGTAATAGACAAGACCTACTCCTTGCTCAGTGAACTGGACTCAACACCCCCTATTCACCGCACAAGAATATATGTGACTAGTAAGAATCTTAAAACCTATATATTGATATCTCTCTGGAAGTGAGTCAAGGGGGTGTAAAGCCGCATAAACAGAGCCATGAAAAGCAGCTAAACCCCATTATAAAAATAAATTACTTTTAAAAACCCGTAAAACAAAGACAGTGAAAGAGAGAGACATTCTTACAAAATTCGTTCAGAGGCTGTGATGCAACCTGGATTGACCATATCTAGACCCACAGCTGGATGAGACATAAGGGTGGACACTCTTGGGGCTGAGAGGTTGGGTGAGGTTGCGTGAGCAAACGCAGACCCTTTAAAGTAATACTGCGTGGTACCCATCCCATGGGTCCCAAATCTCCAGGTTCAAGGGCATCTTCCTACATCGAAAACATGCATGAGAAACCCAGAAGATGGTACACCATGTGATTTTGAAAGGTTTCTAAAACGCACCTCATTTCTCATCTCCTTGTGCTCGGGTTCGCCATTCCAGCTACTTTACTAGCAATCTCCCTACTTGGAGAATCAGCACCTTTAAGCTCCTGTTCCCTACAGGTTGCAATTTGTCCTGAGGATGAACGGGAAGAGGGGCAACCAATGAGAGACTAGATCTAGGTGTTGGGACAGGCACAGGTCACTCTATTTTCCCAACAGGAAGAAGAATTAACCACAGGCTCAGCCTGCCGCCCGGAACCAGAATAGGGCCTGAGGCAATCCCGTGCTTTTGCGGCCAGCTCCCAAAAAAGACAGTTGAAAAATGGAGCTCAGTGGCACTGCAATTCACAAACCTGCTGAGTTATAAATGATAACTCTCGTCCACAAATATATTGAGGGAAGGCAACGAAGAGGAATTCAAAGCAAGGCAGAATTGCAGGAAACAGATTTCAGGAGGTAGATACGAATCGCCTTTAAAGCACATGAAAAGCGGCAAAACGTCGACAATGATGCCCTTGGCCAAAAAGGGCGTATGCGTTTTTTCCTGAATATATTCAGGAAAAAACGCATACGCCCTTTTTGGCCAACCAAGCAACCTGGAAAGGCAAATCAGCGCTACAAAGAAGTCTCGCTTCCCATCGGTCAAAAGGGCCATGCTGCAAAAAGTGTCAAAACGAAAAATGCAGGACAGGCCATGGAGAAATGGCAGCCTTGCTACACTGATGGGCGGAATGTAAATTGCCAACAGCCACTCTGGAGAAGTGTACGTTGTGTCCTGAAACATCGAAAAAAAACAGCTTAGGGAGCATAGGGCACGTCCACTCATGGGCATATAAATTGGAAAAACTAAAAATCAGCAAGACACAGGCACCCCAAAGTTTAGGGCTGCTCTGTTGACAAGAACCTCCACTTCATGACACCTTAAATATCCCAGGAAAGAGAAAAATGGATAAAGAAGTTGTGGTCCTTATGTACAATGGAATATCACTCAGACATGAAATCAATGTTATAAGGCTAGTAGAAGCAAGATGAGTGGAGTTAGGTACGACGATTCTAAGTGAAATAAGTCACACAGAAAAAGACACTTATCATAAGCTATCACTTATAGAGGGAATGTAAAAACCGCTACTCTTGAACTGAATTACAAAAGAGAACAGAGTCACACGTTTAGAAAACACACTATGGCTGCTTAACGGGAAAGGTGAGGTGGGGTGATGCATAAAACAAGGGTTTCAAATTCGCTCAGATACCGTTCCATACACCCAATATGTAATAGACAAGACCTACTCCTTGCTCAGTGAACTGGACTCAACACCCCCTATTCACCGCACAAGAATATATGTGACTAGTAAGAATCTTAAAACCTATATATTGATATCTCTCTGGAAGTGAGTCAAGGGGGTGTAAAGCCGCATAAACAGAGCCATGAAAAGCAGCTAAACCCCATTATAAAAATAAATTACTTTTAAAAACCCGTAAAACAAAGACAGTGAAAGAGAGAGACATTCTTACAAAATTCGTTCAGAGGCTGTGATGCAACCTGGATTGACCATATCTAGACCCACAGCTGGATGAGACATAAGGGTGGACACTCTTGGGGCTGAGAGGTTGGGTGAGGTTGCGTGAGCAAACGCAGACCCTTTAAAGTAATACTGCGTGGTACCCATCCCATGGGTCCCAAATCTCCAGGTTCAAGGGCATCTTCCTACATCGAAAACATGCATGAGAAACCCAGAAGATGGTACACCATGTGATTTTGAAAGGTTTCTAAAACGCACCTCATTTCTCATCTCCTTGTGCTCGGGTTCGCCATTCCAGCTACTTTACTAGCAATCTCCCTACTTGGAGAATCAGCACCTTTAAGCTCCTGTTCCCTACAGGTTGCAATTTGTCCTGAGGATGAACGGGAAGAGGGGCAACCAATGAGAGACTAGATCTAGGTGTTGGGACAGGCACAGGTCACTCTATTTTCCCAACAGGAAGAAGAATTAACCACAGGCTCAGCCTGCCGCCCGGAACCAGAATAGGGCCTGAGGCAATCCCGTGCTTTTGCGGCCAGCTCCCAAAAAAGACAGTTGAAAAATGGAGCTCAGGGGCACTGCAATTCACAAACCTGCAGAGTTATAAATGATAACTCTCGTCCACAAATATATTGAGGGAAGGCAACGAAGAGGAATTCAAAGCAAGGCAGAATTGCAGGAAACAGATTTCAGGAGGTAGATACGAATCGCCTTTAAAGCACATGAAAAGCGGCAAAACGTCGACAATGATGCCCTTGGCCAAAAAGGGCGTATGCGTTTTTTCCTGAATATATTCAGGAAAAAACGCATACGCCCTTTTTGGCCAACCAAGCAACCTGGAAAGGCAAATCAGCGCTACAAAGAAGTCTCGCTTCCCATCGGTGAAAAGGGCCATGCTGCAAAAAGTGTCAAAACGAGAAATGCAGGACAGGCCATGGAGAAATGGCAGCCTTGCTACACTGATGGGTGGAATGTAAATTGCCAACAGCCACTCTGGAGAAGTGTACGTTGTGTCCTGAAATATCGAAAAAAAACAGCTTAGGGAGCATAGGGCACGTCCACTCATGGGCATATAAATTGGAAAAACTAAAAATCAGCAAGACACAGGCACCCGAAAGTTTAGGGCTGCTCTGTTGACAAGAACCTCCACTTCATGACACCTTAAATATCCCAGGAAAGAGAAAAATGGATAAAGAAGTTGTGGTCCTTATGTACAATGGAATATCACTCAGACATGAAATCAATGTTATAAGGCTAGTAGAAGCAAGATGAGTGGAGTTAGGTACGACGATTCTAAGTGAAATAAGTCACACAGAAAAAGACACTTATCATAAGCTATCACTTATAGAGGGAATGTAAAAACTGCTACTCTTGAACTGAATTACAAAAGAGAACAGAGTCACACGTTTAGAAAACACACTATGGCTGCTTAACGGGAAAGGTGAGGTGGGGTGATGCATAAAACAAGGGTTTCAAATTCGCTCAGATACCGTTCCATACACCCAATATGTAATAGACAAGACCTACTCCTTGCTCAGTGAACTGGACTCAACACCCCCTATTCACCGCACAAGAATATATGTGACTAGTAAGAATCTTAAAACCTATATATTGATATCTCTCTGGAAGTGAGTCAAGGGGGTGTAAAGCCGCATAAACAGAGCCATGAAAAGCAGCTAAACCCCATTATAAAAATAAATTACTTTTAAAAACCCGTAAAACAAAGACAGTGAAAGAGAGAGACATTCTTACAAAATTCGTTCAGAGGCTGTGATGCAACCTGGATTGACCATATCTAGACCCACAGGTGGATGAGACATAAGGGTGGACACTCTTGGGGCTGAGAGGTTGGGTGAGGTTGCGTGAGCAAACGCAGACCCTTTAAAGTAATACTGCGTGGTACCCATCCCATGGGTCCCAAATCTCCAGGTTCAAGGGCATCTTCCTACATCGAAAACATGCATGAGAAACCCAGAAGATGGTACACCATGTGATTTTGAAAGGTTTCTAAAACGCACCTCATTTCTCATCTCCTTGTGCTCGGGTTCGCCATTCCAGCTACTTTACTAGCAATCTCCCTACTTGGAGAATCAGCACCTTTAAGCTCCTGTTCCCTACAGGTTGCAATTTGTCCTGAGGATGAACGGGAAGAGGGGCAACCAATGAGAGACTAGATCTAGGTGTTGGGACAGGCACAGGTCACTCTATTTTCCCAAAAGGAAGAAGAATTAACCACAGGCTCAGCCTGCCGCCCGGAACCAGAATAGGGCCTGAGGCAATCCCGTGCTTTTGCGGCCAGCTCCCAAAAAAGACAGTTGAAAAATGGAGCTCAGTGGCACTGCAATTCACAAACCTGCTGAGTTATAAATGATAACTCTCGTCCACAAATATATTGAGGGAAGGCAACGAAGAGGAATTCAAAGCAAGGCAGAATTGCAGGAAACAGATTTCAGGAGGTAGATTCGAATCGCCTTTAAAGCACATGAAAAGCGGCAAAACGTCGACAATGATGCCCTTGGCCAAAAAGGGCGTATGCGTTTTTTCCTGAATATATTCAGGAAAAAACGCATACGCCCTTTTTGGCCAACCAAGCAACCTGGAAAGGCAAATCAGCGCTACAAAGAAGTCTCGCTTCCCATCGGTGAAAAGGGCCATGCTGCAAAAAGTGTCAAAACGAGAAATGCAGGACAGGCCATGGAGAAATGGCAGCCTTGCTACACTGATGGGCGGGATGTAAATTGCCAACAGCCACTCTGGAGAAGTGTACGTTGTGTCCTGAAACATCGAAAAAAACAGCTTAGGGAGCATAGGGCACGTCCACTCATGGGCATATAAATTGGAAAAACTAAAAATCAGCAAGACTCAGGCACCCGAAAGTTTAGGGCTGCTCTGTTGACAAGAACCTCCACTTCATGACACCTTAAATATCCCAGGAAAGAGAAAAATGGATAAAGAAGTTGTGGTCCTTATGTACAATGGAATATCACTCAGACATGAAATCAATGTCATAAGGCTAGTAGAAGCAAGATGAGTGGATTTAGGTACGACGATTCTAAGTGAAATAAGTCACACAGAAAAAGACACTTATCATAAGCTATCACTTATAGAGGGAATGTAAAAACCGCTACACTTGAACTGAATTACAAAACAGAACAGAGTCACACGTTTAGAAAACACACTATGGCTGCTTAACGGGAAAGGTGAGGTGGGGTAATGCATAAAACAAGGGTTTCAAATTCGCTCAGATACCGTTCCATACACCCAATATATAATAGACAAGACCTACTCCTTGCTCAGTGAACTGGACTCAACACCCCCTATTCATCGCACAACAATATATCTGACTAGTAAGAAACTTAAAACCCATGTATTGATATCTATCTGGAAGTGAGGCAAGTGTGTGTAAAGCCGCATAAACACAGCCGTGAAAAGCAGCTAAACCCCATTATGAAAATAAATTACTTTTAAAAACCCGTAAAACAAAGACAGTGAAAGAGAGAGAAATTCTTACAAAATTCGTTCAGGGGCTCTGATGCAACCTGGATTGACCATATCTACACCCACAGCTGGATGAGACATAAGGGTGGTCACTCTTGGGGCTGAGAGGTTTGGTGAGGTTGGGTGAGCAAACGCAGACCCTTTAAAGTAATACTGCTTGGTACCCATCCCATGGGTCCCAAATCCCCAGGTTCAAGGGCATCTTCCTACATCGAAAACATGCATGAGAAACCCAGAAGATGGTACACTGTGTGATTTTGAAAGGTTTTTAAAATGCACCTCATTTCTCATCTCCTTGTGCTCGGGTTCGCCTTTCCAGCTACTTTACTAGCAATCTCCCTACTTGGAGAATCAGCACCATTAAGCTCCTGTTCCCTACAGGTTACAATTTGTCCTGAGGATGAACGGGAAGAGGGGCAACCAATGAGAGACTAGATCTAGGTGTTGGGACAGGCACAGGTCACTCTATTTTCCCATCAGGAAGAAGAATTAACCACAGGCTCAGCCTGCCGCCCAGAAGCAGAATAAGGCCTGAGGCAATCCCGCGCTTTTGCGGCCAGCTCCCAAAAAAGAGAGTTGAAAAATGGAGATCAGGGACACTGCAATTCACAAACCCGCAGAGTTATAAATGATAACTCTCATCCACAGATGTATTGAGGGAAGGCAACGAAGAGGATTTGAAAACAAGGCAGAATTGCAGGGAACAGATTTCAGGAGGTAGATTCGAATCGCCTTGAAAGCACATGAAAAGCGGCAAAACGTCGACAATGATGCCCTTGGCCAAAAAGGGCTTATGCGTTTTTTCCTGAGTATATTCAGGAAAACACGCATACGCCCTTTTTGGCCAACCAAGCAACCTGGAAAGGCAAATCAGCGCTACAAAGAAGTCTCGCTTCCCATCGGTCAAAAGGGCCATGCTGCAAAAAGTGTCAAAACCAGAAATGCAGGACAGTCCATGGAGAAATGGCAGCCTTGCTACGCTGATGGGCGGGATGTAAATTGCCAACAGCCACTCTGGAGAAGTGTAAGGTGTGTCCTGAAACATCGAAAAAACACAGCTTAGGGAGCATAGTGCACGTCCACTCATGGGCGTATAAATTGGGAAAAATAAAAATCAGCAAGACACAGGCACCCCAAAGTTTAGGGCTCCTCTGTTGACAAGAACCTCCACTTCATGACACCTTAAATATCCCAGGAAAGAGAAAAATGGATAAAGAAGTTGTGGTCCTTATGTACAATGGAATATCACTCAGACATGAAATCAATGTCATAAGGCTAGTAGAAGCAAGATGAGTGGAGTTAGGTACGACGATTCTAAGTGAAATAAGTCACACAGAAAAAGACACTTATCATAAGCTATCACTTATAGAGGGAATGTAAAAACCGCTACACTTGAACTGAATTACAAAACAGAACAGAGTCACACGTTTAGAAAACACACTATGGCTGCTTAACGGGAAAGGTGAGGTGGGGTGATGCATAAAACAAGGGTTTCAAATTCGCTCAGATACCGATCCATACACACAATATGTAATAGACAAGACGTGCTCCTTGCTCAGTGAACTGGACTCAACACCCCCTATTCAACGCACAAGAATATATCTGACTAGTAAGAATCGTAAAACCTATGTATTGATATCTCTCTGGAAGTGAGTCAAGTGGGTGTAAAGCCGCATAAACACAGCCGTGAAAAGCAGCTAAACCCCATTTTAAAAATAAATTACTTTTAAAAACCCGTAAAACAAAGACAGTGAAAGAGAGAGAAATTCTTACAAAATTCGTTCAGAGGCTGTGAAGCAACCTGGATTGATCATATCTAGACCCACACCTGGATGAGACATAAGGGTGGACACTCTTGGGGCTGAGAGGTTGGGTGAGGTTGGGTGAGCAAACTCAGACCCTTTAAAGTAATACTGCGTGGTACCCATCCAATGGGTCACAAATCTCCAGGTTCAAGGGCATCTTCCTACATCGAAAACATGCATGAGAAACCCAGAAGATGGTACACCGTGTGATTTTGAAAGGTTTCTAAAACGCACCCCATTTCTCATCTCCTTGTGCTAGGGTTCGCCATTCCAGCTACTTTACTAGCAATCTCCCTACTTGGAGAATCAGCACCTTTAACCTCCTGTTCCGTACAGGTTGCAATTTGTCCTGAGGATGAACGGGAAGAGGGGCAACCAATGAGAGACTAGATCTAGGTGTTGGGACAGGCACAGGTCACTCTATTTTCCCATCATGAAGAAGAATTAACCACAGGCTCAGCCTGCCGCCCAGAAGCAGAATAAGGCCTGAGGCAATCCCGCGCTTTTGCGGCCAGCTCCCAAAAAAGAGAGTTGAAAAATGGAGCTCAGGTGCACTGCCTTTCACAAACCTGCTGAGTTATAAATGATAACTCTCGTCCACAAATATATTGAGGGAAGGCAACAAAGAGGATTTGAAAGCAAGGCAGTATTGCAGGAAACAGGTTTCAGGAGGTAGATTCGAATCGCCTTTAAAGCACATGAAAAGTGGCAAAACATCGACAATGATGCCCTTGGCCAAAAAGGGCGTATGCGTATTTTCCTGAATATATTCAGGAAAACACGCATACGCCCTTTTTGGCCAACCGAGCAACCTGGAAAGTCAAATCAGCGGTACAACGAAGTCTCGCTTCCCATCGGTCAAAAGGGCCATGCTGCAAAAAGTGTCAAAACCAGAAATGCAGGACAGGCCATGGAGAAATGGCAGCCTTGCTACGCTGATGGGCGGGATGTAAATTGCCAACAGCCACTCTGGAGAAGTGTACGGTGTGTCCTGAAACATCGAAAAAACACAGCTTAGGGAGCATAGGGCACGTCCACTCATGGGCGTATAAATTGGGAAAACTAAAAATCAGCAAGACACAGGCACCCCAATGTTTAGGGCTGCTCTGTTGACAAGAACCTCCACTTCATGACACCTTAAATATCCCAGGAAAGAGAAAAATGGATAAAGATGTTGTGGTCCTTATGTACAATGGAATATCACTCAGACATGAAATAAATGTTATAAGGCTAGTAGAAGAAAGATGAGTGGATTTAGTTACGACGATTTTAAGTGAAATAAGTCACACAGAAAAAGACACTTATCATAAGCTATCACTTATAGAGGGAATGTAAAAACCGCTACACTTGAAATGAATTACAAAACAGAACAGAGTCTCACGTTTAGAAAGTAGATTATGGCTGCTTAACGGGAAAGGTGAGGTGGGGTGAGGCATAAAACAAGGGTTTCAAATTCGCTCAGATACCGTTCCATACACCCAATATGTAATAGACAAGACCTACTCCTTGCTCAGTGAACTGGACTCAACACCCCCTATTCACCGCACACGATTATATGTGACTAGTAAGAATCATAAAACCTATGTATTGATATCTCTGGAAGTGAGTCAAGTGGTTGTAAAGCCTCATAAACACAGCCGTGAAAAGCAGCTAAACCCCATTACAAAAATAAATTACTTTATAAACCCGTAAAACAAAGACAGTGAAAGAGAGAGAAATTCTTACAAAATTCGTTCAGAGGCTGTGATGCAACCTGGATTGACCATATCTAGACCCACAGCTGGATGAGACATAAGGGTTGACACTCTTGGGGCTGACAGTTTGGGTGAGGTTGGGTGAGCAAACGCAGACCCTTTAAAGTAATACAGCGTGCTACCCATCCCATGGGTCCCAAATCTCCAGGTTCAAGGGCATCTTCCTACATCGAAATCATGCATGAGAAACCAAGACGATGGTACACCGTGTGATTTTGAAAGGTTTCTAAAACGCACCTCATTTCTCATCTCCTTGTGTTCGTGTTCGCCATTCCAGCTACTTTACTAACAATCTCCCTACTTGGAGAATCAGCACTTTTAACCTCCTGTTCCCTGCAGGTTGCAATTTGTCCTGAGGATGAAAGGGAAGAGGGGCAACCAATGAGAGACTAGATCTAGGTGTTGGGACAGGCACAGGTCACTCTATTTTCCCATCAGGAAGAAGAATTAACCACAGGCTCAGCCTGCCGCCCAGAAGCAGAATAGGGCCTGAGGGAATCCAGTGCTATTGCGGCCAGCACCCAAAAAAGCGAGTTGAAAAATGGAGCCCAGATACACGGCCATTCACAAACCCGCAGAGTTATAAATGATAACTCTCGTCCACAAATATATTGAGGGAAGGCAACGAAGAGGATTTGAAAGCAAGGCAGAATTGCAGGAAACAGGTTTCAGGAGGTAGATTCGAATCGCCTTTAAAGCACATGAAAAGCGGTAAAACGTCGACAATGATGCCCTTGGCCAAAAAGGGCGTATGCGTTTTTTCCTGAATATATTCAGGAAAAAACGCATACGCCCTTTTTGGTCAACCAAGCAACCTGGAAAGGCAAATCAGTGCTACAAGGAAGTCTCGCTTCCCATCGGTCAAAAGGACCATGCTGCAAAAAGTGTCAAAACCAGAAATGCAGGACAGGCCATGGAGAAATGGCAGCCTTGCTACGCTGATGGGCGGGATGTAAATTGCCAACAGCCACTCTGGAGAAGTGCACGGTGTGTCCTGAAACTTCGAAAAAACACAGCTTAGGGAGCATAGGGCACATCCACTCATGGGCGTATAAATTGGGAAAACTAAAAATCAGCAAGACACAGGCACCCCAAAGTTTAGGGCTGCTCTGTTGACAAGAACCTGCACTTCATGACACCTTAAATACCCCAGGAAAGAGAAAAATGGATAAAGAAGTTGTGGTCCTTATGTACAATGGAATATCACTCAGACATGAAATCAATGTTATAAGGCTAGTAGAAGAAAGATGAGTGGATTTAGGTACGACGATTTTAAGTGAAATAAGTCACACAGAAAAAGACACTTATCATAAGCTATCACTTATAGAGATAATGTAAAAACCGCTACACTTGAAATAAATTACAAAACAGAACAGAGTCTCACGTTTAGAAAGTACATTATGGCTGCTTAACGGGAAAAGTGAGGTGGGGTGATGCATAAAACAAGGGTTTCAAATTCGCTCAGATACCGTTCCATACACCCAATATGTAATAGACAAGACCTACTCCTTGCTCAGTGAACTGGACTCAACACCCCCTATTCACCGCACAAGAATATATGTGACTAGTAAGAATCATAAAACCTATGTATTGATATCTCTCTGGAAGTGAGTCAAGTGGTTGTAAAGCCTCATAAACACAGCCGTGAAAAGCAGCTAAACCCCATTACAAAAATAAATTACTTTTAAAAACCCGTAAAACAAAGACAGTGAAAGAGAGAGAAATTCTTACAAAATTCGTTCAGGGGCTGTGATGCAACCTGGATTGACCATATCTAGACCCACAGCTGGATGAGACATAAGGGTGGACACTCTTGGGGCTGAGAGGTTGGGTGAGGTTGGGTGAGCAAACGCAGACCCTTTAAAGTAATACTGCGTGGTACCCATCCCATGGGTCCCAAATCTCCAGGTTCAAGGGCATCTTCCTACATCGAAAACATGCATGAGAAACCCAGAAGATGGTACACCGTGTGATTTTGATAGGTTTCTAAAACGCACCTCATTTCTCATCTCCTTGTGCTCGGGTTCGCCATTCCAGCTACTTTACTAACAATCTCCCTACTTGGAGAATCAGCACCTTTAACCTCCTGTTCTGTAAAGTTTGCAATTTGTCCTGAGGATGAAAGGGAAGAGGGGCAACCAATGAGAGACTAGATCTAGGTGTTGGGACAGGCACAGGTCACTCTATTTTCCCATTAGGAAGAATAATTAACCACAGGCTCAGCCTGCCGCCGGGAACCAGAATAGGGCCTGAGGCAATCCCGTGCCTTTGCGGCCAGATCCCAAAAAAGACAGTTGAAAAATGGAGCTCAGGGGCACTGCCTTTCACAAACCCGCTGAGTTATAAATGATAACTCTCGTCCACAAATATATTGAGGGAAGGCAACGAAGAGGATTTGAAAGCAAGGCAGAATTGCAGGAAACAGGTTTCAGGAGGTAGATTCGAATCGCCTTTAAAGCACATGAAAAGTGGCAAAACATCGACAATGATGCCCTTGGCCAAAAAGGGCGTATGCGTTTTTTCCTGAATATATTCAGGAAAACACGAATACGCCCTTTTTGGCCAACCAAGCAACCTGGAACGGCAAATCAGTGCTACAAGGAAGTCTCGCTTCCCATCGGTCAAAAGGGCCATGCTGCCAAAAGTGTCAAAACCAGAAATGCAGGACAGGCCATGGAGAAATGGCAGCCTTGCTACGCTGATGGGCGGGATGTAAATTGCCAACAGCCACTCTGGAGAAGTGTACGGTGTGTCCTGAAACATCGAAAAAACACAGCTTAGGGAGCATAGGGCACGTCCACTCATGGGCGTATAAATTGGGAAAACTAAAAATCAGCAAGACACAGGCACCACAAAGTTTAGGGCTGCTCTGTTGACAAGAACCTCCACTTCATGACACCTTAAATATCTCAGGAAAGAGAAAAATGGATAAAGAGGCTGTGGTCCTTATGTACAATGGAATATCACTCAGACATGAAATCAATGTCATAAATCTAGTAGAAGCAAGATGAGTGGATTTATGTACGACGATTCTAAGTGAAATAAGTCACACAGAAAAAGACACTTATCATAAGCTATCACTTATAGAGGGAATGTAAAAACCGCTACACTTGAACTGAATTACAAAACAGAATAGAGTCTCACGTTTAGAAAATACTTTATGGCTGCTTAACGGGAAAGGTGAGGTGGGGTGACGCATAAAACATGGGTTTCAAATTCGCTCAGATACCGTTCCATACACCCAATATGTAATAGAAAAGACCTACTCCTTGCTCAGTGAACTGGACTCAACACCCCCTATTCACCGCACAAGAATATATGTAACTAATAAGAATCATAAAACCTATGTATTGATATCTCTCTGGAAGTGAGTCAAGTGGTTGTAAAGCCTCATAAACACAGCCGTGAAAAGCAGCTAAACCCCATTACAAAAATAAATTACTTTTAAAAACCCGTAAAACAAAGACAGTGAAAGAGAGAGAAATTCTTACAAAATTCGTTCAGAGGCTGTGATGCAACCTGGATTGACCATATCTAGACCCACAGCTGGATGAGACATAAGGGTGGACACTCTTGGGGCTGAGAGGTTGGGTGAGGTTGGGTGAGCAAACGCAGACCCTTTCAAGTAATACTGCGTGGTACCCATCCCATGGGTCCCAAATCTCCAGGTTCAAGGGCATCTTCCTACATCGAAAACATGCATGAGAAACCCAGAAGATGGTACACCGTGTGATTTTGAAAGGTTTCTAAAACGCACCTCATTTCTCATCTCCTTGTGTTCGGGTTCGCCATTCCAGCTACTTTACTAGCAATCTCCCTACTTGGAGAATCAGCACCTTTAACCTCCTGTTCCGTACAGGTTGCGATTTGTCCTGAGGGTGAAAGGGAAGAGGGGCAACCAATGAGAGACTAGATCTAGGTGTTGGGACAGGCACAGGTCACTCTATTTTCCCATCAGGAAGAAGAATTAACCACAGGCTCAGCCTGCCGCCCAGAAGCAGAATAGGGCCTGAGGCAATCCCGCGCTTTTGCGGCCAGCACCCAAAAAAGCGAGTTGAAAAATGAAGGCCAGGGACACTGCCATTCACAAACCCGCAGAGTTATAAATGATAATTCTCGTCCACAAATATATTGAGGGAAGGCAACGAAGAGGATTTGAAAGCAAGGCAGAATTGCAGGAAACAGGTTTCAGGAGGTAGATTCGAATCGCCTTTAAAGCACATGAAAAGTGGCAAAACATCGACAATGATGCCCTTGGCCAAAAAGGGCGTATGCGTTTTTTCCTGAATATATTCAGGAAAAAACGCATACGCCCTTTTTGGCCAACCAAGCAACCTGGAAAGGCAAATCAGCGCTACAAAGAAGTCTCGCTTCCCATCGGTGAAAAGGGCCATGCTGCAAAAAGTGTCAAAACCAGAAATGCAGGACAGGCCATGGAGAAATGGCAGCCTTGCTACGCTGATGGGCGGGATGTAAATTGCCAACAGCCACTCTGGAGAAGTGTACGGTGTGTCCTGAAACATCGAAAAAACACAGCTTAGGGAGCATAGGGCACGTCCACTCATGGGCGTATAAATTGGGAAAACTAAAAATCAGCAAGACACAGGCACCCCAAAGTTTAGGGCTGCTCTGTTGACAAGAACCTCCACTTCATGACACCTTAAATATCCCAGGAAAGAGAAAAATGGATAAAGAAGTTGTGGACCTTATGTACACTGGAATATCACTCAGACATAAAATCAATGTCTTAAGGCTAGTAGAAGAAAGATGAGTGGATTTAGGCACGACGTTTCTAAGTGAAATAAGTCACACAGAAAAAGACTCTTATCATAAGCTATCACTTATAGAGGGAATGTAAAAACCGCTACACTTGAACTGAATTACAAAACAGAACAGTGTCTCACGTTTAGAAAATACATTATGGCTGCTTAACGGGAAAGGTGAGGTGGGGTGATGCATAAAACAAGGGTTTCAAATTCGCTCAGATACCATTCCATACACCCAATATGTAATAGAAAAGAACAACTCCTTCCTCAGTGAACTGGACTCAACACCCCCTATTCACGGCACCAGACTATATGTGACTAGTAAGAATCTTAAAACCTATGTATTGATATCTGTCTGGAAGTGAGTCAAGTGGGTGTAAAGCCGCATAAACACAGCCGTGAAAAGCAGCTAAACCCCATTATAAAAATAAATTACTTTTAAAAACCCGTAAAACAAAGACAGTGAAAGAGAGAGAAATTCTTACAAAATTCGTTCAGGGGCTGTGATGCCACCTGGATTGATCATATCTAGACCCACAGCTGGATGAGACATAAGGGTGGACTCTCTTGGGGCTGAGAGTTTGGGTGAGGTTGGGTGAGCAAATGCAGACCCTTTAAAGTAATACTGCGTGGTACGCATTCCATGGGTCCCCAATCTCCAGGTTCAAGGGCATCTTCCTACATCGAAAACATGCATGGGAAACCCAGAAGATGGTACACCGTGTGATTTTGAAAGGTTTCTAAAACGCACCTCATTTCTCATCTCCTTGTGTTCGGGTTCGCCATTCCAGCTACTTTACTAGCAATCTCCCTACTGGGAGAATCAGCACCTTTAACCTCCTCTTCCGTACAGGTTGCAAATTGTCCTGAGGATGAAAGGGAAGAGGGGCAACCAATGAGAGACTAGATCTAGGTGTTGGGACAGGCACAGGTCAGTCTATTTTCCCATCAGGAAGAAGAATTAACCACAGGATCATCCTGCCCCCCGGAACCTGAATAGGGCCTGAGGCAGTCCCGCGCTTTTGCGGCCAGCACCCAAAAAAGCGAGTTGAAAAATGGAGCCCACGGACACTGCCATTCACAAAACCGCAGAGTTATAAATGATAACTCTCGTCCACAAATATATTGAGGGAAGGAAACGAAGAGGATTTGAAAGCAAGGCAGAATTGCAGGAAACAGGTTTCAGGAGGTAGATACGAATCGCCTTTAAAGCACATGAAAAGTGGCAAAACATCGACAATGATGCCCTTGGCCAAAAAGGGCGTATGCGTTTTTTCCTGAATATATTCAGGAAAAAACGCATACGCTCTTTTTGGCCAACCAAGCAACCTAGAAAGGCACATCAGCGCTACAAAGAAGTCTCGCTACCCATCGGTCAAAAGGGCCATGCTGCAAAAAGTGTCAAAACCAGAAATGCAGGACAGGCCATGGAGAAATGGCAGCCTTGCTACGCTGATGGGCGGGATATAAATTGCCAACAGCCACTCTGGAGAAGTGTACGGTGTGTCCTGAAACATCGAAAAAACACTGCTTAGGGAGCATAGGGCACGTCCACTCATGGACGTATAAATTGGGAAAACTAAAAATCA
This sequence comes from Eschrichtius robustus, assembly GCF_028021215.1. Taxonomy (NCBI): domain Eukaryota; kingdom Metazoa; phylum Chordata; class Mammalia; order Artiodactyla; family Eschrichtiidae; genus Eschrichtius; species Eschrichtius robustus. The sequence goes on from NW_027175203.1 coordinate 118,088, forward strand.
GCAAGACAAAGGCACCCCAAAGTTTAGGGCTGCTCTGTTGACAAGAACCTCCACTTCATGACACCTTAAATATCCCAGGAAAGAGAAAAATGGATAAAGAAGTTGTGGTCCTTATGTACAATGGAATATCACTCAGACATGAAATCAATGTCATAAGGCTAGTAGAAGGAAGATGAGTGGATTTAGGTACGACGATTCTAAGTGAAATAAGTCACACAGAAAAAGACACTTATCATAAGCTATCACTTACAGAGGGAATGTAAAAACCGCTACACTTGAACTGAATTACAAAACAGAACAGAGTCTCACGTTTAGAAAACACACTATGGCTGCTTAACGGGTAAGGTGAGGTGGGGTGATGCATAAAACAAGGGTTTCAAATTCGCTCAGATACCGTTCCATACACCCAATATGTAATAGATAAGACCTACTCCTTGCTCAGTGAACTGGACTCAACACTCCCTATTCACCGCACAAGAATATATGTGACTAATAAAAATCATAAAACCTATGTATTGATATCTCTCTGGGAGTGAGTCAAGTGGTTGTAAAGCCTCATAAACACAGCCGTGAAAAGCAGCTAAACCCCATTATAAAAATAAATTACTTTTAAAAACCCGTAAAACAAAGACAGTGAAAAAGAGAGAAATTCTTACAAAATTCGTTCAGAGGCTGTGATGCAACCTGGATTGACCATATCTAGACCCACAGCTGGATGAGACATAAGGGTGGACACTCTTGGGGCTGAGAGGTTGGGTGAGGTTGGGTGAGCAAACGCAGACCCTTTAAAGTAATACTGCGTGGTACCCATCCCATGGGTCCCAAATCTCCAGGTTCAAGGGCATCTTCCTACATCGAAAACATGCATGAGAAATCCAGAAGATGGTACACCGTGTGATTTTGAAAGGTTTCTAAAACGCACCTCATTTCTCATCTCCTTGTGTTCGGGTTCGCCATTCCAGCTACTTTACTAACAATCTCTCTACTTGGAGAATCAGCACCTTTATCCCCTGTTCCGTGCAGGTTGCAATTTGTCCTGAGGATGAAAGGGAAGAGGGGCAACCAATGAGAGACTAGATCTAGGTGTTGGGACAGGCACAGGTCACTCTATTTTCCCATCAGGAAGAAGAATTAACCACAGGCTCAGCCTGCCGCCTGGAACCAGAATAGGGCCTGAGGCAATCCCGTGCTTTTGCGGCCAGCTCCCAAAAAAGACAGTTGAAAAATGGAGCTCAGGGGCACTGCCATTCACAAAACTGCTGAGTTATAAATGATAACTCTCGTCCACAAATATATTGAGGGAAGGCAACGAAGAGGATTTGAAAGCAAGGCAGAATTGCAGGAAACAGGTTTCAGGAGGTAGATTCGAATCGCCTTTAAAGCACATGAAAAGTGGCAAAACGTCGACAATGATGCCCTTGGCCAAAAAGGGCGTATGCGTTTTTTCCGGAATATATTCAGGAAAACACGCATACGCCCTTTTTGGCCAACCAAGCAACCTGGAAAGGCAAATCAGCGCTACAAAGAAATCTCGCTTCCCATCGGTCAAAAGGGCCATGCTGCAAAAAGTGTCAAAACCAGAAATGCAGGACAGGCCATGGAGAAATGGCAGCCTTGCTACGCTGATGGGCGGGATGTAAATTGCCAACAGCCACTCTGGAGAAGTGTACGGTGTGTCCTGAAACATCGAAAAAACACAGCTTAGGGAGCATAGGGCACGTCCACTCATGGGCGTATAAATTGGGAAAACTAAAAATCAGCAAGACACAGGCACCACAAAGTTTAGGGCTGCTCTGTTGACAAGAACCTCCACTTCATGACACCTTAAATATCTCAGGAAAGAGAAAAATGGATAAAGAAGCTGTGGTCCTTATGTACAATGGGATATCACTCAGACATGAAATCAATGTCATAAAGCTAATAGAAGCAAGATGAGTGGATTTAGGTACGACGATTCTAAGTGAAATAAGTCACACAGAAAAAGACACTTTTCATAAGCTATCACTTATAGAGGGAATGTAAAAACCGCTACACTTGAACTGAATTACAAAACAGAATAGAGTCTCACGTTTAGAAAATAATTTATGGCTGCTTAACGGGAAAGGTGAGGTGGGGTGATGCATAAAACAAGGGTTTCAAATTCGCTCAGATACCGTTCCATACACCCAATATGTAATAGACAAGACCTACTCCTTGCTCAGTGAACTGGACTCAACACCCCTTATTAACCGCACAAGAATATATGTAACTAATAAGAATCATAAAACCTATGTATTGATATCTCTCTGGAAGTGAGTCAAGTGGTTGTAAAGCCTCATAAACACAGCCGTGAAAAGCAGCTAAACCCCATTATAAAAATAAATTACTTTTAAAAACCCGTAAAACAAAGACAGTGAAAGAGATAGAAATTCTTACAAAATTCGTTCAGAGGCTGTGATGCAACCTGGATTGACCATATCTAGACCCACAGCTGGATGAGACATAAGGGTGGACACTCTTGGAGCTGAGAGGTTGGGTGAGGTTGGGTGAGCAAACGCAGACCCTTTAAAGTAATACTGCGTGGTACCCATCCCATGGGTCCCAAATCTCCAGTTTCAAGGGCATCTTCCTACATCGAAAACATGCATGAGAAACCCAGAAGATGGTACACCGTGTGATTTTGAAAGGTTTCTAAAACGCACCTCATTGCTCATCTCCTTGTGTTCGGGTTCACCATTCCAGCTACTTTACTAGCAATCTCCCAACTTGGAGAATCAGCACCTTTAACCTCCTGTTCCGTACAGGTTGCGATTTGTCCTGAGGGTGAAAGGGAAGAGGGGCAACCAATGAGAGACTAGATCTAGGTGTTGGGACAGGCACACGTCACTCTATTTTCCCATCAGGAAGAAGAATTAACCACAGGCTCAGCCTGCCGCCCAGAAGCAGAATAGGGCCTGAGGGAATCCCGTGCTATTGCGGCCAGCACCCAAAAAAGCGAGTTGAAAAATGGAGCCCAGATACACGGCCATTTACAAACCCGCAGAGTTATAAATGATAACTCTCGTCCACAAATATATTGAGGGAAGGCAACGAAGAGGATTTGAAAGCAAGGCAGAATTGCAGGAAACAGGTTTCAGGAGGTAGATTCGAATCGCCTTTAAAGCACATGAAAAGTGGCAAAACGTCGACAATGATGCCCTTGGCCAAAAAGGGCGTATGCGTTTTTTCCTGAATATATTCAGGAAAAAACGCATACGCCCTTTTTGGCCAACCAAGCAACCTGGAAAGGCAAATCAGCGCTACAAAGAAGTCTCGCTTCCCATCGGTCAAAAGGGCCATGCTGCAAAAAGTGTCCAAACCAGAAATGCAGGACAGGCCATGGAGAAATGGCAGCCTTGCTACGCTAATGGGCGGGATGTAAATTGCTAACAGCCACACTGGAGAAGTGTACGGTGTGTCCTGAAAAATCGAAAAAACACAGCTTAGGGAACATAGGGCACGTCCACTCATGGGCGTATATATTGGGAAAATTAAAAATCATCAAGACACAGGCACCCCAAAGTTTTGGGCTGCTCTGTTGACAAGAACCTCCACTTCATGACACCTTAAATATCCCAGGAAAGAGAAAAATGGATAAAGAAGTTGTGGTCCTTATGTACAATGGAATATCACTCAGACATGAAATCAATGTCATAAGGCTAGTAGAAGCAAGATGAGTGGACTTAGGTACGACGATTCTAAGTGAAATAAGTCACACAGAAAAAGACACTTATCATAAGCTATCACTTATAGAGGGAATGTAAAAACCGCTACACTTGAACTGAATTACAAAACAGAACAGAGTCTCACGTTTAGAAAATATATTATGGCTGCTTAACGGGAAAGGTGAGGTGGGGTGATGCATAAAACAAGGGTTTCAAATTCGCTCAGATACCGTTCCATACACCCAATATGTAATAGACAAGACCTACTCCTTGCTCAGTGTACTGGACTCAACACCCCCTATTCACCGCACAAGAATATATGTGACAAATAAGAATCATAAATCCTATGTATTGATATCTCTCTGGAAGTGAGTCAAGTGGTTGTAAAGCCTCATAAACACAGCCGTGAAAAGCAGCTAAACCCCATTATAAAAATAAATTACTTTTAAAAACCCGTAAAACAAAGACAGTGAAAGAGAGAGTAATTCTTACAAAATTCGTTCAGAGGCTGTGATGCAACCTGGATTGACCATATCTAGACCCACAGCTGGATGAGACATAAGGGTGGACACTCTTGGGGCTGAGAGGTTGGGTGAGATTGGGTGAGCAAACGCAGACACTTTAAAGTAATACTGCGTGGTACCCATCCCATGGGTCCCAAATCTCCAGGTTCAAAGGCATCTTCCTACATCGAAATCATGCATGAGAAACCCAGAAGATGGTACACCGTGTGATTTTGAAAGGTTTCTAAAAGCACCTTATTTCTCATCTCCTTGTGTTCGGGTTCTCCATTCCAGCTACTTTACTAACAATCTCCGTACTTGGAGAATCAGCACCTTTAACCTCCTGTTCCATGCAGGATGCAATTTGTCCTGACGATGAAAGGGAAGAGGGGCAACCAATGAGAGACTAGATCTAGGTGTGGGGACAGGTACAGGTCACTCAATTTTCCCATCAGGAAGAAGAATTAACCACAGGCTCAGTCTGCCGCCCAGAAGCAGAATAGGGCCTGAGGGAATCCCGTGCTATTGCGGCCAGCACCCAAAAAAGCGAGTTGAAAAATGGAGCCCAGATACACGGCCATTCACAAACCCGCAGAGTTATAAATGATAACTCTCGTCCACAAATATATTGAGGGAAGGCAACGAAGAGGATTTGAAAGCAAGGCAGAATTGCAGGAAACAGGTTTCAGGAGGTAGATTCGAATCGCCTTTAAAGCACATGAAAAGTGGCAAAACATCGACAATGATGCCCTTGGCCAAAAAGGGCGTATGCGTTTTTTCCTGAATATATTCAGGAAAACACGCATACGCCCTTTTTGGCCAACCAAGCAACCTGGAAAGGCAAATCAGTGCTACAAGGAAGTCTCGCTTCCCATCGGTCAAAAGGGCCATGCTGCAAAAAGTGTCAAAACCAGAAATGCAGGACAGGCCATGGAGAAATGGCAGCCTTGCTACGCTGATGGGCGGGATGTAAATTGCCAACAGCCACTCTGGAGAAGTGTACGGTGTGTCCTGAAACATCGAAAAAACACAGCTTAGGGAGCATAGGGCACGTCCACTCATGGGCGTATAAATTGGGAAAACTAAAAATCAGCAAGACACAGGCACCACAAAGTTTAGGGCTGCTCTGTTGACAAGAACCTCCACTTCATGACACCTTAAATATCTCAGGAAAGAGAAAAATGGATAAAGAAGCTGTGGTCCTTATGTACAATGGGATATCACTCAGACATGAAATCAATGTCATAAAGCTAGTAGAAGCAAGATGAGTGGATTTAGGTACGACGATTCTAAGTGAAATAAGTCACACAGAAAAAGACTCGTATCATAAGCTATCACTTATAGAGGGAATGTAAAAACCTCTACACTTGAACTGAATTACAAAACAGAATAGAGTCTCACGTTTAGAAAATACTTTATGGCTGCTTAACGGGAAAGGTGAGGTGGGGTGATGCATAAAACAAGGGTTTCAAATTCGCTCAGATACCGTTCCATACACCCAATATGTAATAGACAAGACCTACTCCTTGCTCAGTGAACTGGACTCAACACCCCCTATTCACCGCACAAGAATATATGTAACTAATAAGAATCATAAAACCTATGTATTGATATCTCTCTGGAAGTGAGTCAAGTGGTTGTAAAGCCTCATAAACACAGCCGTGAAAAGCAGCTAAACCCCATTATAAAAATAAATTACTTTTAAAAACCCGTAAAACAAAGACAGTGAAAGAGAGAGAAATTCTTACAAAATTCGTTCAGAGGCTGTAATGCAACCTGGATTGACCATATCTAGACCCACAGCTGGATGAGACATAAGGGTGGACACTCTTGGGGCTGAGAGGTTGGGTGAGGTTGGGTGAGCAAACGCAGACCCTTTAAAGTAATACTGCGTGGTACCCATCCCATGGGTCCCATATCTCCAGGTTCAAGGGCATCTTCCTACATCGAAAACATGCATGGGAAACCCAGAAGATGGTACACCGTGTGATTTTGAAAGGTTTCTAAAACGCACCTCATTTCTCATCTCCTTGTGTTCGGGTTCACCATTCCAGCTACTTTACTAGCAATCTCCCTACTTGGAGAATCAGCACCTTTAACCTCCTGTTCCGTAAAGGTTGCGATTTGTCCTGAGGGTGAAAGGGAAGAGGGGCAACCAATGAGAGACTAGATCTAGGTGTTGGGACAGGCACAGGTCAGTCTATTTTCCCATCAGGAAGAAGAATTAACCACAGGCTCATCCTGCCCCCCGGAACCTGAATAGGGCCTGAGGCAGTCCCGCGCTTTTGCGGCCAGCACCCAAAAAAGCAAGTTGAAAAATGGAGCCCACGGACACTGCCATTCACAAACCCGCAGAGTTATACATGATAACTCTCGTCCACAAATATATTGAGGGAAGGCAACGAAGAGGATTTGAAAGCAAGGCAGAATTGCAGGAAACAGGTTTCAGGAGGTAGATTCGAATCGCCTTTAAAGCACATGAAAAGTGGCAAAACATCGACAATGATGCCCTTGGCCAAAAAGGGCGTATGCGTTTTTTTCCTGAATATATTCAGGAAAAAACGCATACGCCCTTTTTGGCCAACCAAGCAACCTGGAAAGGCAAATCAGCGCTACAAAGAAGTCTCGCTTCCCATCGGTCAAAAGGGCCATGCTGCAAAAAGTGTCCAAACCAGAAATGCAGGACAGGCCATGGAGAAATGGCAGCCTTGCTACGCTAATGGGCGGGATGTAAATTGCTAACAGCCACACTGGAGAAGTGTACGGTGTGTCCTGAAAAATCGAAAAAACACAGCTTAGGGAACATAGGGCACGTCCACTCATGGGCGTATATATTGGGAAAATTAAAAACCATCAAGACACAGGCACCCCAAAGTTTTGGGCTGCTCTGTTGACAAGAACCTCCACTTCATGACACCTTAAATATCCCAGGAAAGAGAAAAATGGATAAAGAAGTTGTGGTCCTTATGTACAATGGAATATCACTCAGACATGAAATCAATGTCATAAGGCTAGTAGAAGCAAGATGAGTGGACTTAGGTACGACGATTCTAAGTGAAATAAGTCACACAGAAAAAGACACTTATCATAAGCTATCACTTATAGAGGGAATGTAAAAACCGCTACACTTGAACTGAATTACAAAACAGAACAGAGTCTCACGTTTAGAAAATATATTATGGCTGCTTAACGGGAAAGGTGAGGTGGGGTGATGCATAAAACAAGGGTTTCAAATTCGCTCAGATACCGTTCCATACACCCAATATGTAATAGACAAGACCTACTCCTTGCTCAGTGTACTGGACTCAACACCCCCTATTCACCGCACAAGAATATATGTGACAAATAAGAATCATAAATCCTATGTATTGATATCTCTCTGGAAGTGAGTCAAGTGGTTGTAAAGCCTCATAAACACAGCCGTGAAAAGCAGCTAAACCCCATTATAAAAATAAATTACTTTTAAAAACCCGTAAAACAAAGACAGTGAAAGAGAGAGTAATTCTTACAAAATTCGTTCAGAGGCTGTGATGCAACCTGGATTGACCATATCTAGACCCACAGCTGGATGAGACATAAGGGTGGACACTCTTGGGGCTGAGAGGTTGGGTGAGATTGGGTGAGCAAACGCAGACACTTTAAAGTAATACTGCGTGGTACCCATCCCATGGGTCCCAAATCTCCAGGTTCAAAGGCATCTTCCTACATCGAAATCATGCATGAGAAACCCAGAAGATGGTACACCGTGTGATTTTGAAAGGTTTCTAAAAGCACCTTATTTCTCATCTCCTTGTGTTCGGGTTCTCCATTCCAGCTACTTTACTAACAATCTCCGTACTTGGAGAATCAGCACCTTTAACCTCCTGTTCCATGCAGGATGCAATTTGTCCTGACGATGAAAGGGAAGAGGGGCAACCAATGAGAGACTAGATCTAGGTGTGGGGACAGGTACAGGTCACTCAATTTTCCCATCAGGAAGAAGAATTAACCACAGGCTCAGTCTGCCGCCCAGAAGCAGAATAGGGCCTGAGGGAATCCCGTGCTATTGCGGCCAGCACCCAAAAAAGCGAGTTGAAAAATGGAGCCCAGATACACGGCCATTCACAAACCCGCAGAGTTATAAATGATAACTCTCGTCCACAAATATATTGAGGGAAGGCAACGAAGAGGATTTGAAAGCAAGGCAGAATTGCAGGAAACAGGTTTCAGGAGGTAGATTCGAATCGCCTTTAAAGCACATGAAAAGTGGCAAAACATCGACAATGATGCCCTTGGCCAAAAAGGGCGTATGCGTTTTTTCCTGAATATATTCAGGAAAACACGCATACGCCCTTTTTGGCCAACCAAGCAACCTGGAAAGGCAAATCAGTGCTACAAGGAAGTCTCGCTTCCCATCGGTCAAAAGGGCCATGCTGCAAAAAGTGTCAAAACCAGAAATGCAGGACAGGCCATGGAGAAATGGCAGCCTTGCTACGCTGATGGGCGGGATGTAAATTGCCAACAGCCACTCTGGAGAAGTGTACGGTGTGTCCTGAAACATCGAAAAAACACAGCTTAGGGAGCATAGGGCACGTCCACTCATGGGCGTATAAATTGGGAAAACTAAAAATCAGCAAGACACAGGCACCACAAAGTTTAGGGCTGCTCTGTTGACAAGAACCTCCACTTCATGACACCTTAAATATCTCAGGAAAGAGAAAAATGGATAAAGAAGCTGTGGTCCTTATGTACAATGGGATATCACTCAGACATGAAATCAATGTCATAAAGCTAGTAGAAGCAAGATGAGTGGATTTAGGTACGACGATTCTAAGTGAAATAAGTCACACAGAAAAAGACACTTATCATAAGCTATCACTTATAGAGGGAATGTAAAAACCTCTACACTTGAACTGAATTACAAAACAGAATAGAGTCTCACGTTTAGAAAATACTTTATGGCTGCTTAACGGGAAAGGTGAGGTGGGGTGATGCATAAAACAAGGGTTTCAAATTCGCTCAGATACCGTTCCATACACCCAATATGTAATAGACAAGACCTACTCCTTGCTCAGTGAACTGGACTCAACACCCCCTATTCACCGCACAAGAATATATGTAACTAATAAGAATCATAAAACCTATGTATTGATATCTCTCTGGAAGTGAGTCAAGTGGTTGTAAAGCCTCATAAACACAGCCGTGAAAAGCAGCTAAACCCCATTATAAAAATAAATTACTTTTAAAAACCCGTAAAACAAAGACAGTGAAAGAGAGAGAAATTCTTACAAAATTCGTTCAGAGGCTGTAATGCAACCTGGATTGACCATATCTAGACCCACAGCTGGATGAGACATAAGGGTGGACACTCTTGGGGCTGAGAGGTTGGGTGAGGTTGGGTGAGCAAACGCAGACCCTTTAAAGTAATACTGCGTGGTACCCATCCCATGGGTCCCATATCTCCAGGTTCAAAGGCATCTTCCTACATCGAAAACATGCATGGGAAACCCAGAAGATGGTACACCGTGTGATTTTGAAAGGTTTCTAAAACGCACCTCATTTCTCATCTCCTTGTGTTCGGGTTCACCATTCCAGCTACTTTACTAGCAATCTCCCTACTTGGAGAATCAGCACCTTTAACCTCCTGTTCCGTAAAGGTTGCGATTTGTCCTGAGGGTGAAAGGGAAGAGGGGCAACCAATGAGAGACTAGATCTAGGTGTTGGGACAGGCACAGGTCAGTCTATTTTCCCATCAGGAAGAAGAATTAACCACAGGCTCATCCTGCCCCCCGGAACCTGAATAGGGCCTGAGGCAGTCCCGCGCTTTTGCGGCCAGCACCCAAAAAAGCAAGTTGAAAAATGGAGCCCACGGACACTGCCATTCACAAACCCGCAGAGTTATACATGATAACTCTCGTCCACAAATATATTGAGGGAAGGCAACGAAGAGGATTTGAAAGCAAGGCAGAATTGCAGGAAACAGGTTTCAGGAGGTAGATTCGAATCGCCTTTAAAGCACATGAAAAGTGGCAAAACATCGACAATGATGCCCTTGGCCAAAAAGGGCGTATGCGTTTTTTTCCTGAATATATTCAGGAAAAAACGCATACGCCCTTTTTGGCCAACCAAGCAACCTGTAAAGGCAAATCAGCGCTACAAGGAAGTCTCGCTTCCCATCGGTCAAAAGGGCCATGCTGCAAAAAGTGTCAAAACCAGAAATGCAGGACAGGCCATGGAGAAATGGCAGCCTTGCTACGCTGATGGGCGGGATGTAAATTGCCAACAGCCACTCTGGAGAAGTGTACGGTGTGTCCTGAAACATCGAAAAAACACAGCTTAGGGAGCATAGGGCACGTCCACTCATGGGCGTATAAATTGGGAAAACTAAAAATCAGCAAGACACAGGCACCGCAAAGTTTAGGGCTGCTCTGTTGACAAGAACCTCCACTTCATGACACCTTAAATATCCCAGGAAAGAGAAAAATGGATAAAGAAGTTGTGGACCTTATGTACACTGGAATATCACTCAGACATAAAATCAATGTCATAAGGCTAGTAGAAGAAAGATGAGTGGATTTAGGCACGACGTTTCTAAGTGAAATAAGTCACACAGAAAAAGACTCGTATCATAAGCTATCACTTATAGAGGGAATGTAAAAACCGCTACACTTGAACTGAATTACAAAACAGAACAGTGTCTCACGTTTAGAAAATACATTATGGCTGCTTAACGGGAAAGGTGAGGTGGGGTGATGCATAAAACAAGGGTTTCAAATTCGCTCAGATACCATTCCATACACCCAATATGTAATAGAAAAGACCAACTCCTTCCTCAGTGAACTGGACCCAACACCCCCTATTCACGGCACCAGACTATATGTGACTAGTAAGAATCTTAAAACCTATGTATTGATATCTGTCTGGAAGTGAGTCAAGTGGGTGTAAAGCCACATAAACACAGCCGTGAAAAGCAGCTAAACCCCATTATAAAAATAAATTACTTTTAAAAACCCGTAAAACAAAGACAGTGAAAGAGAGAGTAATTCTTACAAAATTCGTTCAGAGGCTGTGATGCAACCTGGATTGACCATATCTAGACCCACAGCTGGATGAGACATAAGGGTGGACTCTCTTGGGGCTGAGAGTTTGGGTGAGGTTGGGTGAGCAAATGCAGACCCTTTAAAGTAATACTGCGTGGTACGCATCCCATGGGTCCCCAATCTCCAGGTTCAAGGGCATCTTCCTACATCGAAAACATGCATGAGAAACCAGAAGATGGTACACCGTGTGATTTTGAAAGGTTTCTAAAACGCACCTCATTTCTCATCTCCTTGTGTTCGGGTTCGCCATTCCAGCTACTTTACTAGCAATCTCCCTACTGGGAGAATCAGCACCTTTAACCTCCTCTTCCGTACAGGTTGCAATTTGTCCTGAGGATGAAAGGGAAGAGGGGCAACCAATGAGAGACTAGATTTAGGTGTTGGGACAGGCACAGGTCAGTCTATTTTCCCATCAGGAAGAAGAATTAACCACAGGCTCATCCTGCCCCCCGGAACCTGAATAGGGCCTGAGGCAGTCCCGCGCTTTTGCGGCCAGCACCCAAAAAAGCAAGTTGAAAAATGGAGCCCACGGACACTGCCATTCACAAACCCGCAGAGTTATACATGATAACTCTCGTCCACAAATATATTGAGGGAAGGCAACGAAGAGGATTTGAAAGCAAGGCAGAATTGCAGGAAACAGGTTTCAGGAGGTAGATACGAATCGCCTTTAAAGCACATGAAAAGTGGCAAAACATCGACAATGATGCCCTTGGCCAAAAAGGGCGTATGCGTTTTTTCCTGAATATATTCAGGAAAAAACGCATACGACCTTTTTGGCCAACCAAGCAACCTGGAAAGGCAAATCAGCGCTACAAGGAAGTCTCGCTTCCCATCGGTCAAAAGGGCCATGCTGCAAAAAGTGTCAAAACCAGAAATGCAGGACAGGCCATGGAGAAATGGCAGCCTTGCTACGCTGATGGGCGGGATGTAAATTGCCAACAGCCACTCTGGAGAAGTGTACGGTGTGTCCTGAAACATCGAAAAAACACAGCTTAGGGAGCATAGGGCACGTCCACTCATGGGCGTATAAATTGGGAAAACTAAAAATCAGCAAGACACAGGCACCACAAAGATTAGGGCTGCTCTGTTGACAAGAACCTCCACTTCATGACACCTTAAATATCTCAGGAAAGAGAAAAATGGATAAAGAAGCTGTGGTCCTTATGTACAATGGGATATCACTCAGACATGAAATCAATGTCATAAAGCTAGTAGAAGCAAGATGAGTGGATTTAGGTACGACGATTCTAAGTGAAATAAGTCACACAGAAAAAGACACTTATCATAAGCTATCACTTATAGAGGGAATGTAAAAACCGCTACACTTGAACTGAATTACAAAACAGAATAGAGTCTCACGTTTAGAAAATACTTTATGGCTGCTTAACGGGAAAGGTGAGGTGCGGTGATGCATAAAACAAGGGTTTCAAATTCGCTCAGATACCGTTCCATACACCCAATATGTAATAGACAAGACCTACTCCTTGCTCAGTGAACTGGACTCAACACCCCTTATTCACCGCACAAGAATATATGTAACTAATAAGAATCATAAAACCTATGTATTGATATCTCTCTGGAAGTGAGTCAAGTGGTTGTAAAGCCTCATAAACACAGCCGTGAAAAGCAGCTAAACCCCATTATAAAAATAAATTACTTTTAAAAACCCGTAAAACAAAGACAGTGAAAGAGAGAGTAATTCTTACAAAATTCGTTCAGAGGCTGTGATGCAACCTGGATTGACCATATCTAGACCCACAGCTGGATGAGACATAAGGGTGGACACTCTTGGGGCTGAGAGGTTGGGTGAGATTGGGTGAGCAAACGCAGACACTTTAAAGTAATACTGCGTGGTACCCATCCCATGGGTCCCAAATCTCCAGGTTCAAGGGCATCTTCCTACATCGAAATCATGCATGAGAAACCCAGAAGATGGTACACCGTGTGATTTTGAAAGGTTTCTAAAAGCACCTTATTTCTCATCTCCTTGTGTTCGGGTTGGCCATTCCAGCTACTTTACTAACAATCTCCGTACTTGGAGAATCAGCACCTTTAACCTCCTGTTCCGTGCAGGATGCAATTTGTCCTGACGATGAAAGGGAAGAGGGGCAACCAATGAGAGACTAGATCTAGGTGTGGGGACAGGCACAGGTCACTGTATTTTCCCATCCGGAAGAAGAATTAACCACAGGCTCAGCCTGCCGCCCAAAAGCAGAATAGGGCCTGAGGGAATCCCGTGCTATTGCGTCCAGCACACAAAAAAGCGAGTTGAAAAATGGAGCCCAGATACACGGCCATTCACAAACCCGCAGAGTTATAAATGATAACTCTCGTCCACAAATATATTGAGGGAAGGCAACGAAGAGGATTTGAAAGCAAGGCAGAATTGCAGGAAACAGGTTTCAGGAGGTAGATTCGAATCGCCTTTAAAGCACATGAAAAGTGGCAAAACATCGACAATGATGCCCTTGGCCAAAAAGGGCGTATGCGTTTTTTCCTGAATATATTCAGGAAAACACGCATACGCCCTTTTTGGCCAACCAAGCAACCTGGAAAGGCAAATCAGCGCTACAAGGAAGTCTCGCTTCCCATCGGTCAAAAGGGCCATGCTGCAAAAAGTGTCAAAACCAGAAATGCAGGACAGGCCATGGAGAAATGGCAGCCTTGCTACGCTGATGGGCGGGATGTAAATTGCCAACAGCCACTCTGGAGAAGTGTACGGTGTGTCCTGAAACATCGAAAAAACACAGCTTAGGGAGCATAGGGCACGTCCACTCGTGGGCGTATAAATTGGGAAAACTAAAAATCAGCAAGACACAGGCACCACAAAGTTTAGGGCTGCTCTGTTGACAAGAACCTCCACTTCATGACACCTTAAATATCTCAGGAAAGAGAAAAATGGATAAAGAGGCTGTGGTCCTTATGTACAATGGAATATCACTCAGACATGAAATCAATGTCATAAAGCTAGTAGAAGCAAGATGAGTGGATTTAGGTACGACGATTCTAAGTGAAATAAGTCACACAGAAAAAGACACTTATCATAAGCTATCACTTATAGAGGGAATGTAAAAACCGCTACACTTGAACTGAATTACAAAACAGAATAGAGTCTCACGTTTAGAAAATACTTTATGGCTGCTTAACGGGAAAGGTGAGGTGGGGTGATGCATAAAACAAGGGTTTCAAATTCGCTCAGATACCGTTCCATACACCCAATATGTAATAGACAAGACCTACTCCTTGCTAAGTGAACTGGACTCAACACCCCCTATTCACCGCACAAGAATATATGTAACTAATAAGAATCATAAAACCTATGTATTGATATCTCTCTGGAAGTGAGTCAAGTGGTTGTAAAGCCTCATAAACACAGCCGTGAAAAGCAGCTAAACCCCATTATAAAAATAAATTACTTTTAAAAACCCGTAAAACAAAGACAGTGAAAGAGAGAGAAATTCTTACAAAATTCGTTCAGAGGCTGTGATGCAACCTGGATTGACCATATCTAGACCCACAGCTGGATGAGACATAAGGGTGGACACTCTTGGGGCTGAGAGGTTGGGTGAGGTTGGGTGAGCAAACGCAGACCCTTTAAAGTAATACTGCGTGGTACCCATCCCATGGGTCCCATATCTCCAGGTTCAAGGGCATCTTCCTACATCGAAAACATGCATGAGAAACCCAGAAGATGGTACACCGTGTGAATTTGAAAGGTTTCTAAAACGCACCTCATTTCTCATCTCCTTGTGTTCGGGTTCGCCATTCCAGCTACTTTACTAGCAATCTCCCTACTTGGAGAATCAGCACCTTTAACCTCCTGTTCCGTACAGGTTGCGATTTGTCCTGAGGGTGACAGGGAAGAGGGGCAACCAATGAGAGACTAGATCTAGGTGTTGGGACAGGCACAGGTCACTCTATTTTCCCATCAGGAAGAAGAATTAACCACAGGCTCAGCCTGCCGCCCAGAAGCAGAATAGGGCCTGAGGCAATCCCGCGCTTTTGCGGCCAGCACCCAAAAAAGCGAGTTGAAAAATGAAGGCCAGGGACACTGCCATTCACAAACCCGCAGCGTTATAAATGATAACTCTCGTCCACAAATATATTGAGGGAAGGCAACGAAGAGGATTTGAAAGCAAGGCAGAATTGCAGGAAACAGGTTTCAGGAGGTAGATTCGAATCGCCTTTAAAGCACATGAAAAGTGGCAAAACGTCGACAATGATGCCCTTGGCCAAAAAGGGCGTATGCGTTTTTTCCTGAATATATTCAGGAAAAAACGCATACGCCCTTTTTGGCCAACCAAGCAACCTGGAAAGGCAAATCAGCGCTACAAAGAAGTCTCGCTTCCCATCGGTCAAAAGGGCCATGCTGCAAAAAGTGTCAAAACCAGAAATGCAGGACAGGCCATGGAGAAATGGCAGCCTTGCTACGCTAATGGGCGGGATGTAAATTGCTAACAGCCACACTGGAGAAGTGTACGGTGTGTCCTGAAAAATCGAAAAAACACAGCTTAGGTAACATAGGGCACGTCCACTCATGGGCGTATATATTGGGAAAACTAAAAATCATCAAGACACAGGCACCCCAAAGTTTAGGGCTGCTCTGTTGACAAGAACCTCCACTTCATGACACCTTAAATATCCCAGGAAAGAGAAAAATGGATAAAGAAGTTGTGGTCCTTATGTACAATGGAATATCACTCAGACATGAAATCAATGTCATAAGGCTAGTAGAAGCAAGATGAGTGGACTTAGGTACGACGATTCTAAGTGAAATAAGTCACACAGAAAAAGATACTTATCATAAGCTATCACTTATAGAGGGAATGTAAAAACCGCTACACTTGAACTGAATTACAAAACAGAACAGAGTCTCACGTTTAGAAAATATATTATGGCTGCTTAACGGGAAAGGTGAGGTGGGGTGATGCATAAAACAAGGGTTTCAAATTCGCTCAGATACCGTTCCATACACCCAATATGTAATAGACAAGACCTACTCCTTGCTCAGTGTACTGGACTCAACACCCCCTATTCACCGCACAAGAATATATGTGACTAGTAAGAATCATAAAACCTATGTATTGATATCTCTCTGGAAGTGAGTCAAGTGGTTGTAAAGCCTCATAAACACAGCCGTGAAAAGCAGCTAAACCCCATTATAAAAATAAATTACTTTTAAAAACCCGTAAAACAAAGACAGTGAAAGAGAGAGTAATTCTTACAAAATTCGTTCAGAGGCTGTGATGCAACCTGGATTGACCATATCTAGACCCACAGCTGGATGAGACATAAGGGTGGACACTCTTGGGGCTGAGAGGTTGGGTGAGCAAACGCAGACACTTTAAAGTAATACTGCGTGGTACCCATCCCATGGGTCCCAAATCTCCAGGTTCAAGGGCATCTTCCTACATCGAAATCATGCATGAGAAACCCAGAAGATGGTACACCGTGTGATTTTGAAAGGTTTCTAAAAGCACCTTATTTCTCATCTCCTTGTGTTCGGGTTCGCCATTCCAGCTACTTTACTAACAATCTCCGTACTTGGAGAATCAGCACCTTTAACCTCCTGTTCCGTGCAGGATGCAATTTGTCCTGACGATGAAAGGGAAGAGGGGCAACCAATGAGAGATTAGATCTAGGTGTGGGGACAGGCACAGGTCACTCTATTTTCCCATCAGGAAGAAGAATTAACCACAGGCTCAGCCTGCCCCCCGGAACCTGAATAGGGCCTGAGGGAATCCCGTGCTATTGCGGCCAGCACCCAAAAAAGCGAGTTGAAAAATGGAGCCCAGATACACGGCCATTCACAAACCCGCAGAGTTATAAATGATAACTCTCGTCCAAAAATATATTGAGGGAAGGCAACGAAGAGGATTTGAATGCAAGGCAGAATTGCAGGAAACAGGTTTCAGGAGGTAGATTCGAATCGCCTTTAAAGCACATGAAAAGTGGCAAAACATCGACAATGATGCCCTTGGCCAAAAAGGGCGTATGCGTGTTTTCCTGAATATATTCAGGAAAACACGCATACGCCCTTTTTGGCCAACCAAGCAACCTGGAAAGGCAAATCAGTGCTACAAGGAAGTCTCGCTTCCCATCGGTCAAAAGGGCCATGCTGCAAAAAGTGTCAAAACCAGAAATGCAGGACAGGCCATGGAGAAATGGCAGCCTTGCTACGCTGATGGGCGGGATGTAAATTGCCAAGAGCCACTCTGGAGAAGTGTACGGTGTGTCCTGAAACATCGAAAAAACACAGCTTAGGGAGCATAGGGCACGTCCACTCATGGGCGTATAAATTGGGAAAACTAAAAATCAGCAAGACACAGGCACCACAAAGTTTAGGGCTGCTCTGTTGACAAGAACCTCCACTTCATGACACCTTAAATATCTCAGGAAAGAGAAAAATGGATAAAGAGGCTGTGGTCCTTATGTACAATGGAATATCCCTCAGACATGAAATCAATGTGATAAAGCTAGTAGAAGCAAGATGAGTGGATTTAGGTACGACGATTCTAAGTGAAATAAGTCACACAGAAAAAGACACTTATCATAAGCTATCACTTATAGAGGGAATGTAAAAACCGCTACACTTGAACTGAATTACAAAACAGAATAGAGTCTCACGTTTAGAAAATACTTTATGGCTGCTTAACGGGAAAGGTGAGGTGGGGTGATGCATAAAACAAGGGTTTCAAATTCGCTCAGATACCGTTCCATACACCCAATATGTAATAGACAAGACCTACTCCTTGCTCAGTGAACTGGACTCAACACACCCTATTCACCGCACAAGAATATATGTAACTAATAAGAATCATAAAACCTATGTATTGATATCTCTCAGGAAGTGAGTCAAGTGGTTGTAAAGCCTCATAAACACAGCCGTGAAAAGCAGCTAAAACCCATTATAAAAATAAATTACTTTTAAAAACCCGTAAAACAAAGACAGTGAAAGAGAGAGAAATTCTTACAAAATTCGTTCAGAGGCTGTGATGCAACCTGGATTGACCATATCTAGACCCACAGCTGGATGAGACATAAGGGTGGACACTCTTGGGGCTGAGAGGTTGGGTGAGGTTGGGTGAGCAAACGCAGACCCTTTAAAGTAATACTGCGTGGTACCCATTCCATGGGTCCCATATCTCCAGGTTCAAGGGCATCTTCCTACATCGAAAACATGCATGAGAAACCCAGAAGATGGTACACCGTGTGATTTTGAAAGGTTTCTAAAACGCACCTCATTTCTCATCTCCTTGTGTTCGGGTTCGCCATTCCAGCTACTTTACTAGCAATCTCCCTACTTGGAGAATCAGCACCTTTAACCTCCTGTTCCGTACAGGTTGCGATTTGTCCTGAGGGTGAAAGGGAAGAGGGGCAACCAATGAGAGACTAGATCTAGGTGTTGGGACAGGCACAGGTCACTCTATTTTCCCATCAGGAAGAAGAATTAACCACAGGCTCAGCCTGCCGCCCAGAAGCAGAATAGGGCCTGAGGCAATCCAACGCTTTTGCGGCCAGCACCCAAAAAAGCGAGTTGAAAAATGAAGGCCAGGGACACTGCCATTCACAAACCCGCAGAGTTATAAATGATAACACTCGTCCACAAATATATTGAGGGAAGGCAACGAAGAGGATTTGAAAGCAAGGCAGAATTGCAGGAAACAGGTTTCAGGAGGTAGATTCGAATCGCCTTTAAAGCACATGAAAAGTGGCAAAACATCGACAATGATGACCTTGGCCAAAAAAGGCGTATGCGTGTTTTCCTGAATATATTCAGGAAAACACGCATACGCCCTTTTTGGCCAACCAAGCAACCTGGAAAGGCAAATCAGCGCTACAAGGAAGTCTCGCTTCCCATCGGTCAAAAGGGCTATGCTGCAAAAAGTGTCAAAACCAGAAATGCAGGACAGGCCATGGAGAAATGGCAGCCTTGCTACGCTGATGGGCGGGATGTAAATTGCCAACAGCCACTCTGGAGAAGTGTACGGTGTGTCCTGAAACATCGAAAAAACACAGCTTATGGAGCATAGGGCACGTCCACTCATGGGCGTATAAATTGGGAAAACTAAAAATCAGCAAGACACAGGCAACGCAAAGTTTAGGGCTGCTCTGTTGACAAGAACCTCCACTTCATGACACCTTAAATATCCCAGGATAGAGAAAAATGGATAAAGAAGTTGTGGACCTTATGTACACTGGAATATCACTCAGACATAAAATCAATGTCATAAGGCTAGTAGAAGAAAGATGAGTGGATTTAGGCACGACGTTTCTAAGTGAAATAAGTCACACAGAAAAAGACTCTTATCATAAGCTATCACTTATAGAGGGAATGTAAAAACCGCTACACTTGAACTGAATTACAAAACAGAACAGTGTCTCACGTTTAGAAAATACATTATGGCTGCTTAACGGAAAAGGTGAGGTGGGGTGATGCATAAAACAAGGGTTTAAAATTCGCTCAGATAACATTCCATACACCCAATATGTAATAGAAAAGACCAACTCCTTCCTCAGTGAACTGGACTCAACACCCCCTATTCACGGCACCAGACTATATGTGACTAGTAAGAATCTTAAAACCTATGTATTGATATCTGTCTGGAAGTGAGTCAAGTGGGTGTAAAGCCGCATAAACACAGCCGTGAAAAGCAGCTAAACCCCATTATAAAAATAAATTACTTTTAAAAACCCGTAAAACAAAGACAGTGAAAGAGAGATAAATTCTTACAAAATTCGTTCATAGGCTGTGATGCAACCTGGATTGACCATATCTAGACCCACAGCTGGATGAGACATAAGGGTGGACTCTCTTGGGGCTGAGAGTTTGGGTGAGGTTGGGTGAGCAAATGCAGACCCTTTAAAGTAATACTGCGTGGTACGCATCCCATGGGTCCCCAATCTCCAGGTTCAAGGGCATCTTCCTACATCGAAAACATGCATGAGAAACCAGAAGATGGTACACCGTGTGATTTTGAAAGGTTTCTAAAACGCACCTCATTTCTCATCTCCTTGTGTTCGGGTTCGCCATTCCAGCTACTTTACTAGCAATCTCCCTACTGGGAGAATCAGCACCTTTAACCTCCTCTTCCGTACAGGTTGCAATTTGTCCTGAGGATGAAAGGGAAGAGGGGCAACCAATGAGAGACTAGATTTAGGTGTTGGGACAGGCAGAGTTCAGTCTATTTTCCCATCAGGAAGAAGAATTAACCACAGGCTCATCCTGCCCCCCGGAACCTGAATAGATCCTGAGGCAGTCCCGCGCTTTTGCGGCCAGCACCCAAAAAAGCAAGTTGAAAAATGGAGCCCACGGACACTGCCATTCACAAACCCGCAGAGTTATACATGATAACTCTCGTCCACAAATATTTTGAGGGAAGGCAACGAAGAGGATTTGAAAGCAAGGCAGAATTGCAGGAAACAGGTTTCAGGAGGTAGATACGAATCGCCTTTAAAGCACATGAAAAGTGGCAAAACATCGACAATGATGCCCTTGGCCAAAAAGGGCGTATGCGTTTTTTCTTGAATATATTCAGGAAAACACGCATACACCCTTTTTGGCCAACCAAGCAACCTGGAAAGGCAAATCAGCGCTACAAGGAAGTCTCGCTTCCCATCGGTCAAAAGGGCTATGCTGCAAAAAGTGTCAAAACCAGAAATGCAGAACAGGCCATGGAGAAATGGCAGCCTTGCTACGCTGATGGGCGGGATGTAAATTGCCAACAGCCACTCTGGAGAAGTGTACGGTGTGTCCTGAAACATCGAAAAAACACAGCTTATGGAGCATAGGGCACGTCCACTCATGGGCGTATAAATTGGGAAAACTAAAAATCAGCAAGACACAGGCACCGCAAAGTTTAGGGCTGCTCTGTTGAAAAGAACCTCCACTTCATGACACCTTAAATATCCCAGGATAGAGAAAAATGGATAAAGAAGTTGTGGACCTTATGTACACTGGAATATCACTCAGACATAAAATCAATGTCATAAGGCTAGTAGAAGAAAGATGAGTGGATTTAGGCACGACGATTCTAAGTGAAATAAGTCACACAGAAAAAGACTCTTATCATAAGCTATCACTTATAGAGGGAATGTAAAAACCGCTACACTTGAACTGAATTACAAAACAGAACAGTGTCTCACGTTTAGAAAATACATTATGGCTGCTTAACGGAAAAGGTGAGGTGGGGTGATGCATAAAACAAGGGTTTCAAATTCGCTCAGATACCATTCCATACACCCAATATGTAATAGACAAGACCTACTCCTTGCTCAGTGTACTGGACTCAACACCCCCTATTCACCGCACAAGAACATATGTAACTAATAAGAATCATAAAACCTATGTATTGATATCTCTCTGGAAGTGAGTCAAGTGGTTGTAAAGCCTCATAAACACAGCCGTGAAAAGCAGCTAAACCCCATTATAAAAATAAATTACTTT
The DNA here is from genome assembly GCF_028021215.1 of Eschrichtius robustus. Lineage (NCBI taxonomy): Eukaryota > Metazoa > Chordata > Mammalia > Artiodactyla > Eschrichtiidae > Eschrichtius > Eschrichtius robustus. The sequence continues at coordinate 139,803 of NW_027175203.1, forward strand.
TAAAAACCCGTAAAACAAAGACAGTGAAAGAGAGAGAAATTCTTACAAAATTCGTTCAGAGGCTGTGATGCAACCTGGATTGACCATATCTAGACCCACAGATGGATGAGACATAAGGGTGGACACTCTTGGGGCTGAGAGGTTGGGTGAGGTTGGGTGAGCAAACGCAGACCCTTTAAAGTAATACTGCGTGGTACCCATTCCATGGGTCCCATATCTCCAGGTTCAAGGGCATCTTCCTACATCGAAAACATGCATGAGAAACCCAGAAGATGGTACACCGTGTGATTTTGAAAGGTTTCTAAAACGCACCTCATTTCTCATCTCCTTGTGTTCGGGTTCGCCATTCCAGCTACTTTACTAGCAATCTCCCTACTTGGAGAATCAGCACCTTTAACCTCCTGTTCCGTACAGGTTGCGATTTGTCCTGAGGGTGAAAGGGAAGAGGGGCAACCAATGAGAGACTAGATCTAGGTGTTGGGACAGGCACAGGTCACTCTATTTTCCCATAAGGAAGAAGAATTAACCACAGGCTCAGCCTGCCGCCCAGAAGCAGAATAGGGCCTGAGGCAATCCCGCGCTTTTGCGGCCAGCACCCAAAAAAGCGAGTTGAAAAATGAAGGCCAGGGACACTGCCATTCACAAACCCGCAGAGTTATAAATGATAACTCTCGTCCACAAATATATTGAGGGAAGGCAACGAAGAGGATTTGAAAGCAAGGCAGAATTGCAGGAAACAGGTTTCAGGAGGTAGATTCGAATCGCCTTTAAAGCACATGAAAAGTGGCAAAACATCGACAATGATGCCCTTGGCCAAAAAGGGCGTATGCGTTTTTTCCTGAATATATTCAGGAAAAAACGCATACGCCCTTTTTGGCCAACCAAGCAACCTGGAAAGGCAAATCAGCGCTACAAAGAAGTCTCGCTTCCCATCGGTCAAAAGGGCCATGCTGCAAAAAGTGTCAAAACCAGAAATGCAGGACAGGCCATGGAGAAATGGCAGCCTTGCTACGCTAATGGGCGGGATGTAAATTGCTAACAGCCACACTGGAGAAGTGTACGGTGTGTCCTGAAAAATCGAAAAAACACAGCTTAGGGAACATAGGGCACGTCCACTCATGGGCGTATATATTGGGAAAACTAAAAATCATCAAGACACAGGCACCCCAAAGTTTAGGGCTGCTCTGTTGACAAGAACCTCCACTTCATGACACCTTAAATATCCCAGGAAAGAGAAAAATGGATAAAGAAGTTGTGGTCCTTATGTACAATGGAATATCACTCAGACATGAAATCAATGTCATAAGGCTAGTAGAAGCAAGATGAGTGGACTTAGGTACGACGATTCTAAGTGAAATAAGTCACACAGAAAAAGACACTTATCATAAGCTATCACTTATAGAGGGAATGTAAAAACCGCTACACTTGAACTGAATTACAAAACAGAACAGAGTCTCACGTTTAGAAAATATATTATGGCTGCTTAACGGGAAAGGTGAGGTGGGGTGATGCATAAAACAAGGGTTTCAAATTCGCTCAGATACCGTTCCATACACCCAATATGTAATAGACAAGACCTACTCCTTGCTCAGTGTACTGGACTCAACACCCCCTATTCACCGCACAAGAATATATGTGACTAATAAGAATCATAAAACCTATGTATTGATATCTCTCTGGAAGTGAGTCAAGTGGTTGTAAAGCCTCATAAACACAGCCGTGAAAAGCAGCTAAACCCCATTATAAAAATAAATTACTTTTAAAAACCCGTAAAACAAAGACAGTGAAAGAGAGAGTAATTCTTACAAAATTCGTTCAGAGGCTGTGATGCAACCTGGATTGACCATATCTAGACCCACAGCTGGATGAGACATAAGGGTGGACACTCTTGGGGCTGAGAGGTTGGGTGAGCAAACGCAGACACTTTAAAGTAATACTGCGTGGTACCCATCCCATGGGTCCCAAATCTCCAGGTTTAAGGGCATCTTCCTACATCGAAATCATGCATGAGAAACCCAGAAGATGGTACACAGTGTGATTTTGAAAGGTTTCTAAAAGCACCTTATTTCAAATCTCCTTGTGTTCGGGTTCGCCATTCCAGCTACTTTACTAACAATCTCCGTACTTGGAGAATCAGCACCTTTAACCTCCTGTTCCGTGCAGGATGCAATTTGTCCTGACGATGAAAGGGAAGAGGGGCAACCAATGAGAGACTAGATCTAGGTGTGGGGACAGGCACAGGTCACTCTATTTTCCCATCAGGAAGAAGAATTAACCACAGGCTCAGCCTGCCGCCCAGAAGCAGAATAGGGCCTGAGGGAATCCCGTGCTATTGCGGCCAGCACCCAAAAAAGCGAGTTGAAAAATGGAGCCCAGATACACGGCCATTTACAAACCCGCAGAGTTATAAATGATAACTCTCGTCCACAAATATATTGAGGGAAGGCAACGAAGAGGATTTGAAAGCAAGGCAGAATTGCAGGAAACAGGTTTCAGGAGGTAGATTCGAATCGCCTTTAAAGCACATGAAAAGTGGCAAAACATCGACAATGATGCCCTTGGCCAAAAAGGGCGTATGCGTTTTTTCCTGAATATATTCAGGAAAACACGCATACGCCCTTTTTGGCCAACCAAGCAACCTGGAAAGGCAAATCAGTGCTACAAGGAAGTCTCGCTTCCCATCGGTCAAAAGGGCCATGCTGCAAAAAGTGTCAAAACCAGAAATGCAGGACAGGCCATGGAGAAATGGCAGCCTTGCTACGCTGATGGGCGGGATGTAAATTGCCAACAGCCACTCTGGAGAAGTGTACGGTGTGTCCTGAAACATCGAAAAAACACAGCTTAGGGAGCATAGGGCACGTCCACTCATGGGCGTATAAATTGGGAAAACTAAAAATCAGCAAGACACAGGCACCCCAAAGTTTAGGGCTGCTCTGTTGACAAGAACCTCCACTTCATGACACCTTAAATATCTCAGGAAAGAGAAAAATGGATAAAGAAGCTGTGGTCCTTATGTACAATGGGATATCACTCAGACATGAAATCAATGTCATAAAGCTAGTAGAAGCAAGATGAGTGGATTTAGGTACGACGATTCTAAGTGAAATAAGTCACACAGAAAAAGACACTTATCATAAGCTATCACTTATAGAGGGAATGTAAAAACCGCTACACTTGAACTGAATTACAAAACAGAATAGAGTCTCACGTTTAGAAAATACTTTATGGCTGCTTAACGGGAAAGGTGAGGTGGGGTGATGCATAAAACAAGGGTTTCAAATTCGCTCAGATACCGTTCCATACACCCAATATGTAATAGACAAGACCTACTCCTTGCTCAGTGAACTGGACTCAACACCCCTTATTCACCGCACAAGAATATATGTAACTAATAAGAATCATAAAACCTATGTATTGATATCTCTCTGGAAGTGAGTCAAGTGGTTGTAAAGCCTCATAAACACAGCCGTGAAAAGCAGCTAAACCCCATTATAAAAATAAATTACTTTTAAAAACCCGTAAAACAAAGACAGTGAAAGAGAGAGAAATTCTTACAAAATTCGTTCAGAGGCTGTGATGCAACCTGGATTGACCATATCTAGACCCACAGCTGGATGAGACATAAGGGTGGACACTCTTGGAGCTGAGAGGTTGGGTGAGGTTGGGTGAGCAAACGCAGACCCTTTAAAGTAATACTGCGTGGTACCCATCCCATGGGTCCCAAATCTCCAGGTTCAAGGGCATCTTCCTACATCAAAAACATGCATGAGAAACGCAGAAGATGGTACACCGTGTGATTTTGAAAGGTTTCTAAAACGCACCTCATTGCTCATCTCCTTGTGTTCGGGTTCGCCATTCCAGCTACTTTACTAGCAATCTCCCTACTTGGAGAATCAGCACCTTTAACCTCCTGTTCCGTACAGGTTGCGATTTGTCCTGAGGGTGAAAGGGAAGAGGGGCAACCAATGAGAGACTAGATCTAGGTGTTGGGACAGGCACACGTCACTCTATTTTCCCATCAGGAAGAAGAATTAACCACAGGCTCAGCCTGCCGCCCAGAAGCAGAATAGGGCCTGAGGCAATCCCGCGCTTTTGCGGCCAGCACCCAAAAAAGCGAGTTGAAAAATGAAGGCCAGGGACACTGCCATTCACAAACCCGCAGAGTTATAAATGATAACTCTCGTCCACAAATATATTGAGGGAAGGCAACGAAGAGGATTTGAAAGCAAGGCAAAATTGCAGGAAACAGGTTTCAGGAGGTAGATTCGAATCACCTTTAAAGCACATGAAAAGTGGCAAAACATTGACAATGATGCCCTTGGCCAAAAAGGGCGTATGCGTTTTTTCCTGAATATATTCAGGAAAAAACGCATACGCCCTTTTTGGCCAACCAAGCAACCTGGAAAGGCAAATCAGCGCTACAAGGAAGTCTCGCTTCCCATCGGTCAAAAGGGCCATGCTGCAAAAAGTGTCAAAACCAGAAATGCAGGACAGGCCATGGAGAAATGGCAGCCTTGCTACGCTGATGGGCGGGATGTAAATTGCCAACAGCCACTCTGGAGAAGTGTACGGTGTGTCCTGAAACATCGAAAAAACACAGCTTATGGAGCGTAGGGCACGTCCACTCATGGGCGTATAAATTGGGAAAACTAAAAATCAGCAAGACACAGGCACCCCAAAGTTTAGGGCTGCTCTGTTGACAAGAACCTCCACTTCATGACACCTTAAATATCCCAGGGAAGAGAAAAATGGATAAAGAAGTTGTGGTCCTTATGTACAATGGAATATCACTCAGACATAAAATCAATGTCATAAGGCTAGTAGAAGAAAGATGAGTGGATTTAGGCACGACGTTTCTAAGTGAAATAAGTAACACAGAAAAAGACTCTTATCATAAGCTATCACTTATAGAGGGAATGTAAAAACCGCTACACTTGAACTGAATTACAAAACAGAATAGAGTCTCACGTTTAGAAAATACATTATGGCTGCTTAACGGGAAATGTGAGGTGGGGTGATGCATAAAACAAGGGTTTCAAATTCGCTCAGAGACCGTTCCATACACCCAATATGTAATAGACAAGACCTACTCCTTGCTCAGTGAACTGGACTCAACACCCCCTATTCACCGCACAAGAATATATGTAACTAATAAGAATCATAAAACCTATGTATTGATATCTCTCTGGAAGTGAGTCAAGTGGTTGTAAAGCCTCATAAACACAGCCGTGAAAAGCAGCTAAACCCCATTATAAAAATAAATTACTTTTAAAAACCCGTAAAACAAAGACAGTGAAAGAGAGAGAAATTCTTACAAAATTCGTTCAGAGGCTGTGATGCAACCTGGATTGACCATATCTAGACCCACAGCTGGATGAGACATAAGTGTGGACACTCTTGGGGCTGAGAGGTTGGGTGAGGTTGGGTGAGCAAACGCAGACCCTTTCAAGTAATACTGCGTGGTACCCATCCCATGGGTCCCAAATCTCCAGGTTCAAGGGCATCTTCCTACATCGAAATCATGCATGAGAAACCCAGAAGATGGTACACCGTGTGATTTTGAAAGGTTTCTAAAACGCACCTCATTTCTCATCTCCTTGTGTTCGGGTTCGCCATTCCAGCTACTTTACTAGCAATCTCCCTACTTGGAGAATCAGCACCTTTAACCTCCTGTTCCGTACAGGTTGCGATTTGTCCTGAGGGTGAAAGGGAAGAGGGGCAACCAATGAGAGACTAGATTTAGGTGTTGGGACAGGCACAGGTCACTCTATTTTCCCATCAGGAAGCAGAAGTAACCACAGGCTCAGCCTGCCGCCCAGAAGCAGAATAGGGCCTGAGGCAATCCCGCGCTTTTGCGGCCAGCACCCAAAAAAGCGAGTTGAAAAATGAAGGCCAGGGACACTGCCATTCAAAAACCCACAGAGTTATAAATGATAACTCTCGTCCACAAATATATTGAGGGAAGGCAACGAAGAGGATTTAAAAGCAAGGCAGAATTGCAGGAAACAGGTTTCAGGAGGTAGATTCGAATCGCATTTAAAGCACATGAAAAGTGGCAAAACATCGACAATGACGCCCTTGGCCAAAAAGGGCGTATGCGTTTTTTCCTGAATATATTCAGGAAAAAACGCATACGCCCTTTTTGGCCAACCAAGCAACCTGGAAAGGCAAATCAGCGCTACAAGGAAGTCTCGCTTCCCATCGGTCAAAAGGGCCATGCTGCAAAAAGTGTCAAAACCAGAAATGCAGGACAGGCCATGGAGAAATGGCAGCCTTGCTACGCTGATGGGCGGGATGTAAATTGCCAACAGCCACTCTGGAGAAGTGTACGGTGTGTCCTGAAACATCGAAAAAACACAGCTTAGGGAGCATAGGGCACGTCCACTCATGGGCGTATAAATTGGGAAAACTAAAAATCAGCAAGACACAGGCACCCCAAAGTTTAGGGCTGCTCTGTTGACAAGAACCTCCACTTCATGACACCTTAAATATCCCAGGAAAGAGAAAAATGGATAAAGAAGTTGTGGACCTTATGTACACTGGAATATCACTCAGACATAAAATCAATGTCATAAGGCTAGTAGAAGAAAGATGAGTGGATTTAGGCACGACGTTTCTAAGTGAAATAAGTCACACAGAAAAAGACTCTTATCATAAGCTATCACTTATAGAGGGAATGTAAAAACCGCTACACTTGAACTGAATTACAAAACAGAACAGTGTCTCACGTTTAGAAAATACATTATGGCTGCTTAACGGGAAAGGTGAGGTGGGGTGATGCATAAAACAAGGGTTTCAAATTCGCTCAGATACCATTCCATACACCCAATATGTAATAGAAAAGACCAACTCCTTCCTCAGTGAACTGGACTCAACACCCCCTATTCACGGCACCAGACTATATGTGACTAGTAAGAATCTTAAAACCTATGTGTTGATATCTGTCTGGAAGTGAGTCAAGTGGGTGTAAAGCCGCATAAACACAGCCGTGAAAAGCAGCTAAACCCCATTATAAAAATAAATTACTTTTAAAAACCCGTAAAACAAAGACAGTGAAAGAGAGATAAATTCTTACAAAATTCGTTCAGAGGCTGTGATGCAACCTGGATTGACCATATCTAGACCCACAGCTGGATGAGACATAAGGGTGGACTCTCTTGGGGCTGAGAGTTTGGGTGAGGTTGGGTGAGCAAATGCAGACCCTTTAAAGTAATACTGCGTGGTACGCATCCCATGGGTCCCCAATCTCCAGGTTCAAGGGCATCTTCCTACATCGAAAACATGCATGAGAAACCAGAAGATGGTACACCGTGTGATTTTGAAAGGTTTCTAAAACGCACCTCATTTCTCATCTCCTTGTGTTCGCGTTCGCCATTCCAGGTACTTTACTAGCAATCTCCCTATTGGGAGAATCAGAACCTTTAACCTCCTCTTCCGTACAGGTTGCAATTTGTCCTGAGGATGAAAGGGAAGAGAGGCAACCAATGAGAGACTAGATTTAGGTGTTGGGACAGGCACAGGTCAGTCTATTTTCCCATCAGGAAGAAGAATTAACCACAGGCTCATCCTGCCCCCCGGAACCTGAATAGGGCCTGAGGCAGTCCCGCGCTTTTGCGGCCAGCACCCAAAAAAGCGAGTAGAAAAATGGAGCCCACGGACACTGCCATTCACAAACCCGCAGAGTTATACATGATAACTCTCGTCCACAAATATATTGAGGGAAGGCAACGAAGAGGATTTGAAAGCAAGGCAGAATTGCAGGAAACAGGTTTCAGGAGGTAGATTCGAATCGCCTTTAAAGCACATGAAAAGCGGCAAAACATCGACAATGATGCCCTTGGCCAAAAAGGGCGTATGCGTTTTTTCCTGAATATATTCAGGAAAAAACGCATACGCCCTTTTTGGCCAACCAAGCAACCTGGAAAGGCAAATCAGCGCTACAAGGAAGTCTCGCTTCCCATCGGTCAAAAGGGCCATGCTGCAAAAAGTGTCAAAACCAGAAATGCAGGACAGGCCATGGAGAAATGGCAGCCTTGTTACGCTGATGGGCGGGATGTAAATTGCCAACAGCCACTCTGGAGAAGTGTACGGTGTGTCCTGAAACATCGAAAAAACACAGCTTAGGGAGCATAGGGCACGTCCACTCATGGGCGTATAAATTGGGAAAAATAAAAATCATCAAGACACAGGCACCCCAAAGTTTAGAGCTGCTCTGTTGACAAGAACCTCCACTTCATGACACTTTAAATATCCCAGGAAAGAGAAAAATGGATAAAGAAGTTGTGGTCCTTATGTACAATGGAATATCACTCAGACATGAAATCAATGTCATAAGGCTAGTAGAAGCAAGATGAGTGGATTTAGGTACGACGATTCTAAGTGAAATAAGTCACACAGAAAAAGACACTTATCATAAGCTATCACTTATAGAGGGAATGTAAAAACCGCTACACTTGAACTGAATTACAAAACAGAACAGAGTCTCACGTTTAGAAAACACACTATGGCTGCTTAATGGGAAAGGTGAGGTGGGGTGATGCATAAAACAAGGGTTTCAAATTCGCTCAGATACCGTTCCATACACCCAATATGTAATAGACAAGACCTACTCCTTGCTCAGTGAACTGGACTCAACACCACCTATTCACTGCACAACAATATATGTGACTAGTAAGAATCTTAAAACCTATGTATTGATATCTGTCTGGAAGTGAGTCCAGTGGGTGTAAAGGCGAATAAACACAGCCGTGAAAAGCAGCTAAACCCCATTATAAAAATAAATTACTTTTAAAAACCCGTAAAACAAAGACAGTGAAAGAGAGAGAAATTCTTACAAAATTCGTTCAGAGGCTGTGATGCAACCTGGATTGACCATATCTAGACCCACAGCTGGATGAGACATAAGGGTGGACACTCTTGGGGCTGAGAGGTTGGGTGAGGTTGGGTGAGCAAACGCAGACCCTTTAAAGTAATACTGCGTGGTACCCATCCCATGGGTCCCAAATCTCCAGGTTCAAGGGCATCTTCCTACATCGAAAACATGCATGAGAAACCCAGAAGATGGTACACCGTGTGATTTTGAAAGGTTTCTAAAACGCATCTCATTTCTCATCTCCTTGTGTTTGCGTTCGCCATTCCAGCTACTTTACTAGCAATCTCCCTACTTGGAGAATCAGCACCTTTAACCTCCTGTTCCGTACAGGTTGCGATTTGTCCTGAGGGTGAAAGGGAAGAGGGGCAACCAATGAGAGACTAGATCTAGGTGTTGGGACAGGCACACGTCACTCTATTTTCCCATCAGGAAGAAGAATTAACCACAGGCTCAGCCTGCCGCCCAGAAGCAGAATAGGGCCTGAGGCAATCCCGCGCTTTTGCGGCCAGCACCCAAAAAAGCGAGTTGAAAAATGAAGGCCAGGGACACTGCCATTCACAAACCCGCAGAGTTATAAATGATAACTCTCGTCCACAAATATATTGAGGGAAGGCAACGAAGAGGATTTGAAAGCAAGGCAGAATTGCAGGAAACAGGTTTCAGGAGGCAGATTCGAATCGCCTGTAAAGCACATGAAAAGTGGCAAAACATCGAAAATGATGCCCTTGGCCAAAAGGGGCGTATGCGTTTTTTCCTGAATATATTCAGGAAAAAACGCATACGCCCCTTTTGGCCAACCAAGCAACCTGGGAAGGCAAATCAGCGCTACAAGGAAGTCTCGCTTCCCATCGGTCAAAAGGGCCATGCTGCAAAAAGTGTCAAAACCAGAAATGCAGGACAGGCCATGGAGAAATGGCAGCCTTGCTACGCTGATGGGCGGGATGTAAATTGCCAACAGCCACTCTGGAGAAGTGTACGGTGTGTCCTGAAACATCGAAAAATACAGCTTAGGGAGCATAGGGCACGTCCACTCATGGGCGTATAAATTGGGAAAACTAAAAATCAGCAAGACACAGGCACCACAAAGTTTAGGGCTGCTCTGTTGACAAGAACCTCCACTTCATGACACCTTAAATATCCCAGGAAAGAGAAAAATGGATAAAGAAGTTGTGGACCTTATGTACACTGGAATATCACTCAGACATAAAATCAATGTCATAAAGCTAGTAGAAGAAAGATGAGTGGATTTAGGCACGACGTTTCTAAGTGAAATAAGTCACACAGAAAAAGACTCTTATCATAAGCTATCACTTTTAGAGGGAATGTAAAAACTGCTACACTTGAACTGAATTACAAAACAGAACAGAGTCTCACGTTTAGAAAACACACTATGGCTGCTTAACGGGAAAGGTGAGGTGGGGTGATGCATAAAACAAGGGTTTCAAATTCGCTCAGATACCGTCCCATACACCCAATATTTAATAGACAAGACCTACTCCTTGCTCAGTGAACTGGACTCAACACCCCCTATTCACTGCACAACAATATATGTGACTAGTAAGAATCTTAAAACCTATGTATTGATATCTGTCTGGAAGTGAGTCCAGTGGGTGTAAAGGCACATAAACACAGCCGTGAAAAGCAGCTAAACCCCATTATAAAAATAAATTACTTTTAAAAACCCGTAAAACAAAGACAGTGAAAGACAGAGAAATTCTTACAAAATTCGTTCAGGGGCTGTGATGCAACCTGGATTGACCATATCTAGACCCACAGCTGGATGAGACATAAGGGTGGACACTCTTGGGGCTGAGAGGTTGGGTGAGGTTGGGTGAGCAAACGCAGACCCTTTAAAGTAATACTGCGTGGTACCCATCCCATGGGTCCCAAATCTCCAGGTTCAAGGGCATCTTCCTACATCAAAAACATGCATGAGAAACCCAGAAGATGGTACACCGTGTGATTTTGAAAGGTTTCTAAAACGCACCTCATTTCTCATCTCCTTGTGTTCGGGTTCGCCATTCCATCTACTTTACTAACAATCTCCCTACTTGGAGAATCAGCACCTTTAACCTCCTGTTCCGTACAGGTTGCGATTTGTCCTGAGGGTGAAAGGGAAGAGGGGCAACCAATGAGAGACTAGATCTAGGTGTTGGGACAGGCACAGGTCACTCTATTTTCCCATCAGGAAGAAGAATTAACCACAGGCTCAGCCTGACGCCCAGAAGCAGAATAGGGCCTGAGGCAATCCCGCGCTTTTGCGGCCAGCACCCAAAAAAGCGAGTTGAAAAATGTAGGCCAGGGACACTGCCATTCACAAACCAGCAGAGTTATAAATGATAACTCTCGTCCACAAATATATTGAGGGAAGGCAATGAAGAGGATTTGAAAGCAAGGCAGAATTGCAGGAAACAGGTTTTAGGAGGTAGATTCGAATCGCCTTTAAAGCACATGAAAAGTGGCAAAACATCGACAATGATGCCCTTGGCCAAAAAGGGCGTATGAGTTTTTTCCTGAATATATTCAGGAAAAAACGCATACGCCCTTTTTGGCCAACCAAGCAACCTGGAAAGGCAAATCAGCGCTACAAGGAAGTCTCGCTTCCCATCGGTCAAAAGGGCCATGCTGCAAAAAGTGTCAAAACCAGAAATGCAGGACAGGCCATGGAGAAATGGCAGCCTTGCTACGCTGATGGGCGGGATGTAAATTGCCAACAGCCACTCTGGAGAAGTGTACGGTGTGTCCTGAAACATCGAAAAAACACAGCTTAGGGAGCATAGGGCACGTCCACTCATGGGCGTATAAATTGGGAAAACTAAAAATCAGCAAGACACAGGCACCCCAAAGTTTAGGGCTTCTCTGTTGACAAGAACCTCCACTTCATGACACCTTAAATATCCCAGGAAAGAGAAAAATGGATAAAGAAGTTGTGGTCCTTATGTACAATGGAATATCACTCAGACATGAAATCAATGTCATAAGGCAAGTAGAAGCAAGATGAGTGGATTTAGGTACGACGATTCTAAGTGAAATAAGTCACACAGAAAAAGACACTTATCATAAGCTATCACTTATAGAGGGAATGTAAAAACCGCTACACTTGAACTGAATTACAAACAGAACAGTGTCTCACGTTTAGAAAACACACTATGGCTGCTTAACGGGAAAGGTGAGGTGGGGTGATGCATAAAACAAGGGTTTCAAATTCGCTCAGATACCATTCCATACACCCAATATGTAATAGAAAAGACCAACTCCTTCCTCAGTGAACTGGACTCAACACCCCCTATTCACGGCACCAGACTATATGTGACTAGTAAGAATCTTAAAACCTATGTATTGATATCTGTCTGGAAGTGAGTCAAGTGGGTGTAAAGCCGCATAAACACAGCCGTGAAAAGCAGCTAAACCCCATTATAAAAATAAATTACTTTTAAAAACCCGTAAAACAAAGACAGTGAAAGAGAGATAAATTCTTACAAAATTCGTTCAGAGGCTGTGATGCAACCTGGATTGACCATATCTAGACCCACAGCTGGATGAGACATAAGGGTGGACTCTCTTGGGGCTGAGAGTTTGGGTGAGGTTGGGTGAGCAAATGCAGACCCTTTAAAGTAATACTGCGTGGTACGCATCCCATGGGTCCCCAATCTCCAGGTTCAAGGGCATCTTCCTACATCGAAAACATGCATGAGAAACCAGAAGATGGTACACCGTGTGATTTTGAAAGGTTTCTAAAACGCACCTCATTTCTCATCTCCTTGTGTTCGGGTTCGCCATTCCAGCTACTTTACTAACAATCTCCCTACTGGGAGAATCAGCACATTTAACCTCCTCTTCCGTACAGGTTGCAATTTGTCCTGAGGATGAAAGGGAAGAGGGGCAACCAATGAGAGACTAGATCTAGGTGTTGGGACAGGCAGAGGTCAGTCTATTTTCCCATCAGGAAGAAGAATTAACCACAGGCTCAGCCTGCCGCCCGGAACCAGAAAAGGGCCTTAAGCAATCCCGTGCTTTTGCGGCCAGTTCCCAAAATAGACAGTTGAAAAATGGAGCTCAGGGGCACTGCAATTCACAAACCTGCTGAGTTATAAATGATAACTCTCGTCCACAAATATATTGAGGGAAGGCAACGAAGAGGATTTGAAAGCAAGGCCGAATTGCAGGAAACAGGTTTCAGGAGGTAGATTCGAATCGCCTTTAAAGCACATGAAAAGCGGCAAAACGTCGACAATTATGCCCTTGGCCAAAAAGGGCGTATGCGTTTTTTCCTGAGTATATTCAGGAAAAACCGCATACGCCCTTTTTGGCCAACCAAGCAACCTGGAAAGGCAAATCAGCGCTACAAAGAAGTCTCGCTTCCCATCGGTCAAAAGGGCCATGCTGCAAAAAGTGTCAAAACCAGAAATGCAGGACAGGCCATGGAGAAATGGCAGCCTTGCTACGCTGATGGGTGGGATGTAAATTGCCAACAGCCACTCTGGAGATGTGTACAGTGTGTCCTGATACATCGAAAAAACACAGCTTAGGGAGCATAGGGCACGTCCACTCATGGGCGTATAAATTGGGAAAACTAAAAATCAGCAAGACACAGGCACCCCAAAGTTTAGGGCTGCTCTGTTGACAAGAACCTCCACTTCATGACACCTTAAATATCCCAGGAAAGAGAAAAATGGATAAAGAAGTTGTGGTCCTTATGTACAATGGAATATCACTCAGATATGAAATCAATGTCATAAGGCTAGGAGAAGCAAGATGATTGGATTTAGGTACGACGATTCTAAGTGAAATAAGTCACACAGAAAAAGACACTTATCATAAGCTATCACTTATAGAGGGAATGTAAAAACCGCTACACTTGAACTGAATTACAAAACAGAACAGAGTCTCACGTTTAGAAAACACACTATGGCTGCTTAACGGGAAAGGTGAGGTGGGGTGATGCATAAAACAAGGGTTTCAAATTCGCTCAGATCCCGATCCATACACCCAATATGTAATAGACAAGACCTACTCCTTGCTCAGTGAACTGGACTCAACACCCCCTATTCACCGCACAAGAATATATCTGACTAGTAAGAATCGTAAAACCTATTTATTGATATCTCTCTGGAAGTGAGTCAAGTGGGTGTAAAGCCGCATAAACACAGCCGTGAAAAGGAGCTAAACCCCATTATAAAAATAAATTACTTTAAAAATCCCGTAAAAGAAAGACAGTGAAAGAGAGAGAAATTCTTACAAAATTCGTTCAGAGGCTGTGATGCAACCTGGATTGACCATATCTAGACCCACAGCTGGATGAGACATAAGGGTGGACTCTCTTGGGGCTGAGAGTTTGGGTGAGGTTGGGTGAGCAAATGCAGACCCTTTAAAGTAATACTGCGTGGTACGCATCCCATGGGTCCCCAATCTCCAGGTTCAAGGGCATCTTCCTACATCGAAAACATGCATGAGAAACCAGAAGATGGTACACCGTGTGATTTTGAAAGGTTTCTAAAACGCACCTCATTTCTCATCTCCTTGTGTTCGGGTTCGCCATTCCAGCTACTTTACTAACAATCTCCCTACTGGGAGAATCAGCACATTTAACCTCCTCTTCCGTACAGGTTGCAATTTGTCCTGAGGATGAAAGGGAAGAGGGGCAACCAATGAGAGACTAGATCTAGGTGTTGGGACAGGCACAGGTCAGTCTATTTTCCCATCAGGAAGAAGAATTAACCACAGGCTCAGCCTGCCGCCCGGAACCAGAAAAGGGCCTTAAGCAATCCCGTGCTTTTGCGGCCAGCTCCCAAAAAAGCGAGTTGAAAAATGGAGCCCAGGGACACTGCCATTCACAAACTCGCAGAGTTATAAATGATAACTCTCGTCCACAAATATATTGAGGGAAGGCAACGAAGAGGATTTGAAAGCAAGGCAGAATTGCAGGAAACAGGTTTCAGGAGGTAGATTCGAATCGCCTTTAAAGCACATGAAAAGCGGCAAAACATCGACAATGATGCCCTTGGCCAAAAAGGGCGTATGCGTTTTTTCCTGAATATATTCAGGAAAAAACGCATACGCCCTTTTTGGCCAACCAAGCAACCTGGAAAGGCAAATCAGCGCTACAAGGAAGTCTCGCTTCCCATCGGTCAAAAGGGCCATGCTGCAAAAAGTGTCAAAACCAGAAATGCAGGACAGGCCATGGAGAAATGGCAGCCTTGTTACGCTGATGGGCGGGATGTAAATTGCCAACAGCCACTCTGGAGAAGTGTACGGTGTGTCCTGAAACATCGAAAAAACACAGCTTAGGGAGCATAGGGCACGTCCACTCATGGGCGTATAAATTGGGAAAAATAAAAATCATCAAGACACAGGCACCCCAAAGTTTAGGGCTGCTCTGTTGACAAGAACCTCCACTTCATGACACCTTAAATATCCCAGGAAAGAGAAAAATGGATAAAGAAGTTGTGGTCCTTATGTACAATGGAATATCACTCAGACATGAAATCAATGTCATAAGGCTAGTAGAAGCAAGATGAGTGGATTTAGGTACGACGATTCTAAGTGAAATAAGTCACACAGAAAAAGACACTTATCATAAGCTATCACTTATAGAGGGAATGTAAAAACCGCTACACTTGAACTGAATTACAAAACAGAACAGAGTCTCACGTTTAGAAAACACACTATGGCTGCTTAACGGGAAAGGTGAGGTGGGGTGATGCATAAAACAAGGGTTTGAAATTCGCTCAGATACCGTTCCATACACCCAATATGTAATAGACAAGACCTACTCCTTGCTCAGTGAACTGGACTCAACACCACCTATTCACTGCACAACAATATATGTGACTAGTAAGAATCTTAAAACCTATGTATTGATATCTGTCTGGAAGTGAGTCCAGTGGGTGTAAAGGCGCATAAACACAGCCGTGAAAAGCAGCTAAACCCCATTATAAAAATAAATTACTTTTAAAAACCCGTAAAACAAAGACAGTGAAAGAGAGAGAAATTCTTACAAAATTCGTTCAGAGGCTGTGATGAAACCTGGATTGACCATATCTAGACCCACAGCTGGATGAGACATAAGGGTGGACACTCTTGGGGCTGAGAGGTTGGGTGAGGTTGGGTGAGCAAACGCAGACCCTTTAAAGTAATACTGCGTGGTACCCATCCCATGGGTCCCAAATCTCCAGGTTCAAGGGCATCTTCCTACATCGAAATCATGCATGAGAAACCCAGAAGATGGTACACCGTGTGATTTTGAAAGGTTTCTAAAACGCATCTCATTTCTCATCTCCTTGTGTTTGCGTTCGCCATTCCAGCTACTTTACTAGCAATCTCCCTACTTGGAGAATCAGCACCTTTAACCTCCTGTTCCGTACAGGTTGCGATTTGTCCTGAGGGTGAAAGGGAAGAGGGGCAACCAATGAGAGACTAGATCTAGGTGTTGGGACAGGCACAGGTCACTCTATTTTCCCATCAGGAAGAAGAATTAACCACAGGCTCAGCCTGCCGCCCAGAAGCAGAATAGGGCCTGAGGCAATCCCGCGCTTTTGCGGCCAGCACCCAAAAAAGCGAGTTGAAAAATGAAGGCCAGGGACACTGCCATTCACAAACCCGCAGAGTTATAAATGATAACTCTCGTCCACAAATATATTGAGGGAAGGCAACGAAGAGGATTTGAAAGCAAGGCAGAATTGCAGGAAACAGGTTTCAGGAGGCAGATTCGAATCGCCTGTAAAGCACATGAAAAGTGGCAAAGCATCGAAAATGATGCCCTTGGCCAAAAGGGGCGTATGCGTTTTTTCCTGAATATATTCAGGAAAAAACGCATACGCCCCTTTTGGCCAACCAAGCAACCTGGGAAGGCAAATCAGCGCTACAAGGAAGTCTCGCTTCCCATCGGTCAAAAGGGCCATGCTGCAAAAAGTGTCAAAACCAGAAATGCAGGACAGGCCATGGAGAAATGGCAGCCTTGCTACGCTGATGGGCGGGATGTAAATTGCCAACAGCCACTCTGGAGAAGTGTACGGTGTGTCCTGAAACATCGAAAAATACAGCTTAGGGAGCATAGGGCACGTCCACTCATGGGCGTATAAATTGGGAAAACTAAAAATCAGCAAGACACAGGCACCCCAAAGTTTAGGGCTGCTCTGTTGACAAGAACCTCCACTTCATGACACCTTAAATATCCCAGGAAAGAGAAAAATGGATAAAGAAGTTGTGGACCTTATGTACACTGGAATATCACTCAGACATAAAATCAATGTCATAAAGCTAGTAGAAGAAAGATGAGTGGATTTAGGCACGACGTTTCTAAGTGAAATAAGTCACACAGAAAAAGACTCTTATCATAAGCTATCACTTTTAGAGGGAATGTAAAAACTGCTACACTTGAACTGAATTACAAAACAGAACAGAGTCTCACGTTTAGAAAACACACTATGGCTGCTTAACGGGAAAGGTGAGGTGGGGTAATGCATAAAACAAGGGTTTCAAATTCGCTCAGATACCGTCCCATACACCCAATATTTAAAAGACAAGACCTACTCCTTGCTCAGTGAACTGGACTCAACACCCCCTATTCACTGCACAACAATATATGTGACTAGTAAGAATCTTAAAACCTATGTATTGATATCTGTCTGGAAGTGAGTCCAGTGGGTGTAAAGGCACATAAACACAGCCGTGAAAAGCAGCTAAACCCCATTATAAAAATAAATTACTTTTAAAAACCCGTAAAACAAAGACAGTGAAAGACAGAGAAATTCTTACAAAATTCGTTCAGGGGCTGTGATGCAACCTGGATTGACCATATCTAGACCCACAGCTGGATGAGACATAAGGGTGGACACTCTTGGGGCTGAGAGGTTGGGTGAGGTTGGGTGAGCAAACGCAGACCCTTTAAAGTAATACTGCGTGGTACCCATCCCATGGGTCCCAAATCTCCAGGTTCAAGGGCATCTTCCTACATCAAAAACATGCATGAGAAACCCAGAAGATGGTACACCGTGTGATTTTGAAAGGTTTCTAAAACGCATCTCATTTCTCATCTCCTTGTGTTTGCGTTCGCCATTCCAGCTACTTTACTAGCAATCTCCCTACTTGGAGAATCAGCACCTTTAACCTCCTGTTCAGTACAGGTTGCGATTTGTCCTGAGGGTGAAAGGGAAGAGGGGCAACCAATGAGAGACTAGATCTAGGTGTTGGGACAGGCACAGGTCACTCTATTTTCCCATCAGGAAGAAGAATTAACCACAGGCTCAGCCTGCCGCCCAGAAGCAGAATAGGGCCTGAGGCAATCCCGCGCTTTTGCGGCCAGCACCCAAAAAAGCGAGTTGAAAAATGAAGGCCAGGGACACTGCCATTCACAAACACGCAGAGTTATAAATGATAACTCTCGTCCACAAATATATTGAGGGAAGGCAACGAAGAGGATTTGAAAGCAAGGCAGAATTGCAGGAAACAGGTTTCAGGAGGCAGATTCGAATCGCCTGTAAAGCACATGAAAAGTGGCAAAACATCGAAAATGATGCCCTTGGCCAAAAGGGGCGTATGCGTTTTTTCCTGAATATATTCAGGAAAAAACGCATACGCCCTTTTTGGGCAACCAAGCAACCTGGAAAGGCAAATCAGCGCTACATGGAAGTCTCGCTTCCCATCGGTCAAAAGGGCCATGCTGCAAAAAGTGTCAAAACCAGAAATGCAGGACAGGCCATGGAGAAATGGCAGCCTTGCTACGCTGATGGGCGGGATGTAAATTGCCAACAGCCACTCTGGAGAAGTGTACGGTGTGTCCTGAAACATCGAAAAACACAGCTTAGGGAGCATAGGGCACGTCCACTCATGGGCGTATAAATTGGGAAAACTAAAAATCAGCAAGACACAGGCACCCCAAAGTTTAGGGCTGCTCTGTTGACAAGAACCTCCACTTCATGACACCTTAAATATCCCAGGAAAGAGAAAAATGGATAAAGAAGTTGTGGTCCTTATGTACAATGGAATATCACTCAGACATGAAATCAATGTCATAAGGCAAGTAGAAGCAAGATGAGTGGATTTAGGTACGACGATTCTAAGTGAAATAAGTCACACAGAAAAAGACACTTATCATAAGCTATCACTTATAGAGGGAATGTAAAAACCGCTACACTTGAACTGAATTACAAAACAGAACAGTGTCTCACGTTTAGAAAACACACTATGGCTGCTTAACGGGAAAGGTGAGGTGGGGTGATGCATAAAACAAGGGTTTCAAATTCGCTCAGATACCATTCCATACACCCAATATGTAATAGAAAAGACCAACTCCTTCCTCAGTGAACTGGACTCAACACCCCCTATTCACGGCACCAGACTATATGTGACTAGTAAGAATCTTAAAACCTATGTATTGATATCTGTCTGGAAGTGAGTCAAGTGGGTGTAAAGCCGCATAAACACAGCCGTGAAAAGCAGCTAAACCCCATTATAAAAATAAATTACTTTTAAAAACCCGTAAAACAAAGACAGTGAAAGAGAGATAAATTCTTACAAAATTCGTTCAGAGGCTGTGATGCAACCTGGATTGACCATATCTAGACCCACAGCTGGATGAGACATAAGGGTGGACTCTCTTGGGGCTGAGAGTTTGGGTGAGGTTGGGTGAGCAAATGCAGACCCTTTAAAGTAATACTGCGTGGTACGCATCCCATGGGTCCCCAATCTCCAGGTTCAAGGGCATCTTCCTACATCGAAAACATGCATGAGAAACCAGAAGATGGTACACCGTGTGATTTTGAAAGGTTTCTAAAACGCACCTCATTTCTCATCTCCTTGTGTTCGGGTTCGCCATTCCAGCTACTTTACTAACAATCTCCCTACTGGGAGAATCAGCACATTTAACCTCCTCTTCCGTACAGGTTGCAATTTGTCCTGAGGATGAAAGGGAAGAGGGGCAACCAATGAGAGACTAGATCTAGGTGTTGGGACAGGCAGAGGTCAGTCTATTTTCCCATCAGGAAGAAGAATTAACCACAGGCTCAGCCTGCCGCCCGGAACCAGAAAAGGGCCTTAAGCAATCCCGTGCTTTTGCGGCCAGTTCCCAAAATAGACAGTTGAAAAATGGAGCTCAGGGGCACTGCAATTCACAAACCTGCTGAGTTATAAATGATAACTCTCGTCCACAAATATATTGAGGGAAGGCAACGAAGAGGATTTGAAAGCAAGGCCGAATTGCAGGAAACAGGTTTCAGGAGGTAGATTCGAATCGCCTTTAAAGCACATGAAAAGCGGCAAAACGTCGACAATTATGCCCTTGGCCAAAAAGGGCGTATGCGTTTTTTCCTGAGTATATTCAGGAAAAACCGCATACGCCCTTTTTGGCCAACCAAGCAACCTGGAAAGGCAAATCAGCGCTACAAAGAAGTCTCGCTTCCCATCGGTCAAAAGGGCCATGCTGCAAAAAGTGTCAAAACCAGAAATGCAGGACAGGCCATGGAGAAATGGCAGCCTTGCTACGCTGATGGGTGGGATGTAAATTGCCAACAGCCACTCTGGAGATGTGTACAGTGTGTCCTGATACATCGAAAAAACACAGCTTAGGGAGCATAGGGCACGTCCACTCATGGGCGTATAAATTGGGAAAACTAAAAATCAGCAAGACACAGGCACCCCAAAGTTTAGGGCTGCTCTGTTGACAAGAACCTCCACTTCATGACACCTTAAATATCCCAGGAAAGAGAAAAATGGATAAAGAAGTTGTGGTCCTTATGTACAATGGAATATCACTCAGATATGAAATCAATGTCATAAGGCTAGGAGAAGCAAGATGATTGGATTTAGGTACGACGATTCTAAGTGAAATAAGTCACACAGAAAAAGACACTTATCATAAGCTATCACTTATAGAGGGAATGTAAAAACCGCTACACTTGAACTGAATTACAAAACAGAACAGAGTCTCACGTTTAGAAAACACACTATGGCTGCTTAACGGGAAAGGTGAGGTGGGGTGATGCATAAAACAAGGGTTTCAAATTCGCTCAGATCCCGATCCATACACCCAATATGTAATAGACAAGACCTACTCCTTGCTCAGTGAACTGGACTCAACACCCCCTATTCACCGCACAAGAATATATCTGACTAGTAAGAATCGTAAAACCTATTTATTGATATCTCTCTGGAAGTGAGTCAAGTGGGTGTAAAGCCGCATAAACACAGCCGTGAAAAGGAGCTAAACCCCATTATAAAAATAAATTACTTTAAAAATCCCGTAAAAGAAAGACAGTGAAAGAGAGAGAAATTCTTACAAAATTCGTTCAGAGGCTGTGATGCAACCTGGATTGACCATATCTAGACCCACAGCTGGATGAGACATAAGGGTGGACTCTCTTGGGGCTGAGAGTTTGGGTGAGGTTGGGTGAGCAAATGCAGACCCTTTAAAGTAATACTGCGTGGTACGCATCCCATGGGTCCCCAATCTCCAGGTTCAAGGGCATCTTCCTACATCGAAAACATGCATGAGAAACCAGAAGATGGTACACCGTGTGATTTTGAAAGGTTTCTAAAACGCACCTCATTTCTCATCTCCTTGTGTTCGGGTTCGCCATTCCAGCTACTTTACTAACAATCTCCCTACTGGGAGAATCAGCACATTTAACCTCCTCTTCCGTACAGGTTGCAATTTGTCCTGAGGATGAAAGGGAAGAGGGGCAACCAATGAGAGACTAGATCTAGGTGTTGGGACAGGCACAGGTCAGTCTATTTTCCCATCAGGAAGAAGAATTAACCACAGGCTCAGCCTGCCGCCCGGAACCAGAAAAGGGCCTTAAGCAATCCCGTGCTTTTGCGGCCAGCTCCCAAAAAAGCGAGTTGAAAAATGGAGCCCAGGGACACTGCCATTCACAAACTCGCAGAGTTATAAATGATAACTCTCGTCCACAAATATATTGAGGGAAGGCAACGAAGCGGATTTGAAAGCAAGGCAGAATTGCAGGAAACAGGTTTCAGGAGGTAGATTCGAATCGCCTTTAAAGCACATGAAAAGCGGCAAAACATCGACAATGATGCCCTTGGCCAAAAAGGGCGTATGCGTTTTTTCCTGAATATATTCAGGAAAAAACGCATACGCCCTTTTTGGCCAACCAAGCAACCTGGAAAGGCAGATCAGCGCTACAAGGAAGTCTCGCTTCCCATCGGTCAAAAGGGCCATGCTGCAAAAAGTGTCAAAACCAGAAATGCAGGACAGGCCATGGAGAAATGGCAGCCTTGTTACGCTGATGGGCGGGATGTAAATTGCCAACAGCCACTCTGGAGAAGTGTACGGTGTGTCCTGAAACATCGAAAAAACACAGCTTAGGGAGCATAGGGCACGTCCACTCATGGGCGTATAAATTGGGAAAAATAAAAATCATCAAGACACAGGCACCCCAAAGTTTAGGGCTGCTCTGTTGACAAGAACCTCCACTTCATGACACCTTAAATATCCCAGGAAAGAGAAAAATGGATAAAGAAGTTGTGGTCCTTATGTACAATGGAATATCACTCAGACATGAAATCAATGTCATAAGGCTAGTAGAAGCAAGATGAGTGGATTTAGGTACGACGATTCTAAGTGAAATAAGTCACACAGAAAAAGACACTTATCATAAGCTATCACTTATAGAGGGAATGTAAAAACCGCTACACTTGAACTGAATTACAAAACAGAACAGAGTCTCACGTTTAGAAAACACACTATGGCTGCTTAACGGGAAAGGTGTGGTGGGGTGATGCATAAAACAAGGGTTTGAAATTCGCTCAGATACCGTTCCATACACCCAATATGTAATAGACAAGACCTACTCCTTGCTCAGTGAACTGGACTCAACACCACCTATTCACTGCACAACAATATATGTGACTAGTAAGAATCTTAAAACCTATGTATTGATATCTGTCTGGAAGTGAGTCCAGTGGGTGTAAAGGCGCATAAACACAGCCGTGAAAAGCAGCTAAACCCCATTATAAAAATAAATTACTTTTAAAAACCCGTAAAACAAAGACAGTGAAAGAGAGAGAAATTCTTACAAAATTCGTTCAGAGGCTGTGATGAAACCTGGATTGACCATATCTAGACCCACAGCTGGATGAGACATAAGGGTGGACACTCTTGGGGCTGAGAGGTTGGGTGAGGTTGGGTGAGCAAACGCAGACCCTTTAAAGTAATACTGCGTGGTACCCATCCCATGGGTCCCAAATCTCCAGGTTCAAGGGCATCTTCCTACATCGAAATCATGCATGAGAAACCCAGAAGATGGTACACCGTGTGATTTTGAAAGGTTTCTAAAACGCATCTCATTTCTCATCTCCTTGTGTTTGCGTTCGCCATTCCAGCTACTTTACTAGCAATCTCCCTACTTGGAGAATCAGCACCTTTAACCTCCTGTTCCGTACAGGTTGCGATTTGTCCTGAGGGTGAAAGGGAAGAGGGGCAACCAATGAGAGACTAGATCTAGGTGTTGGGACAGGCACAGGTCACTCTATTTTCCCATCAGGAAGAAGAATTAACCACAGGCTCAGCCTGCCGCCCAGAAGCAGAATAGGGCCTGAGGCAATCCCGCGCTTTTGCGGCCAGCACCCAAAAAAGCGAGTTGAAAAATGAAGGCCAGGGACACTGCCATTCACAAACCCGCAGAGTTATAAATGATAACTCTCGTCCACAAATATATTGAGGGAAGGCAACGAAGAGGATTTGAAAGCAAGGCAGAATTGCAGGAAACAGGTTTCAGGAGGCAGATTCGAATCGCCTGTAAAGCACATGAAAAGTGGCAAAGCATCGAAAATGATGCCCTTGGCCAAAAGGGGCGTATGCGTTTTTTCCTGAATATATTCAGGAAAAAACGCATACGCCCCTTTTGGCCAACCAAGCAACCTGGGAAGGCAAATCAGCGCTACAAGGAAGTCTCGCTTCCCATCGGTCAAAAGGGCCATGCTGCAAAAAGTGTCAAAACCAGAAATGCAGGACAGGCCATGGAGAAATGGCAGCCTTGCTACGCTGATGGGCGGGATGTAAATTGCCAACAGCCACTCTGGAGAAGTGTACGGTGTGTCCTGAAACATCGAAAAATACAGCTTAGGGAGCATAGGGCACGTCCACTCATGGGCGTATAAATTGGGAAAACTAAAAATCAGCAAGACACAGGCACCCCAAAGTTTAGGGCTGCTCTGTTGACAAGAACCTCCACTTCATGACACCTTAAATATCCCAGGAAAGAGAAAAATGGATAAAGAAGTTGTGGACCTTATGTACACTGGAATATCACTCAGACATAAAATCAATGTCATAAAGCTAGTAGAAGAAAGATGAGTGGATTTAGGCACGACGTTTCTAAGTGAAATAAGTCACACAGAAAAAGACTCTTATCATAAGCTATCACTTTTAGAGGGAATGTAAAAACTGCTACACTTGAACTGAATTACAAAACAGAACAGAGTCTCACGTTTAGAAAACACACTATGGCTGCTTAACGGGAAAGGTGAGGTGGGGTAATGCATAAAACAAGGGTTTCAAATTCGCTCAGATACCGTCCCATACACCCAATATTTAAAAGACAAGACCTACTCCTTGCTCAGTGAACTGGACTCAACACCCCCTATTCACTGCACAACAATATATGTGACTAGTAAGAATCTTAAAACCTATGTATTGATATCTGTCTGGAAGTGAGTCCAGTGGGTGTAAAGGCACATAAACACAGCCGTGAAAAGCAGCTAAACCCCATTATAAAAATAAATTACTTTTAAAAACCCGTAAAACAAAGACAGTGAAAGACAGAGAAATTCTTACAAAATTCGTTCAGGGGCTGTGATGCAACCTGGATTGACCATATCTAGACCCACAGCTGGATGAGACATAAGGGTGGACACTCTTGGGGCTGAGAGGTTGGGTGAGGTTGGGTGAGCAAACGCAGACCCTTTAAAGTAATACTGCGTGGTACCCATCCCATGGGTCCCAAATCTCCAGGTTCAAGGGCATCTTCCTACATCAAAAACATGCATGAGAAACCCAGAAGATGGTACACCGTGTGATTTTGAAAGGTTTCTAAAACGCATCTCATTTCTCATCTCCTTGTGTTTGCGTTCGCCATTCCAGCTACTTTACTAGCAATCTCCCTACTTGGAGAATCAGCACCTTTAACCTCCTGTTCAGTACAGGTTGCGATTTGTCCTGAGGGTGAAAGGGAAGAGGGGCAACCAATGAGAGACTAGATCTAGGTGTTGGGACAGGCACAGGTCACTCTATTTTCCCATCAGGAAGAAGAATTAACCACAGGCTCAGCCTGCCGCCCAGAAGCAGAATAGGGCCTGAGGCAATCCCGCGCTTTTGCGGCCAGCACCCAAAAAAGCGAGTTGAAAAATGAAGGCCAGGGACACTGCCATTCACAAACACGCAGAGTTATAAATGATAACTCTCGTCCACAAATATATTGAGGGAAGGCAACGAAGAGGATTTGAAAGCAAGGCAGAATTGCAGGAAACAGGTTTCAGGAGGCAGATTCGAATCGCCTGTAAAGCACATGAAAAGTGGCAAAACATCGAAAATGATGCCCTTGGCCAAAAGGGGCGTATGCGTTTTTTCCTGAATATATTCAGGAAAAAACGCATACGCCCTTTTTGGGCAACCAAGCAACCTGGAAAGGCAAATCAGCGCTACATGGAAGTCTCGCTTCCCATCGGTCAAAAGGGCCATGCTGCAAAAAGTGTCAAAACCAGAAATGCAGGACAGGCCATGGAGAAATGGCAGCCTTGCTACGCTGATGGGCGGGATGTAAATTGCCAACAGCCACTCTGGAGAAGTGTACGGTGTGTCCTGAAACATCGAAAAACACAGCTTAGGGAGCATAGGGCACGTCCACTCATGGGCGTATAAATTGGGAAAACTAAAAATCAGCAAGACACAGGCACCCCAAAGTTTAGGGCTGCTCTGTTGACAAGAACCTCCACTTCATGACACCTTAAATATCCCAGGAAAGAGAAAAATGGATAAAGAAGTTGTGGTCCTTATGTACAATGGAATATCACTCAGACATGAAATCAATGTCATAAGGCAAGTAGAAGCAAGATGAGTGGATTTAGGTACGACGATTCTAAGTGAAATAAGTCACACAGAAAAAGACACTTATCATAAGCTATCACTTATAGAGGGAATGTAAAAACCGCTACACTTGAACTGAATTACAAAACAGAACAGTGTCTCACGTTTAGAAAACACACTATGGCTGCTTAACGGGAAAGGTGAGGTGGGGTGATGCATAAAACAAGGGTTTCAAATTCGCTCAGATACCATTCCATACACCCAATATGTAATAGAAAAGACCAACTCCTTCCTCAGTGAACTGGACTCAACACCCCCTATTCACGGCACCAGACTATATGTGACTAGTAAGAATCTTAAAACCTATGTATTGATATCTGTCTGGAAGTGAGTCAAGTGGGTGTAAAGCCGCATAAACACAGCCGTGAAAAGCAGCTAAACCCCATTATAAAAATAAATTACTTTTAAAAACCCGTAAAACAAAGACAGTGAAAGAGAGATAAATTCTTACAAAATTCGTTCAGAGGCTGTGATGCAACCTGGATTGACCATATCTAGACCCACAGCTGGATGAGACATAAGGGTGGACTCTCTTGGGGCTGAGAGTTTGGGTGAGGTTGGGTGAGCAAATGCAGACCCTTTAAAGTAATACTGCGTGGTACGCATCCCATGGGTCCCCAATCTCCAGGTTCAAGGGCATCTTCCTACATCGAAAACATGCATGAGAAACCAGAAGATGGTACACCGTGTGATTTTGAAAGGTTTCTAAAACGCACCTCATTTCTCATCTCCTTGTGTTCGGGTTCGCCATTCCAGCTACTTTACTAACAATCTCCCTACTGGGAGAATCAGCACATTTAACCTCCTCTTCCGTACAGGTTGCAATTTGTCCTGAGGATGAAAGGGAAGAGGGGCAACCAATGAGAGACTAGATCTAGGTGTTGGGACAGGCACAGGTCAGTTTATTTTCCCATCAGGAAGAAGAATTAACCACAGGCTCAGCCTGCCGCCCGGAACCAGAAAAGGGCCTTAAGCAATCCCGTGCTTTTGCGGCCAGCTCCCAAAAAAGCGAGTTGAAAAATGGAGACCAGGGACACTGCCATTCACAAACTCGCAGAGTTATAAATGATAACTCTCGTCCACAAATATATTGAGGGAAGGCAACGAAGCGGATTTGAAAGCAAGGCAGAATTGCAGGAAACAGATTTCAGGAGGTAGATTCGAATCGCCTTTAAAGCACATGAAAAGCGGCAACACGTCGACAATGATGCCCTTGGCCAAAAAGGGCGTATGCGTTTTTTCCTGAATATATTCAGGAAAAAACGCATACGCCCTTTTTGGACAACCAAGCAACCTGGAAAGGCAAATCAGCGCTACAAAGAAGTCTCGCTTCCCATCGGTCAAAAGGGCCATGCTGAAAAATGTGTCAAAACCACAAAAGCAGGAGAGGCCATGGAGAAATGGGAGCCTTGCTACGCTGATGGGCGGGATGTAAATTGCCAGCAGCCACTCTGGAGAAGTGTACGGTGTGGCCTGAAATATCGAAAAAACACAGCTTAGGGAGCTTAGGGCACTTCCACTCATGGGCGTATAAATTGGGAAAACTAAAAATCAGCAAGACACAGGCACCCCAAAGTTTAGGGCTGCTCTGTTGACAAGAACCTCCACTTCATGACACCTTAACTATCCCAGGAAAGAGAAAAATGGATAAAGAAATTGTGGTCCTTATGTACAATGGAATATCACTCAGCCATGAAATCAATGTCATAAGGCTAGCAGCAGCATGATGAGTGGATTTAGGTACGACGAATCTAAGTGAAATAAGTCACACAGAAAAAGACACTTATCATAAGCTATCACTTATAGAGGGAATGTAAAAACCGCTACACTTGAACTGAATTACAAATCAGAACAGAGTCACCCAATTTGAAAACACACTATGGCTGCTTAACGGGAAAGGTGAGGTGGGGTGATGCATAAAACAAGGGTTTCAAATTAGCTCAGATACTGTTCCATACACCCAATATGTAATAGACAAGACCTACTCCTTGCTCAGTGAACTGGACTCCACACCCCCTATTTACCACACAAGAATATATCTGAGTAGTGAGAATCTTAAAACCTATGTATTGATATCTCTCTGGAAGTGAGACAAGTGGGTGTAAAGCCGCATAAACACAGCCGTGAAAAGCATCTAACCACATTATAAAAATAAATTATTTTTAAAAACCCATGAGACAAAGACAGTGAAAGAGAGAGAAATTCTTACAAAATTCATTCAGGGGCTGTGACGCAACCTGGATTGACCATATCTAGACCCACAGCTGGATGAGACATAAGGGTGGACACTCTTAGGGCTGAGAGGTTTGGTGAGGTTGGGTGAGCAAACGCAGACCCTTTAAAGTAATACTGCGTGGTACCCATCCCATGGGTCCCAAATCTCCAGGTTCAAGGGCATCTTCCTACATCGAAAACATGCATGAGAAACCCAGAAGATGGTACACCGTGTGATTGGGAAAGTTTCTAAAACGCACCTCATTTCTCATCTCCTTGTGCTCGGGTTCGCCATTCCAGCTACTTTACTAGCAATCTCCCTACTTGGAGAATCAGCACCTTTAACCTCCTGTTCTGTACAGGTTGCAATTTGTCCTGAGGATGAACGGGAAGAGGGGCAACCAAGGAGAGACTAGATCTAGGTGTTGGAACAGGCACAGGTCAATCTATTTTCCCATCAGGAAGAAGAATTAAGCACAGGCTCAGCCTGCCGCCAGGAAGCAGAATAGTGCCTGAGGCAATCCCGCGCTTCTGCGGCCAGCTCCCAAAAAAGCCAGTTGAAAAATGGAGCACATGGGCACTGCAATTCACAAACCTGCAGAGTTATAAATGATAACTCTCGTCCACAAATATCTTGAGGGAAGGCAACGAAGAGGATTTGAAAGCAAGGCAGAATTGCAGGAAACTGGTTTCAGGAGGTAGATTCGAATCGGCTTTAAAGCACATGAAAAGCGGCAAAACGTCGACAGTGACGCCCTTGGCCAAAAAGGGCGTATGCGTTTTTTCCTGAATATATTCAGGAAAAAACGCATACGCCCTTTTTGTCCAACCATGCAACCTGGAAAGGCAAATCAGCGCTACAAAGAAGTCTCGCTTCCCATCGGTCAAAAGGGCCATGCTGAAAAAAGTGTCAAAACCACAAAAGCAGGACAGGCCATGGAGAAATGAAAGCCTTGCTACACTGATGGGCGGGATGTAAACTGCCAGCAGCCACTCTGGAGAAGTGTACGGTGTGGCCTTAAACACCGAAAAAACACAGCATAGGGAGCCTAGGGCACTTCCACTCATGGGCGTATAAATTGGGAAAACTAAAAATCAGCAAGACACAGGCACCCCAAAGTTTAGGGCTGCTCTGTTGACAAGAACCTCCACTTCATGACACCTTAAATATCCCAGTAAAGAGAAAAATGGATAAAGAAGTTCTGGTCCTTATGTACAATGGAATATCACTCAGCCATGAAATCAATGTCATAAGGCTAGTAGCAGCATGATGAGTGGATTTTGGTAGGACGACTCTAAGTGAAATAAGTCACACAGAAAAAGACACGTATCGAAAGCTATCACTCATAGAGGGAATGTAAAAACCGCTACACTTGAACTGAATTACAAATCAGAACAGAGTCACCCATTTTGAAAACACACTATGGCTGCTTAACGGGAAAGGTGAGGTGGGGTGATGCATAAAACAAGGGTTTCAAATTAGCTCAGATACCGTTCCATACACCCAATATGTAATAGACAAGACCTACTCCTTGCTCAGTGAACTGGACTCAACACCCCCTATTCACTGCAGAAGAATATATCTGACTAGTAAGAATCTTAAAACCTATACATTGATATCTCTCTGGAAGTGAGTCAAGTGGGTGTAAAGCCGCGTAAACACAGCCGTGAAAAGCATCTAACCACATTATAAAAATAAATTAGTTTTAAAAACCCATGAAACAAAGACAGTGAAAGAGAGAGAAATTCTTAAAAAATTCATTCAGGGGCTGTGACGCATCCTGGATTGACCATATCTAGACCCACAGGTTGATGAGACATAAGGGTGGACACTCTTGGGGCTGAGAGGTTTGGTGAGATTGGGTGAGCAAATGCAGACCCTTTAAAGTAATACTGCGTGGTACGCATCCCATGGGTCCCCAATCTCCAGGTTCAAGGGCATCTTCCTACATCGAAAACATGCATGAGAAACCAGAAGATGGTACACCGTGTGATTTTGAAAGGTTTCTAAAACGCACCTCATTTCTCATCTCCTTGTGTTCGGGTTCGCCATTCCAGCTACTTTACTAACAATCTCCCTACTGGGAGAATCAGCACATTTAACCTCCTCTTCCGTACAGGTTGCAATTTGTCCTGAGGATGAAAGGGAAGAGGGGCAACCAATGAGAGACTAGATCTAGGTGTTGGGACAGGCACAGGTCAGTCTATTTTCCCATCAGGAAGAAGAATTAACCACAGGCTCAGCCTGCCGCCCGGAACCAGAAAAGGGCCTTAAGCAATCCCGTGCTTTTGCGGCCAGTTCCCATAATAGACAGTTGAAAAATGGAGCTCAGGGGCACTGCAATTCACAAACCTGCTGAGTTATAAATGATAACTCTCGTCCACAAATATATTGAGGGAAGGCAACGAAGAGGATTTGAAAGCAAGGCCGAATTGCAGGAAACAGGTTTCAGGAGGTAGATTCGAATCGCCTTTAAAGCACATGAAAAGCGGCAAAACGTCGACAATTATGCCCTTGGCCAAAAAGGGCGTATGCGTTTTTTCCTGAGTATATTCAGGAAAAAACGCATACGCCCTTTTTGGCCAACCAAGCAACCTGGAAAGGCAAATCAGCGCTACAAAGAAGTCTCGCTTCCCATCGGTCAAAAGGGCCATGCTGCAAAAAGTGTCAAAACCAGAAATGCAGGACAGGCCATGGAGAAATGGCAGCCTTGCTACGCTGATGGGTGGGATGTAAATTGCCAACAGCCACTCTGGAGATGTGTACAGTGTGTCCTGATACATCGAAAAAACACAGCTTAGGGAGCATAGGGCACGTCCACTCATGGGCGTATAAATTGGGAAAACTAAAAATCAGCAAGACACAGGCACCCCAAAGTTTAGGGCTGCTCTGTTGACAAGAACCTCCACTTCATGACACCTTAAATATCCCAGGAAAGAGAAAAATGGATAAAGAAGTTGTGGTCCTTATGTACAATGGAATATCACTCAGATATGAAATCAATGTCATAAGGCTAGGAGAAGCAAGATGATTGGATTTAGGTACGACGATTCTAAGTGAAATAAGTCACACAGAAAAAGACACTTATCATAAGCTATCACTTATAGAGGGAATGTAAAAACCGCTACACTTGAACTGAATTACAAAACAGAACAGAGTCTCACGTTTAGAAAACACACTATGGCTGCTTAACGGGAAAGGTGAGGTGGGGTGATGCATAAAACAAGGGTTTCAAATTCGCTCAGATCCCGATCCATACACCCAATATGTAATAGACAAGACCTACTCCTTGCTCAGTGAACTGGACTCAACACCCCCTATTCACCGCACAAGAATATATCTGACTAGTAAGAATCGTAAAACCTATTTATTGATATCTCTCTGGAAGTGAGTCAAGTGGGTGTAAAGCCGCATAAACACAGCCGTGAAAAGGAGCTAAACCCCATTATAAAAATAAATTACTTTAAAAATCCCGTAAAAGAAAGACAGTGAAAGAGAGAGAAATTCTTACAAAATTCGTTCAGAGGCTGTGATGCAACCTGGATTGACCATATCTAGACCCACAGCTGGATGAGACATAAGGGTGGACTCTCTTGGGGCTGAGAGTTTGGGTGAGGTTGGGTGAGCAAATGCAGACCCTTTAAAGTAATACTGCGTGGTACGCATCCCATGGGTCCCCAATCTCCAGGTTCAAGGGCATCTTCCTACATCGAAAACATGCATGAGAAACCAGAAGATGGTACACCGTGTGATTTTGAAAGGTTTCTAAAACGCACCTCATTTCTCATCTCCTTGTGTTCGGGTTCGCCATTCCAGCTACTTTACTAACAATCTCCCTACTGGGAGAATCAGCACATTTAACCTCCTCTTCCGTACAGGTTGCAATTTGTCCTGAGGATGAAAGGGAAGAGGGGCAACCAATGAGAGACTAGATCTAGGTGTTGGGACAGGCACAGGTCAGTCTATTTTCCCATCAGGAAGAAGAATTAACCACAGGCTCAGCCTGCCGCCCGGAACCAGAAAAGGGCCTTAAGCAATCCCGTGCTTTTGCGGCCAGCTCCCAAAAAAGCGAGTTGAAAAATGGAGCCCAGGGACACTGCCATTCACAAACTCGCAGAGTTATAAATGATAACTCTCGTCCACAAATATATTGAGGGAAGGCAACGAAGAGGATTTGAAAGCAAGGCAGAATTGCAGGAAACAGGTTTCAGGAGGTAGATTCGAATCGCCTTTAAAGCACATGAAAAGCGGCAAAACATCGACAATGATGCCCTTGGCCAAAAAGGGCGTATGCGTTTTTTCCTGAATATATTCAGGAAAAAACGCATACGCCCTTTTTGGCCAACCAAGCAACCTGGAAAGGCAAATCAGCGCTACAAGGAAGTCTCGCTTCCCATCGGTCAAAAGGGCCATGCTGCAAAAAGTGTCAAAACCAGAAATGCAGGACAGGCCATGGAGAAATGGCAGCCTTGTTACGCTGATGGGCGGGATGTAAATTGCCAACAGCCACTCTGGAGAAGTGTACGGTGTGTCCTGAAACATCGAAAAAACACAGCTTAGGG
Source organism: Eschrichtius robustus (assembly GCF_028021215.1). Lineage (NCBI taxonomy): Eukaryota > Metazoa > Chordata > Mammalia > Artiodactyla > Eschrichtiidae > Eschrichtius > Eschrichtius robustus. The sequence goes on from NW_027175203.1 coordinate 172,553, forward strand.
AGCATAGGGCACGTCCACTCATGGGCGTATAAATTGGGAAAAATAAAAATCATCAAGACACAGGCACCCCAAAGTTTAGGGCTGCTCTGTTGACAAGAACCTCCACTTCATGACACCTTAAATATCCCAGGAAAGAGAAAAATGGATAAAGAAGTTGTGGTCCTTATGTACAATGGAATATCACTCAGACATGAAATCAATGTCATAAGGCTAGTAGAAGCAAGATGAGTGGATTTAGGTACGACGATTCTAAGTGAAATAAGTCACACAGAAAAAGACACTTATCATAAGCTATCACTTATAGAGGGAATGTAAAAACCGCTACACTTGAACTGAATTACAAAACAGAACAGAGTCTCACGTTTAGAAAACACACTATGGCTGCTTAACGGGAAAGGTGAGGTGGGGTGATGCATAAAACAAGGGTTTCAAATTCGCTCAGATACCGTTCCATACACCCAATATGTAATAGACAAGACCTACTCCTTGCTCAGTGAACTGGACTCAACACCACCTATTCACTGCACAACAATATATGTGACTAGTAAGAATCTTAAAACCTATGTATTGATATCTGTCTGGAAGTGAGTCAAGTGGGTGTAAAGCCGCATAAACACAGCCGTGAAAAGCAGCTAAACCCCATTATAAAAATAAATTACTTTTAAAAACCCGTAAAACAAAGACAGTGAAAGAGAGATAAATTCTTACAAAATTCGTTCAGAGGCTGTGATGCAACCTGGATTGACCATATCTAGACCCACAGCTGGATGAGACATAAGGGTGGACACTCTTGGGGCTGAGAGGTTGGGTGAGGTTGGGTGAGCAAACGCAGACCCTTTAAAGTAATACTGCGTGGTACCCATCCCTTGGGTCCCAAAACTCCAGGTTCAAGGGCATCTTCCTACATCGAAAACATGCATGAGAAACCCAGAAGATGGTACACCGTGTGATTTTGAAAGGTTTCTAAAACGCATCTCATTTCTCATCTCCTTGTGTTTGCGTTCGCCATTCCAGCTACTTTACTAGCAATCTCCCTACTTGGAGAATCAGCACCTTTAACCTCCTGTTCCGTACAGGTTGCGATTTGTCCTGAGGGTGAAAGGGAAGAGGGGCAACCAATGAGAGACTAGATCTAGGTGTTGGGACAGGCACAGGTCACTCTATTTTCCCATCAGGAAGAAGAATTAACCACAGGCTCAGCCTGCCGCCCAGAAGCAGAATAGGGCCTGAGGCAATCCCGCGCTTTTGCGGCCAGCACCCAAAAAAGCGAGTTGAAAAATGAAGGCCAGGGACACTGCCATTCACAAACCCGCAGAGTTATAAATGATAACTCTCGTCCACAAATATATTGAGGGAAGGCAACGAAGAGGATTTGAAAGCAAGGCAGAATTGCAGGAAACAGGTTTCAGGAGGCAGATTCGAATCGCCTGTAAAGCACATGAAAAGTGGCAAAGCATCGAAAATGATGCCCTTGGCCAAAAGGGGCGTATGCGTTTTTTCCTGAATATATTCAGGAAAAAACGCATACGCCCCTTTTGGCCAACCAAGCAACCTGGGAAGGCAAATCAGCGCTACAAGGAAGTCTCGCTTCCCATCGGTCAAAAGGGCCATGCTGCAAAAAGTGTCAAAACCAGAAATGCAGGACAGGCCATGGAGAAATGGCAGCCTTGCTACGCTGATGGGCGGGATGTAAATTGCCAACAGCCACTCTGGAGAAGTGTACGGTGTGTCCTGAAACATCGAAAAATACAGCTTAGGGAGCATAGGGCACGTCCACTCATGGGCGTATAAATTGGGAAAACTAAAAATCAGCAAGACACAGGCACCCCAAAGTTTAGGGCTGCTCTGTTGACAAGAACCTCCACTTCATGACACCTTAAATATCCCAGGAAAGAGAAAAATGGATAAAGAAGTTGTGGACCTTATGTACACTGGAATATCACTCAGACATAAAATCAATGTCATAAAGCTAGTAGAAGAAAGATGAGTGGATTTAGGCACGACGTTTCTAAGTGAAATAAGTCACACAGAAAAAGACTCTTATCATAAGCTATCACTTTTAGAGGGAATGTAAAAACTGCTACACTTGAACTGAATTACAAAACAGAACAGAGTCTCACGTTTAGAAAACACACTATGGCTGCTTAACGGGAAAGGTGAGGTGGGGTAATGCATAAAACAAGGGTTTCAAATTCGCTCAGATACCGTCCCATACACCCAATATTTAAAAGACAAGACCTACTCCTTGCTCAGTGAACTGGACTCAACACCCCCTATTCACTGCACAACAATATATGTGACTAGTAAGAATCTTAAAACCTATGTATTGATATCTGTCTGGAAGTGAGTCCAGTGGGTGTAAAGGCACATAAACACAGCCGTGAAAAGCAGCTAAACCCCATTATAAAAATAAATTACTTTTAAAAACCCGTAAAACAAAGACAGTGAAAGACAGAGAAATTCTTACAAAATTCGTTCAGGGGCTGTGATGCAACCTGGATTGACCATATCTAGACCCACAGCTGGATGAGACATAAGGGTGGACACTCTTGGGGCTGAGAGGTTGGGTGAGGTTGGGTGAGCAAACGCAGACCCTTTAAAGTAATACTGCGTGGTACCCATCCCATGGGTCCCAAATCTCCAGGTTCAAGGGCATCTTCCTACATCAAAAACATGCATGAGAAACCCAGAAGATGGTACACCGTGTGATTTTGAAAGGTTTCTAAAACGCATCTCATTTCTCATCTCCTTGTGTTTGCGTTCGCCATTCCAGCTACTTTACTAGCAATCTCCCTACTTGGAGAATCAGCACCTTTAACCTCCTGTTCAGTACAGGTTGCGATTTGTCCTGAGGGTGAAAGGGAAGAGGGGCAACCAATGAGAGACTAGATCTAGGTGTTGGGACAGGCACAGGTCACTCTATTTTCCCATCAGGAAGAAGAATTAACCACAGGCTCAGCCTGCCGCCCAGAAGCAGAATAGGGCCTGAGGCAATCCCGCGCTTTTGCGGCCAGCACCCAAAAAAGCGAGTTGAAAAATGAAGGCCAGGGACACTGCCATTCACAAACACGCAGAGTTATAAATGATAACTCTCGTCCACAAATATATTGAGGGAAGGCAACGAAGAGGATTTGAAAGCAAGGCAGAATTGCAGGAAACAGGTTTCAGGAGGCAGATTCGAATCGCCTGTAAAGCACATGAAAAGTGGCAAAACATCGAAAATGATGCCCTTGGCCAAAAGGGGCGTATGCGTTTTTTCCTGAATATATTCAGGAAAAAACGCATACGCCCCTTTTGGCCAACCAAGCAACCTGGGAAGGCAAATCAGCGCTACAAGGAAGTCTCGCTTCCCATCGGTCAAAAGGGCCATGCTGCAAAAAGTGTCAAAACCAGAAATGCAGGACAGGCCATGGAGAAATGGCAGCCTTGCTACGCTGATGGGCGGGATGTAAATTGCCAACAGCCACTCTGGAGAAGTGTACGGTGTGTCCTGAAACATCGAAAAATACAGCTTAGGGAGCATAGGGCACGTCCACTCATGGGCGTATAAATTGGGAAAACTAAAAATCAGCAAGACACAGGCACCCCAAAGTTTAGGGCTGCTCTGTTGACAAGAACCTCCACTTCATGACACCTTAAATATCCCAGGAAAGAGAAAAATGGATAAAGAAGTTGTGGACCTTATGTACACTGGAATATCACTCAGACATAAAATCAATGTCATAAAGCTAGTAGAAGAAAGATGAGTGGATTTAGGCACGACGTTTCTAAGTGAAATAAGTCACACAGAAAAAGACTCTTATCATAAGCTATCACTTTTAGAGGGAATGTAAAAACTGCTACACTTGAACTGAATTACAAAACAGAACAGAGTCTCACGTTTAGAAAACACACTATGGCTGCTTAACGGGAAAGGTGAGGTGGGGTGATGCATAAAACAAGGGTTTCAAATTCGCTCAGATACCGTCCCATACACCCAATATTTAATAGACAAGACCTACTCCTTGCTCAGTGAACTGGACTCAACACCCCCTATTCACTGCACAACAATATATGTGACTAGTAAGAATCTTAAAACCTATGTATTGATTTCTGTCTGGAAGTGAGTCCAGTGGGTGTAAAGTCACATAAACACAGCCGTGAAAAGCAGCTAAACCCCATTATAAAAATAAATTACTTTTAAAAACCCGTAAAACAAAGACAGTGAAAGACAGAGAAATTCTTACAAAATTCGTTCAGGGGCTGTGATGCAACCTGGATTGACCATATCTAGACCCACAGCTGGATGAGACATAAGGGTGGACACTCTTGGGGCTGAGAGGTTGGGTGAGGTTGGGTGAGCAAACGCAGACCCTTTAAAGTAATACTGCGTGGTACCCATCCCATGGGTCCCAAATCTCCAGGTTCAAGGGCATCTTCTTACATCAAAAACATGCATGAGAAACCCAGAAGATGGTACACCGTGTGATTTTGAAAGGTTTCTAAAACGCACCTCATTTCTCATCTCCTTGTGTTCGGGTTCGCCATTCCATCTACTTTACTAACAATCTCCCTACTTGGAGAATCAGCACCTTTAACCTCCTGTTCCGTACAGGTTGCGATTTGTCCTGAGGGTGAAAGGGAAGAGGGGCAACCAATGAGAGACTAGATCTAGGTGTTGGGACAGGCACAGGTCACTCTATTTTCCCATCAGGAAGAAGAATTAACCACAGGCTCAGCCTGACGCCCAGAAGCAGAATAGGGCCTGAGGCAATCCCGCGCTTTTGCGGCCAGCACCCAAAAAAGCGAGTTGAAAAATGTAGGCCAGGGACACTGCCATTCACAAACCAGCAGCGTTATAAATGATAATCTCGTCCACAAATATATTGAGGGAAGGCAATGAAGAGGATTTGAAAGCAAGGCAGAATTGCAGGAAACAGGTTTTAGGAGGTAGATTCGAATCGCCTTTAAAGCACATGAAAAGTGGCAAAACATCGACAATGATGCCCTTGGACAAAAAGGGCGTATGAGTTTTTTCCTGAATATATTCAGGAAAAAACGCATACGCCCTTTTTGGCCAACCAAGCAACCTGGAAAGGCAAATCAGCGCTACATGGAAGTCTCGCTTCCCATCGGTCAAAAGGGCCATGCTGCAAAAAGTGTCAAAACCAGAAATGCAGGACAGGCCATGGAGAAATGGCAGCCTTGCTACGCTGATGGGCGGGATGTAAATTGCCAACAGCCACTCTGGAGAAGTGTACGGTGTGTCCTGAAACATCGAAAAACACAGCTTAGGGAGCATAGGGCACGTCCACTCATGGGCGTATAAATTGGGAAAACTAAAAATCAGCAAGACACAGGCACCCCAAAGTTTAGGGCTGCTCTGTTGACAAGAACCTCCACTTCATGACACCTTAAATATCCCAGGAAAGAGAAAAATGGATAAAGAAGTTGTGGTCCTTATGTACAATGGAATATCACTCAGACATGAAATCAATGTCATAAGGCAAGTAGAAGCAAGATGAGTGGATTTAGGTACGACGATTCTAAGTGAAATAAGTCACACAGAAAAAGACACTTATCATAAGCTATCACTTATAGAGGGAATGTAAAAACCGCTACACTTGAACTGAATTACAAAACAGAACAGTGTCTCACGTTTAGAAAACACACTATGGCTGCTTAACGGGAAAGGTGAGGTGGGGTGATGCATAAAACAAGGGTTTCAAATTCGCTCAGATACCATTCCATACACCCAATATGTAATAGAAAAGACCAACTCCTTCCTCAGTGAACTGGACTCAACACCCCCTATTCACGGCACCAGACTATATGTGACTAGTAAGAATCTTAAAACCTATGTATTGATATCTGTCTGGAAGTGAGTCAAGTGGGTGTAAAGCCGCATAAACACAGCCGTGAAAAGCAGCTAAACCCCATTATAAAAATAAATTACTTTTAAAAACCCGTAAAACAAAGACAGTGAAAGAGAGATAAATTCTTACAAAATTCGTTCAGAGGCTGTGATGCAACCTGGATTGACCATATCTAGACCCACAGCTGGATGAGACATAAGGGTGGACTCTCTTGGGGCTGAGAGTTTGGGTGAGGTTGGGTGAGCAAATGCAGACCCTTTAAAGTAATACTGCGTGGTACGCATCCCATGGGTCCCCAATCTCCAGGTTCAAGGGCATCTTCCTACATCGAAAACATGCATGAGAAACCAGAAGATGGTACACCGTGTGATTTTGAAAGGTTTCTAAAACGCACCTCATTTCTCATCTCCTTGTGTTCGGGTTCGCCATTCCAGCTACTTTACTAACAATCTCCCTACTGGGAGAATCAGCACATTTAACCTCCTCTTCCGTACAGGTTGCAATTTGTCCTGAGGATGAAAGGGAAGAGGGGCAACCAATGAGAGACTAGATCTAGGTGTTGGGACAGGCACAGGTCAGTTTATTTTCCCATCAGGAAGAAGAATTAACCACAGGCTCAGCCTGCCGCCCGGAACCAGAAAAGGGCCTTAAGCAATCCCGTGCTTTTGCGGCCAGCTCCCAAAAAAGCGAGTTGAAAAATGGAGACCAGGGACACTGCCATTCACAAACTCGCAGAGTTATAAATGATAACTCTCGTCCACAAATATATTGAGGGAAGGCAACGAAGCGGATTTGAAAGCAAGGCAGAATTGCAGGAAACAGATTTCAGGAGGTAGATTCGAATCGCCTTTAAAGCACATGAAAAGCGGCAACACGTCGACAATGATGCCCTTGGCCAAAAAGGGCGTATGCGTTTTTTCCTGAATATATTCAGGAAAAAACGCATACGCCCTTTTTGGACAACCAAGCAACCTGGAAAGGCAAATCAGCGCTACAAAGAAGTCTCGCTTCCCATCGGTCAAAAGGGCCATGCTGAAAAATGTGTCAAAACCACAAAAGCAGGAGAGGCCATGGAGAAATGGGAGCCTTGCTACGCTGATGGGCGGGATGTAAATTGCCAGCAGCCACTCTGGAGAAGTGTACGGTGTGGCCTGAAATATCGAAAAAACACAGCTTAGGGAGCTTAGGGCACTTCCACTCATGGGCGTATAAATTGGGAAAACTAAAAATCAGCAAGACACAGGCACCCCAAAGTTTAGGGCTGCTCTGTTGACAAGAACCTCCACTTCATGACACCTTAAATATCCCAGGAAAGAGAAAAATGGATAAAGAAATTGTGGTCCTTATGTACAATGGAATATCACTCAGCCATGAAATCAATGTCATAAGGCTAGCAGCAGCATGATGAGTGGATTTAGGTACGACGACTCTAAGTGAAATAAGTCACACAGAAAAAGACACTTATCATAAGCTATCACTTATAGAGGGAATGTAAAAACCGCTACACTTGAACTGAATTACAAATCAGAACAGAGTCACCCAATTTGAAAACACACTATGGCTGCTTAACGGGAAAGGTGAGGTGGGGTGATGCATAAAACAAGGGTTTCAAATTAGCTCAGATACTGTTCCATACACCCAATATGTAATAGACAAGACCTACTCCTTGCTCAGTGAACTGGACTCCACACCCCCTATTTACCACACAAGAATATATCTGAGTAGTGAGAATCTTAAAACCTATGTATTGATATCTCTCTGGAAGTGAGACAAGTGGGTGTAAAGCCGCATAAACACAGCCGTGAAAAGCATCTAACCACATTATAAAAATAAATTATTTTTAAAAACCCATGAGACAAAGACAGTGAAAGAGAGAGAAATTCTTACAAAATTCATTCAGGGGCTGTGACGCAACCTGGATTGACCATATCTAGACCCACAGCTGGATGAGACATAAGGGTGGACACTCTTAGGGCTGAGAGGTTTGGTGAGGTTGGGTGAGCAAACGCAGACCCTTTAAAGTAATACTGCGTGGTACCCATCCCATGGGTCCCAAATCTCCAGGTTCAAGGGCATCTTCCTACATCGAAAACATGCATGAGAAACCCAGAAGATGGTACACCGTGTGATTGGGAAAGTTTCTAAAACGCACCTCATTTCTCATCTCCTTGTGCTCGGGTTCGCCATTCCAGCTACTTTACTAGCAATCTCCCTACTTGGAGAATCAGCACCTTTAACCTCCTGTTCTGTACAGGTTGCAATTTGTCCTGAGGATGAACGGGAAGAGGGGCAACCAAGGAGAGACTAGATCTAGGTGTTGGAACAGGCACAGGTCAATCTATTTTCCCATCAGGAAGAAGAATTAAGCACAGGCTCAGCCTGCCGCCAGGAAGCAGAATAGTGCCTGAGGCAATCCCGCGCTTCTGCGGCCAGCTCCCAAAAAAGCCAGTTGAAAAATGGAGCACATGGGCACTGCAATTCACAAACCTGCAGAGTTATAAATGATAACTCTCGTCCACAAATATCTTGAGGGAAGGCAACGAAGAGGATTTGAAAGCAAGGCAGAATTGCAGGAAACTGGTTTCAGGAGGTAGATTCGAATCGGCTTTAAAGCACATGAAAAGCGGCAAAACGTCGACAGTGACGCCCTTGGCCAAAAAGGGCGTATGCGTTTTTTCCTGAATATATTCAGGAAAAAACGCATACGCCCTTTTTGTCCAACCATGCAACCTGGAAAGGCAAATCAGCGCTACAAAGAAGTCTCGCTTCCCATCGGTCAAAAGGGCCATGCTGAAAAAAGTGTCAAAACCACAAAAGCAGGACAGGCCATGGAGAAATGAAAGCCTTGCTACACTGATGGGCGGGATGTAAACTGCCAGCAGCCACTCTGGAGAAGTGTACGGTGTGGCCTTAAACACCGAAAAAACACAGCATAGGGAGCCTAGGGCACTTCCACTCATGGGCGTATAAATTGGGAAAACTAAAAATCAGCAAGACACAGGCACCCCAAAGTTTAGGGCTGCTCTGTTGACAAGAACCTCCACTTCATGACACCTTAAATATCCCAGTAAAGAGAAAAATGGATAAAGAAGTTCTGGTCCTTATGTACAATGGAATATCACTCAGCCATGAAATCAATGTCATAAGGCTAGTAGCAGCATGATGAGTGGATTTTGGTAGGACGACTCTAAGTGAAATAAGTCACACAGAAAAAGACACGTATCGAAAGCTATCACTCATAGAGGGAATGTAAAAACCGCTACACTTGAACTGAATTACAAATCAGAACAGAGTCACCCATTTTGAAAACACACTATGGCTGCTTAACGGGAAAGGTGAGGTGGGGTGATGCATAAAACAAGGGTTTCAAATTAGCTCAGATACCGTTCCATACACCCAATATGTAATAGACAAGACCTACTCCTTGCTCAGTGAACTGGACTCAACACCCCCTATTCACTGCAGAAGAATATATCTGACTAGTAAGAATCTTAAAACCTATACATTGATATCTCTCTGGAAGTGAGTCAAGTGGGTGTAAAGCCGCGTAAACACAGCCGTGAAAAGCATCTAACCACATTATAAAAATAAATTAGTTTTAAAAACCCATGAAACAAAGACAGTGAAAGAGAGAGAAATTCTTAAAAAATTCATTCAGGGGCTGTGACGCATCCTGGATTGACCATATCTAGACCCACAGGTTGATGAGACATAAGGGTGGACACTCTTGGGGCTGAGAGGTTTGGTGAGATTGGGTGAGCTAACGCAGACCCTTTAAAGTAATACTGCGTGGTACCCATCCCATGGGTCCCAAATCTCCAGGTTCAAGGGCATCTTCCTACATCGAAAACATGCATGAGAAACCCAGAAGATGGTACACCGTGTGATTGGGAAAGTTTCTAAAACGCACCTCATTTCTCATCTCCTTGTGCTCGGGTTCGCCATTCCACCTACTTTACTAGCAATCTCCCTACTTGGAGAATCAGCACCTTTAACCTCCTGTTCTGTACAGGTTACAATTTGTCCTGAGGATGAACGGGAAGAGGGGCAACCAATCAGAGACTAGATGTAGGTGTTGGGACAGGCAGAGGTCACTCTATTTTCTCATCAGGAAGAAGAATTAAGCACAGGCTCAGCCTGCCGCAGGGAAGCAGAATAGTGCCTGAGGCAATCCCGCGCTTCTGCGGCCAGCTCCCAAAAAAGCCAGTTGAAAAATGGAGCACATGGGCACTGCAATTCACAAACCTGCAGAGTTATAAATGATAACTCTCGTCCACAAATATATTGAGGGAAGGCAACGAAGAGGATTTGAAAGCAAGGCAGAATTGCAGGAAACAGGTTTCAGGAGGTAGATTCGAATCGGCTTTAAAGCACATGAAAAGCGACAAAACGTCGACAGTGACGCCCTTGGCCAAAAAGGGCGTATGCGTTTTTTCCTGAATATATTCAGGAAAAAAAACATACGCCCTTTTTGGCCAACCAAGCAACCTGGAAATGCAAATCAGCGCTACAAAGAAGTCTCGCTTCCCATCGGTCAAAAGGGCCATGCTGAAAAAAGTGTCAAAACCACAAAAGCAGGACAGGCCATGGAGAAATGGGAGCCTTGCTACACTGATGGCCGGGATGTAAATTGCCAGCAGCCTCTCTGGAGAAGTGTACGGTGTGTCCTGAAACATCGAAAAAACACAGCTTATGGAGCATAGGGCACGTCCACTCATGGGCGTATAAATTGGGAAAACTAAAAATCAGCAAGACACAGGCAACGCAAAGTTTAGGGCTGCTCTGTTGACAAGAACCTCCACTTCATGACACCTTAAATATCCCAGGATAGAGAAAAATGGATAAAGAAGTTGTGGACCTTATGTACACTGGAATATCACTCAGACATAAAATCAATGTCATAAGGCTAGTAGAAGAAAGATGAGTGGATTTAGGCACGACGTTTCTAAGTGAAATAAGTCACACAGAAAAAGACTCTTATCATAAGCTATCACTTATAGAGGGAATGTAAAAACCGCTACACTTGAACTGAATTACAAAACAGAACAGTGTCTCACGTTTAGAAAATACATTATGGCTGCTTAACGGAAAAGGTGAGGTGGGGTGATGCATAAAACAAGGGTTTAAAATTCGCTCAGATAACATTCCATACACCCAATATGTAATAGAAAAGACCAACTCCTTCCTCAGTGAACTGGACTCAACACCCCCTATTCACGGCACCAGACTATATGTGACTAGTAAGAATCTTAAAACCTATGTATTGATATCTGTCTGGAAGTGAGTCAAGTGGGTGTAAAGCCGCATAAACACAGCCGTGAAAAGCAGCTAAACCCCATTATAAAAATAAATTACTTTTAAAAACCCGTAAAACAAAGACAGTGAAAGAGAGATAAATTCTTACAAAATTCGTTCATAGGCTGTGATGCAACCTGGATTGACCATATCTAGACCCACAGCTGGATGAGACATAAGGGTGGACTCTCTTGGGGCTGAGAGTTTGGGTGAGGTTGGGTGAGCAAATGCAGACCCTTTAAAGTAATACTGCGTGGTACGCATCCCATGGGTCCCCAATCTCCAGGTTCAAGGGCATCTTCCTACATCGAAAACATGCATGAGAAACCAGAAGATGGTACACCGTGTGATTTTGAAAGGTTTCTAAAACGCACCTCATTTCTCATCTCCTTGTGTTCGGGTTCGCCATTCCAGCTACTTTACTAGCAATCTCCCTACTGGGAGAATCAGCACCTTTAACCTCCTCTTCCGTACAGGTTGCAATTTGTCCTGAGGATGAAAGGGAAGAGGGGCAACCAATGAGAGACTAGATTTAGGTGTTGGGACAGGCAGAGTTCAGTCTATTTTCCCATCAGGAAGAAGAATTAACCACAGGCTCATCCTGCCCCCCGGAACCTGAATAGATCCTGAGGCAGTCCCGCGCTTTTGCGGCCAGCACCCAAAAAAGCAAGTTGAAAAATGGAGCCCACGGACACTGCCATTCACAAACCCGCAGAGTTATACATGATAACTCTCGTCCACAAATATTTTGAGGGAAGGCAACGAAGAGGATTTGAAAGCAAGGCAGAATTGCAGGAAACAGGTTTCAGGAGGTAGATACGAATCGCCTTTAAAGCACATGAAAAGTGGCAAAACATCGACAATGATGCCCTTGGCCAAAAAGGGCGTATGCGTTTTTTCTTGAATATATTCAGGAAAACACGCATACACCCTTTTTGGCCAACCAAGCAACCTGGAAAGGCAAATCAGCGCTACAAGGAAGTCTCGCTTCCCATCGGTCAAAAGGGCTATGCTGCAAAAAGTGTCAAAACCAGAAATGCAGAACAGGCCATGGAGAAATGGCAGCCTTGCTACGCTGATGGGCGGGATGTAAATTGCCAACAGCCACTCTGGAGAAGTGTACGGTGTGTCCTGAAACATCGAAAAAACACAGCTTATGGAGCATAGGGCACGTCCACTCATGGGCGTATAAATTGGGAAAACTAAAAATCAGCAAGACACAGGCACCGCAAAGTTTAGGGCTGCTCTGTTGAAAAGAACCTCCACTTCATGACACCTTAAATATCCCAGGATAGAGAAAAATGGATAAAGAAGTTGTGGACCTTATGTACACTGGAATATCACTCAGACATAAAATCAATGTCATAAGGCTAGTAGAAGAAAGATGAGTGGATTTAGGCACGACGATTCTAAGTGAAATAAGTCACACAGAAAAAGACTCTTATCATAAGCTATCACTTATAGAGGGAATGTAAAAACCGCTACACTTGAACTGAATTACAAAACAGAACAGTGTCTCACGTTTAGAAAATACATTATGGCTGCTTAACGGAAAAGGTGAGGTGGGGTGATGCATAAAACAAGGGTTTCAAATTCGCTCAGATACCATTCCATACACCCAATATGTAATAGACAAGACCTACTCCTTGCTCAGTGTACTGGACTCAACACCCCCTATTCACCGCACAAGAACATATGTAACTAATAAGAATCATAAAACCTATGTATTGATATCTCTCTGGAAGTGAGTCAAGTGGTTGTAAAGCCTCATAAACACAGCCGTGAAAAGCAGCTAAACCCCATTATAAAAATAAATTACTTTTAAAAACCCGTAAAACAAAGACAGTGAAAGAGAGAGAAATTCTTACAAAATTCGTTCAGAGGCTGTGATGCAACCTGGATTGACCATATCTAGACCCACAGATGGATGAGACATAAGGGTGGACACTCTTGGGGCTGAGAGGTTGGGTGAGGTTGGGTGAGCAAACGCAGACCCTTTAAAGTAATACTGCGTGGTACCCATTCCATGGGTCCCATATCTCCAGGTTCAAGGGCATCTTCCTACATCGAAAACATGCATGAGAAACCCAGAAGATGGTACACCGTGTGATTTTGAAAGGTTTCTAAAACGCACCTCATTTCTCATCTCCTTGTGTTCGGGTTCGCCATTCCAGCTACTTTACTAGCAATCTCCCTACTTGGAGAATCAGCACCTTTAACCTCCTGTTCCGTACAGGTTGCGATTTGTCCTGAGGGTGAAAGGGAAGAGGGGCAACCAATGAGAGACTAGATCTAGGTGTTGGGACAGGCACAGGTCACTCTATTTTCCCATAAGGAAGAAGAATTAACCACAGGCTCAGCCTGCCGCCCAGAAGCAGAATAGGGCCTGAGGCAATCCCGCGCTTTTGCGGCCAGCACCCAAAAAAGCGAGTTGAAAAATGAAGGCCAGGGACACTGCCATTCACAAACCCGCAGAGTTATAAATGATAACTCTCGTCCACAAATATATTGAGGGAAGGCAACGAAGAGGATTTGAAAGCAAGGCAGAATTGCAGGAAACAGGTTTCAGGAGGTAGATTCGAATCGCCTTTAAAGCACATGAAAAGTGGCAAAACATCGACAATGATGCCCTTGGCCAAAAAGGGCGTATGCGTTTTTTCCTGAATATATTCAGGAAAAAACGCATACGCCCTTTTTGGCCAACCAAGCAACCTGGAAAGGCAAATCAGCGCTACAAAGAAGTCTCGCTTCCCATCGGTCAAAAGGGCCATGCTGCAAAAAGTGTCAAAACCAGAAATGCAGGACAGGCCATGGAGAAATGGCAGCCTTGCTACGCTAATGGGCGGGATGTAAATTGCTAACAGCCACACTGGAGAAGTGTACGGTGTGTCCTGAAAAATCGAAAAAACACAGCTTAGGGAACATAGGGCACGTCCACTCATGGGCGTATATATTGGGAAAACTAAAAATCATCAAGACACAGGCACCCCAAAGTTTAGGGCTGCTCTGTTGACAAGAACCTCCACTTCATGACACCTTAAATATCCCAGGAAAGAGAAAAATGGATAAAGAAGTTGTGGTCCTTATGTACAATGGAATATCACTCAGACATGAAATCAATGTCATAAGGCTAGTAGAAGCAAGATGAGTGGACTTAGGTACGACGATTCTAAGTGAAATAAGTCACACAGAAAAAGACACTTATCATAAGCTATCACTTATAGAGGGAATGTAAAAACCGCTACACTTGAACTGAATTACAAAACAGAACAGAGTCTCACGTTTAGAAAATATATTATGGCTGCTTAACGGGAAAGGTGAGGTGGGGTGATGCATAAAACAAGGGTTTCAAATTCGCTCAGATACCGTTCCATACACCCAATATGTAATAGACAAGACCTACTCCTTGCTCAGTGTACTGGACTCAACACCCCCTATTCACCGCACAAGAATATATGTGACTAATAAGAATCATAAAACCTATGTATTGATATCTCTCTGGAAGTGAGTCAAGTGGTTGTAAAGCCTCATAAACACAGCCGTGAAAAGCAGCTAAACCCCATTATAAAAATAAATTACTTTTAAAAACCCGTAAAACAAAGACAGTGAAAGAGAGAGTAATTCTTACAAAATTCGTTCAGAGGCTGTGATGCAACCTGGATTGACCATATCTAGACCCACAGCTGGATGAGACATAAGGGTGGACACTCTTGGGGCTGAGAGGTTGGGTGAGCAAACGCAGACACTTTAAAGTAATACTGCGTGGTACCCATCCCATGGGTCCCAAATCTCCAGGTTCAAGGGCATCTTCCTACATCGAAATCATGCATGAGAAACCCAGAAGATGGTACACAGTGTGATTTTGAAAGGTTTCTAAAAGCACCTTATTTCAAATCTCCTTGTGTTCGGGTTCGCCATTCCAGCTACTTTACTAACAATCTCCGTACTTGGAGAATCAGCACCTTTAACCTCCTGTTCCGTGCAGGATGCAATTTGTCCTGACGATGAAAGGGAAGAGGGGCAACCAATGAGAGACTAGATCTAGGTGTGGGGACAGGCACAGGTCACTCTATTTTCCCATCAGGAAGAAGAATTAACCACAGGCTCAGCCTGCCGCCCAGAAGCAGAATAGGGCCTGAGGGAATCCCGTGCTATTGCGGCCAGCACCCAAAAAAGCGAGTTGAAAAATGGAGCCCAGATACACGGCCATTTACAAACCCGCAGAGTTATAAATGATAACTCTCGTCCACAAATATATTGAGGGAAGGCAACGAAGAGGATTTGAAAGCAAGGCAGAATTGCAGGAAACAGGTTTCAGGAGGTAGATTCGAATCGCCTTTAAAGCACATGAAAAGTGGCAAAACATCGACAATGATGCCCTTGGCCAAAAAGGGCGTATGCGTTTTTTCCTGAATATATTCAGGAAAACACGCATACGCCCTTTTTGGCCAACCAAGCAACCTGGAAAGGCAAATCAGTGCTACAAGGAAGTCTCGCTTCCCATCGGTCAAAAGGGCCATGCTGCAAAAAGTGTCAAAACCAGAAATGCAGGACAGGCCATGGAGAAATGGCAGCCTTGCTACGCTGATGGGCGGGATGTAAATTGCCAACAGCCACTCTGGAGAAGTGTACGGTGTGTCCTGAAACATCGAAAAAACACAGCTTAGGGAGCATAGGGCACGTCCACTCATGGGCGTATAAATTGGGAAAACTAAAAATCAGCAAGACACAGGCACCCCAAAGTTTAGGGCTGCTCTGTTGACAAGAACCTCCACTTCATGACACCTTAAATATCTCAGGAAAGAGAAAAATGGATAAAGAAGCTGTGGTCCTTATGTACAATGGGATATCACTCAGACATGAAATCAATGTCATAAAGCTAGTAGAAGCAAGATGAGTGGATTTAGGTACGACGATTCTAAGTGAAATAAGTCACACAGAAAAAGACACTTATCATAAGCTATCACTTATAGAGGGAATGTAAAAACCGCTACACTTGAACTGAATTACAAAACAGAATAGAGTCTCACGTTTAGAAAATACTTTATGGCTGCTTAACGGGAAAGGTGAGGTGGGGTGATGCATAAAACAAGGGTTTCAAATTCGCTCAGATACCGTTCCATACACCCAATATGTAATAGACAAGACCTACTCCTTGCTCAGTGAACTGGACTCAACACCCCTTATTCACCGCACAAGAATATATGTAACTAATAAGAATCATAAAACCTATGTATTGATATCTCTCTGGAAGTGAGTCAAGTGGTTGTAAAGCCTCATAAACACAGCCGTGAAAAGCAGCTAAACCCCATTATAAAAATAAATTACTTTTAAAAACCCGTAAAACAAAGACAGTGAAAGAGAGAGAAATTCTTACAAAATTCGTTCAGAGGCTGTGATGCAACCTGGATTGACCATATCTAGACCCACAGCTGGATGAGACATAAGGGTGGACACTCTTGGAGCTGAGAGGTTGGGTGAGGTTGGGTGAGCAAACGCAGACCCTTTAAAGTAATACTGCGTGGTACCCATCCCATGGGTCCCAAATCTCCAGGTTCAAGGGCATCTTCCTACATCAAAAACATGCATGAGAAACGCAGAAGATGGTACACCGTGTGATTTTGAAAGGTTTCTAAAACGCACCTCATTGCTCATCTCCTTGTGTTCGGGTTCGCCATTCCAGCTACTTTACTAGCAATCTCCCTACTTGGAGAATCAGCACCTTTAACCTCCTGTTCCGTACAGGTTGCGATTTGTCCTGAGGGTGAAAGGGAAGAGGGGCAACCAATGAGAGACTAGATCTAGGTGTTGGGACAGGCACACGTCACTCTATTTTCCCATCAGGAAGAAGAATTAACCACAGGCTCAGCCTGCCGCCCAGAAGCAGAATAGGGCCTGAGGCAATCCCGCGCTTTTGCGGCCAGCACCCAAAAAAGCGAGTTGAAAAATGAAGGCCAGGGACACTGCCATTCACAAACCCGCAGAGTTATAAATGATAACTCTCGTCCACAAATATATTGAGGGAAGGCAACGAAGAGGATTTGAAAGCAAGGCAAAATTGCAGGAAACAGGTTTCAGGAGGTAGATTCGAATCACCTTTAAAGCACATGAAAAGTGGCAAAACATTGACAATGATGCCCTTGGCCAAAAAGGGCGTATGCGTTTTTTCCTGAATATATTCAGGAAAAAACGCATACGCCCTTTTTGGCCAACCAAGCAACCTGGAAAGGCAAATCAGCGCTACAAGGAAGTCTCGCTTCCCATCGGTCAAAAGGGCCATGCTGCAAAAAGTGTCAAAACCAGAAATGCAGGACAGGCCATGGAGAAATGGCAGCCTTGCTACGCTGATGGGCGGGATGTAAATTGCCAACAGCCACTCTGGAGAAGTGTACGGTGTGTCCTGAAACATCGAAAAAACACAGCTTATGGAGCGTAGGGCACGTCCACTCATGGGCGTATAAATTGGGAAAACTAAAAATCAGCAAGACACAGGCACCCCAAAGTTTAGGGCTGCTCTGTTGACAAGAACCTCCACTTCATGACACCTTAAATATCCCAGGGAAGAGAAAAATGGATAAAGAAGTTGTGGTCCTTATGTACAATGGAATATCACTCAGACATAAAATCAATGTCATAAGGCTAGTAGAAGAAAGATGAGTGGATTTAGGCACGACGTTTCTAAGTGAAATAAGTAACACAGAAAAAGACTCTTATCATAAGCTATCACTTATAGAGGGAATGTAAAAACCGCTACACTTGAACTGAATTACAAAACAGAATAGAGTCTCACGTTTAGAAAATACATTATGGCTGCTTAACGGGAAATGTGAGGTGGGGTGATGCATAAAACAAGGGTTTCAAATTCGCTCAGAGACCGTTCCATACACCCAATATGTAATAGACAAGACCTACTCCTTGCTCAGTGAACTGGACTCAACACCCCCTATTCACCGCACAAGAATATATGTAACTAATAAGAATCATAAAACCTATGTATTGATATCTCTCTGGAAGTGAGTCAAGTGGTTGTAAAGCCTCATAAACACAGCCGTGAAAAGCAGCTAAACCCCATTATAAAAATAAATTACTTTTAAAAACCCGTAAAACAAAGACAGTGAAAGAGAGAGAAATTCTTACAAAATTCGTTCAGAGGCTGTGATGCAACCTGGATTGACCATATCTAGACCCACAGCTGGATGAGACATAAGTGTGGACACTCTTGGGGCTGAGAGGTTGGGTGAGGTTGGGTGAGCAAACGCAGACCCTTTCAAGTAATACTGCGTGGTACCCATCCCATGGGTCCCAAATCTCCAGGTTCAAGGGCATCTTCCTACATCGAAATCATGCATGAGAAACCCAGAAGATGGTACACCGTGTGATTTTGAAAGGTTTCTAAAACGCACCTCATTTCTCATCTCCTTGTGTTCGGGTTCGCCATTCCAGCTACTTTACTAGCAATCTCCCTACTTGGAGAATCAGCACCTTTAACCTCCTGTTCCGTACAGGTTGCGATTTGTCCTGAGGGTGAAAGGGAAGAGGGGCAACCAATGAGAGACTAGATTTAGGTGTTGGGACAGGCACAGGTCACTCTATTTTCCCATCAGGAAGCAGAAGTAACCACAGGCTCAGCCTGCCGCCCAGAAGCAGAATAGGGCCTGAGGCAATCCCGCGCTTTTGCGGCCAGCACCCAAAAAAGCGAGTTGAAAAATGAAGGCCAGGGACACTGCCATTCAAAAACCCACAGAGTTATAAATGATAACTCTCGTCCACAAATATATTGAGGGAAGGCAACGAAGAGGATTTAAAAGCAAGGCAGAATTGCAGGAAACAGGTTTCAGGAGGTAGATTCGAATCGCATTTAAAGCACATGAAAAGTGGCAAAACATCGACAATGACGCCCTTGGCCAAAAAGGGCGTATGCGTTTTTTCCTGAATATATTCAGGAAAAAACGCATACGCCCTTTTTGGCCAACCAAGCAACCTGGAAAGGCAAATCAGCGCTACAAGGAAGTCTCGCTTCCCATCGGTCAAAAGGGCCATGCTGCAAAAAGTGTCAAAACCAGAAATGCAGGACAGGCCATGGAGAAATGGCAGCCTTGCTACGCTGATGGGCGGGATGTAAATTGCCAACAGCCACTCTGGAGAAGTGTACGGTGTGTCCTGAAACATCGAAAAAACACAGCTTAGGGAGCATAGGGCACGTCCACTCATGGGCGTATAAATTGGGAAAACTAAAAATCAGCAAGACACAGGCACCCCAAAGTTTAGGGCTGCTCTGTTGACAAGAACCTCCACTTCATGACACCTTAAATATCCCAGGAAAGAGAAAAATGGATAAAGAAGTTGTGGACCTTATGTACACTGGAATATCACTCAGACATAAAATCAATGTCATAAGGCTAGTAGAAGAAAGATGAGTGGATTTAGGCACGACGTTTCTAAGTGAAATAAGTCACACAGAAAAAGACTCTTATCATAAGCTATCACTTATAGAGGGAATGTAAAAACCGCTACACTTGAACTGAATTACAAAACAGAACAGTGTCTCACGTTTAGAAAATACATTATGGCTGCTTAACGGGAAAGGTGAGGTGGGGTGATGCATAAAACAAGGGTTTCAAATTCGCTCAGATACCATTCCATACACCCAATATGTAATAGAAAAGACCAACTCCTTCCTCAGTGAACTGGACTCAACACCCCCTATTCACGGCACCAGACTATATGTGACTAGTAAGAATCTTAAAACCTATGTGTTGATATCTGTCTGGAAGTGAGTCAAGTGGGTGTAAAGCCGCATAAACACAGCCGTGAAAAGCAGCTAAACCCCATTATAAAAATAAATTACTTTTAAAAACCCGTAAAACAAAGACAGTGAAAGAGAGATAAATTCTTACAAAATTCGTTCAGAGGCTGTGATGCAACCTGGATTGACCATATCTAGACCCACAGCTGGATGAGACATAAGGGTGGACTCTCTTGGGGCTGAGAGTTTGGGTGAGGTTGGGTGAGCAAATGCAGACCCTTTAAAGTAATACTGCGTGGTACGCATCCCATGGGTCCCCAATCTCCAGGTTCAAGGGCATCTTCCTACATCGAAAACATGCATGAGAAACCAGAAGATGGTACACCGTGTGATTTTGAAAGGTTTCTAAAACGCACCTCATTTCTCATCTCCTTGTGTTCGCGTTCGCCATTCCAGGTACTTTACTAGCAATCTCCCTATTGGGAGAATCAGAACCTTTAACCTCCTCTTCCGTACAGGTTGCAATTTGTCCTGAGGATGAAAGGGAAGAGAGGCAACCAATGAGAGACTAGATTTAGGTGTTGGGACAGGCACAGGTCAGTCTATTTTCCCATCAGGAAGAAGAATTAACCACAGGCTCATCCTGCCCCCCGGAACCTGAATAGGGCCTGAGGCAGTCCCGCGCTTTTGCGGCCAGCACCCAAAAAAGCGAGTAGAAAAATGGAGCCCACGGACACTGCCATTCACAAACCCGCAGAGTTATACATGATAACTCTCGTCCACAAATATATTGAGGGAAGGCAACGAAGAGGATTTGAAAGCAAGGCAGAATTGCAGGAAACAGGTTTCAGGAGGTAGATTCGAATCGCCTTTAAAGCACATGAAAAGCGGCAAAACATCGACAATGATGCCCTTGGCCAAAAAGGGCGTATGCGTTTTTTCCTGAATATATTCAGGAAAAAACGCATACGCCCTTTTTGGCCAACCAAGCAACCTGGAAAGGCAAATCAGCGCTACAAGGAAGTCTCGCTTCCCATCGGTCAAAAGGGCCATGCTGCAAAAAGTGTCAAAACCAGAAATGCAGGACAGGCCATGGAGAAATGGCAGCCTTGTTACGCTGATGGGCGGGATGTAAATTGCCAACAGCCACTCTGGAGAAGTGTACGGTGTGTCCTGAAACATCGAAAAAACACAGCTTAGGGAGCATAGGGCACGTCCACTCATGGGCGTATAAATTGGGAAAAATAAAAATCATCAAGACACAGGCACCCCAAAGTTTAGAGCTGCTCTGTTGACAAGAACCTCCACTTCATGACACTTTAAATATCCCAGGAAAGAGAAAAATGGATAAAGAAGTTGTGGTCCTTATGTACAATGGAATATCACTCAGACATGAAATCAATGTCATAAGGCTAGTAGAAGCAAGATGAGTGGATTTAGGTACGACGATTCTAAGTGAAATAAGTCACACAGAAAAAGACACTTATCATAAGCTATCACTTATAGAGGGAATGTAAAAACCGCTACACTTGAACTGAATTACAAAACAGAACAGAGTCTCACGTTTAGAAAACACACTATGGCTGCTTAATGGGAAAGGTGAGGTGGGGTGATGCATAAAACAAGGGTTTCAAATTCGCTCAGATACCGTTCCATACACCCAATATGTAATAGACAAGACCTACTCCTTGCTCAGTGAACTGGACTCAACACCACCTATTCACTGCACAACAATATATGTGACTAGTAAGAATCTTAAAACCTATGTATTGATATCTGTCTGGAAGTGAGTCCAGTGGGTGTAAAGGCGAATAAACACAGCCGTGAAAAGCAGCTAAACCCCATTATAAAAATAAATTACTTTTAAAAACCCGTA
Source organism: Eschrichtius robustus (assembly GCF_028021215.1). NCBI lineage: Eukaryota > Metazoa > Chordata > Mammalia > Artiodactyla > Eschrichtiidae > Eschrichtius > Eschrichtius robustus. The sequence continues at coordinate 194,325 of NW_027175203.1, forward strand.
AAACAAAGACAGTGAAAGAGAGAGAAATTCTTACAAAATTCGTTCAGAGGCTGTGATGCAACCTGGATTGACCATATCTAGACCCACAGCTGGATGAGACATAAGGGTGGACACTCTTGGGGCTGAGAGGTTGGGTGAGGTTGGGTGAGCAAACGCAGACCCTTTAAAGTAATACTGCGTGGTACCCATCCCATGGGTCCCAAATCTCCAGGTTCAAGGGCATCTTCCTACATCGAAAACATGCATGAGAAACCCAGAAGATGGTACACCGTGTGATTTTGAAAGGTTTCTAAAACGCATCTCATTTCTCATCTCCTTGTGTTTGCGTTCGCCATTCCAGCTACTTTACTAGCAATCTCCCTACTTGGAGAATCAGCACCTTTAACCTCCTGTTCCGTACAGGTTGCGATTTGTCCTGAGGGTGAAAGGGAAGAGGGGCAACCAATGAGAGACTAGATCTAGGTGTTGGGACAGGCACACGTCACTCTATTTTCCCATCAGGAAGAAGAATTAACCACAGGCTCAGCCTGCCGCCCAGAAGCAGAATAGGGCCTGAGGCAATCCCGCGCTTTTGCGGCCAGCACCCAAAAAAGCGAGTTGAAAAATGAAGGCCAGGGACACTGCCATTCACAAACCCGCAGAGTTATAAATGATAACTCTCGTCCACAAATATATTGAGGGAAGGCAACGAAGAGGATTTGAAAGCAAGGCAGAATTGCAGGAAACAGGTTTCAGGAGGCAGATTCGAATCGCCTGTAAAGCACATGAAAAGTGGCAAAACATCGAAAATGATGCCCTTGGCCAAAAGGGGCGTATGCGTTTTTTCCTGAATATATTCAGGAAAAAACGCATACGCCCCTTTTGGCCAACCAAGCAACCTGGGAAGGCAAATCAGCGCTACAAGGAAGTCTCGCTTCCCATCGGTCAAAAGGGCCATGCTGCAAAAAGTGTCAAAACCAGAAATGCAGGACAGGCCATGGAGAAATGGCAGCCTTGCTACGCTGATGGGCGGGATGTAAATTGCCAACAGCCACTCTGGAGAAGTGTACGGTGTGTCCTGAAACATCGAAAAATACAGCTTAGGGAGCATAGGGCACGTCCACTCATGGGCGTATAAATTGGGAAAACTAAAAATCAGCAAGACACAGGCACCACAAAGTTTAGGGCTGCTCTGTTGACAAGAACCTCCACTTCATGACACCTTAAATATCCCAGGAAAGAGAAAAATGGATAAAGAAGTTGTGGACCTTATGTACACTGGAATATCACTCAGACATAAAATCAATGTCATAAAGCTAGTAGAAGAAAGATGAGTGGATTTAGGCACGACGTTTCTAAGTGAAATAAGTCACACAGAAAAAGACTCTTATCATAAGCTATCACTTTTAGAGGGAATGTAAAAACTGCTACACTTGAACTGAATTACAAAACAGAACAGAGTCTCACGTTTAGAAAACACACTATGGCTGCTTAACGGGAAAGGTGAGGTGGGGTGATGCATAAAACAAGGGTTTCAAATTCGCTCAGATACCGTCCCATACACCCAATATTTAATAGACAAGACCTACTCCTTGCTCAGTGAACTGGACTCAACACCCCCTATTCACTGCACAACAATATATGTGACTAGTAAGAATCTTAAAACCTATGTATTGATATCTGTCTGGAAGTGAGTCCAGTGGGTGTAAAGGCACATAAACACAGCCGTGAAAAGCAGCTAAACCCCATTATAAAAATAAATTACTTTTAAAAACCCGTAAAACAAAGACAGTGAAAGACAGAGAAATTCTTACAAAATTCGTTCAGGGGCTGTGATGCAACCTGGATTGACCATATCTAGACCCACAGCTGGATGAGACATAAGGGTGGACACTCTTGGGGCTGAGAGGTTGGGTGAGGTTGGGTGAGCAAACGCAGACCCTTTAAAGTAATACTGCGTGGTACCCATCCCATGGGTCCCAAATCTCCAGGTTCAAGGGCATCTTCCTACATCAAAAACATGCATGAGAAACCCAGAAGATGGTACACCGTGTGATTTTGAAAGGTTTCTAAAACGCACCTCATTTCTCATCTCCTTGTGTTCGGGTTCGCCATTCCATCTACTTTACTAACAATCTCCCTACTTGGAGAATCAGCACCTTTAACCTCCTGTTCCGTACAGGTTGCGATTTGTCCTGAGGGTGAAAGGGAAGAGGGGCAACCAATGAGAGACTAGATCTAGGTGTTGGGACAGGCACAGGTCACTCTATTTTCCCATCAGGAAGAAGAATTAACCACAGGCTCAGCCTGACGCCCAGAAGCAGAATAGGGCCTGAGGCAATCCCGCGCTTTTGCGGCCAGCACCCAAAAAAGCGAGTTGAAAAATGTAGGCCAGGGACACTGCCATTCACAAACCAGCAGAGTTATAAATGATAACTCTCGTCCACAAATATATTGAGGGAAGGCAATGAAGAGGATTTGAAAGCAAGGCAGAATTGCAGGAAACAGGTTTTAGGAGGTAGATTCGAATCGCCTTTAAAGCACATGAAAAGTGGCAAAACATCGACAATGATGCCCTTGGCCAAAAAGGGCGTATGAGTTTTTTCCTGAATATATTCAGGAAAAAACGCATACGCCCTTTTTGGCCAACCAAGCAACCTGGAAAGGCAAATCAGCGCTACAAGGAAGTCTCGCTTCCCATCGGTCAAAAGGGCCATGCTGCAAAAAGTGTCAAAACCAGAAATGCAGGACAGGCCATGGAGAAATGGCAGCCTTGCTACGCTGATGGGCGGGATGTAAATTGCCAACAGCCACTCTGGAGAAGTGTACGGTGTGTCCTGAAACATCGAAAAAACACAGCTTAGGGAGCATAGGGCACGTCCACTCATGGGCGTATAAATTGGGAAAACTAAAAATCAGCAAGACACAGGCACCCCAAAGTTTAGGGCTTCTCTGTTGACAAGAACCTCCACTTCATGACACCTTAAATATCCCAGGAAAGAGAAAAATGGATAAAGAAGTTGTGGTCCTTATGTACAATGGAATATCACTCAGACATGAAATCAATGTCATAAGGCAAGTAGAAGCAAGATGAGTGGATTTAGGTACGACGATTCTAAGTGAAATAAGTCACACAGAAAAAGACACTTATCATAAGCTATCACTTATAGAGGGAATGTAAAAACCGCTACACTTGAACTGAATTACAAACAGAACAGTGTCTCACGTTTAGAAAACACACTATGGCTGCTTAACGGGAAAGGTGAGGTGGGGTGATGCATAAAACAAGGGTTTCAAATTCGCTCAGATACCATTCCATACACCCAATATGTAATAGAAAAGACCAACTCCTTCCTCAGTGAACTGGACTCAACACCCCCTATTCACGGCACCAGACTATATGTGACTAGTAAGAATCTTAAAACCTATGTATTGATATCTGTCTGGAAGTGAGTCAAGTGGGTGTAAAGCCGCATAAACACAGCCGTGAAAAGCAGCTAAACCCCATTATAAAAATAAATTACTTTTAAAAACCCGTAAAACAAAGACAGTGAAAGAGAGATAAATTCTTACAAAATTCGTTCAGAGGCTGTGATGCAACCTGGATTGACCATATCTAGACCCACAGCTGGATGAGACATAAGGGTGGACTCTCTTGGGGCTGAGAGTTTGGGTGAGGTTGGGTGAGCAAATGCAGACCCTTTAAAGTAATACTGCGTGGTACGCATCCCATGGGTCCCCAATCTCCAGGTTCAAGGGCATCTTCCTACATCGAAAACATGCATGAGAAACCAGAAGATGGTACACCGTGTGATTTTGAAAGGTTTCTAAAACGCACCTCATTTCTCATCTCCTTGTGTTCGGGTTCGCCATTCCAGCTACTTTACTAACAATCTCCCTACTGGGAGAATCAGCACATTTAACCTCCTCTTCCGTACAGGTTGCAATTTGTCCTGAGGATGAAAGGGAAGAGGGGCAACCAATGAGAGACTAGATCTAGGTGTTGGGACAGGCAGAGGTCAGTCTATTTTCCCATCAGGAAGAAGAATTAACCACAGGCTCAGCCTGCCGCCCGGAACCAGAAAAGGGCCTTAAGCAATCCCGTGCTTTTGCGGCCAGTTCCCAAAATAGACAGTTGAAAAATGGAGCTCAGGGGCACTGCAATTCACAAACCTGCTGAGTTATAAATGATAACTCTCGTCCACAAATATATTGAGGGAAGGCAACGAAGAGGATTTGAAAGCAAGGCCGAATTGCAGGAAACAGGTTTCAGGAGGTAGATTCGAATCGCCTTTAAAGCACATGAAAAGCGGCAAAACGTCGACAATTATGCCCTTGGCCAAAAAGGGCGTATGCGTTTTTTCCTGAGTATATTCAGGAAAAACCGCATACGCCCTTTTTGGCCAACCAAGCAACCTGGAAAGGCAAATCAGCGCTACAAAGAAGTCTCGCTTCCCATCGGTCAAAAGGGCCATGCTGCAAAAAGTGTCAAAACCAGAAATGCAGGACAGGCCATGGAGAAATGGCAGCCTTGCTACGCTGATGGGTGGGATGTAAATTGCCAACAGCCACTCTGGAGATGTGTACAGTGTGTCCTGATACATCGAAAAAACACAGCTTAGGGAGCATAGGGCACGTCCACTCATGGGCGTATAAATTGGGAAAACTAAAAATCAGCAAGACACAGGCACCCCAAAGTTTAGGGCTGCTCTGTTGACAAGAACCTCCACTTCATGACACCTTAAATATCCCAGGAAAGAGAAAAATGGATAAAGAAGTTGTGGTCCTTATGTACAATGGAATATCACTCAGATATGAAATCAATGTCATAAGGCTAGGAGAAGCAAGATGATTGGATTTAGGTACGACGATTCTAAGTGAAATAAGTCACACAGAAAAAGACACTTATCATAAGCTATCACTTATAGAGGGAATGTAAAAACCGCTACACTTGAACTGAATTACAAAACAGAACAGAGTCTCACGTTTAGAAAACACACTATGGCTGCTTAACGGGAAAGGTGAGGTGGGGTGATGCATAAAACAAGGGTTTCAAATTCGCTCAGATCCCGATCCATACACCCAATATGTAATAGACAAGACCTACTCCTTGCTCAGTGAACTGGACTCAACACCCCCTATTCACCGCACAAGAATATATCTGACTAGTAAGAATCGTAAAACCTATTTATTGATATCTCTCTGGAAGTGAGTCAAGTGGGTGTAAAGCCGCATAAACACAGCCGTGAAAAGGAGCTAAACCCCATTATAAAAATAAATTACTTTAAAAATCCCGTAAAAGAAAGACAGTGAAAGAGAGAGAAATTCTTACAAAATTCGTTCAGAGGCTGTGATGCAACCTGGATTGACCATATCTAGACCCACAGCTGGATGAGACATAAGGGTGGACTCTCTTGGGGCTGAGAGTTTGGGTGAGGTTGGGTGAGCAAATGCAGACCCTTTAAAGTAATACTGCGTGGTACGCATCCCATGGGTCCCCAATCTCCAGGTTCAAGGGCATCTTCCTACATCGAAAACATGCATGAGAAACCAGAAGATGGTACACCGTGTGATTTTGAAAGGTTTCTAAAACGCACCTCATTTCTCATCTCCTTGTGTTCGGGTTCGCCATTCCAGCTACTTTACTAACAATCTCCCTACTGGGAGAATCAGCACATTTAACCTCCTCTTCCGTACAGGTTGCAATTTGTCCTGAGGATGAAAGGGAAGAGGGGCAACCAATGAGAGACTAGATCTAGGTGTTGGGACAGGCACAGGTCAGTCTATTTTCCCATCAGGAAGAAGAATTAACCACAGGCTCAGCCTGCCGCCCGGAACCAGAAAAGGGCCTTAAGCAATCCCGTGCTTTTGCGGCCAGCTCCCAAAAAAGCGAGTTGAAAAATGGAGCCCAGGGACACTGCCATTCACAAACTCGCAGAGTTATAAATGATAACTCTCGTCCACAAATATATTGAGGGAAGGCAACGAAGAGGATTTGAAAGCAAGGCAGAATTGCAGGAAACAGGTTTCAGGAGGTAGATTCGAATCGCCTTTAAAGCACATGAAAAGCGGCAAAACATCGACAATGATGCCCTTGGCCAAAAAGGGCGTATGCGTTTTTTCCTGAATATATTCAGGAAAAAACGCATACGCCCTTTTTGGCCAACCAAGCAACCTGGAAAGGCAAATCAGCGCTACAAGGAAGTCTCGCTTCCCATCGGTCAAAAGGGCCATGCTGCAAAAAGTGTCAAAACCAGAAATGCAGGACAGGCCATGGAGAAATGGCAGCCTTGTTACGCTGATGGGCGGGATGTAAATTGCCAACAGCCACTCTGGAGAAGTGTACGGTGTGTCCTGAAACATCGAAAAAACACAGCTTAGGGAGCATAGGGCACGTCCACTCATGGGCGTATAAATTGGGAAAAATAAAAATCATCAAGACACAGGCACCCCAAAGTTTAGGGCTGCTCTGTTGACAAGAACCTCCACTTCATGACACCTTAAATATCCCAGGAAAGAGAAAAATGGATAAAGAAGTTGTGGTCCTTATGTACAATGGAATATCACTCAGACATGAAATCAATGTCATAAGGCTAGTAGAAGCAAGATGAGTGGATTTAGGTACGACGATTCTAAGTGAAATAAGTCACACAGAAAAAGACACTTATCATAAGCTATCACTTATAGAGGGAATGTAAAAACCGCTACACTTGAACTGAATTACAAAACAGAACAGAGTCTCACGTTTAGAAAACACACTATGGCTGCTTAACGGGAAAGGTGAGGTGGGGTGATGCATAAAACAAGGGTTTGAAATTCGCTCAGATACCGTTCCATACACCCAATATGTAATAGACAAGACCTACTCCTTGCTCAGTGAACTGGACTCAACACCACCTATTCACTGCACAACAATATATGTGACTAGTAAGAATCTTAAAACCTATGTATTGATATCTGTCTGGAAGTGAGTCCAGTGGGTGTAAAGGCGCATAAACACAGCCGTGAAAAGCAGCTAAACCCCATTATAAAAATAAATTACTTTTAAAAACCCGTAAAACAAAGACAGTGAAAGAGAGAGAAATTCTTACAAAATTCGTTCAGAGGCTGTGATGAAACCTGGATTGACCATATCTAGACCCACAGCTGGATGAGACATAAGGGTGGACACTCTTGGGGCTGAGAGGTTGGGTGAGGTTGGGTGAGCAAACGCAGACCCTTTAAAGTAATACTGCGTGGTACCCATCCCATGGGTCCCAAATCTCCAGGTTCAAGGGCATCTTCCTACATCGAAATCATGCATGAGAAACCCAGAAGATGGTACACCGTGTGATTTTGAAAGGTTTCTAAAACGCATCTCATTTCTCATCTCCTTGTGTTTGCGTTCGCCATTCCAGCTACTTTACTAGCAATCTCCCTACTTGGAGAATCAGCACCTTTAACCTCCTGTTCCGTACAGGTTGCGATTTGTCCTGAGGGTGAAAGGGAAGAGGGGCAACCAATGAGAGACTAGATCTAGGTGTTGGGACAGGCACAGGTCACTCTATTTTCCCATCAGGAAGAAGAATTAACCACAGGCTCAGCCTGCCGCCCAGAAGCAGAATAGGGCCTGAGGCAATCCCGCGCTTTTGCGGCCAGCACCCAAAAAAGCGAGTTGAAAAATGAAGGCCAGGGACACTGCCATTCACAAACCCGCAGAGTTATAAATGATAACTCTCGTCCACAAATATATTGAGGGAAGGCAACGAAGAGGATTTGAAAGCAAGGCAGAATTGCAGGAAACAGGTTTCAGGAGGCAGATTCGAATCGCCTGTAAAGCACATGAAAAGTGGCAAAGCATCGAAAATGATGCCCTTGGCCAAAAGGGGCGTATGCGTTTTTTCCTGAATATATTCAGGAAAAAACGCATACGCCCCTTTTGGCCAACCAAGCAACCTGGGAAGGCAAATCAGCGCTACAAGGAAGTCTCGCTTCCCATCGGTCAAAAGGGCCATGCTGCAAAAAGTGTCAAAACCAGAAATGCAGGACAGGCCATGGAGAAATGGCAGCCTTGCTACGCTGATGGGCGGGATGTAAATTGCCAACAGCCACTCTGGAGAAGTGTACGGTGTGTCCTGAAACATCGAAAAATACAGCTTAGGGAGCATAGGGCACGTCCACTCATGGGCGTATAAATTGGGAAAACTAAAAATCAGCAAGACACAGGCACCCCAAAGTTTAGGGCTGCTCTGTTGACAAGAACCTCCACTTCATGACACCTTAAATATCCCAGGAAAGAGAAAAATGGATAAAGAAGTTGTGGACCTTATGTACACTGGAATATCACTCAGACATAAAATCAATGTCATAAAGCTAGTAGAAGAAAGATGAGTGGATTTAGGCACGACGTTTCTAAGTGAAATAAGTCACACAGAAAAAGACTCTTATCATAAGCTATCACTTTTAGAGGGAATGTAAAAACTGCTACACTTGAACTGAATTACAAAACAGAACAGAGTCTCACGTTTAGAAAACACACTATGGCTGCTTAACGGGAAAGGTGAGGTGGGGTAATGCATAAAACAAGGGTTTCAAATTCGCTCAGATACCGTCCCATACACCCAATATTTAAAAGACAAGACCTACTCCTTGCTCAGTGAACTGGACTCAACACCCCCTATTCACTGCACAACAATATATGTGACTAGTAAGAATCTTAAAACCTATGTATTGATATCTGTCTGGAAGTGAGTCCAGTGGGTGTAAAGGCACATAAACACAGCCGTGAAAAGCAGCTAAACCCCATTATAAAAATAAATTACTTTTAAAAACCCGTAAAACAAAGACAGTGAAAGACAGAGAAATTCTTACAAAATTCGTTCAGGGGCTGTGATGCAACCTGGATTGACCATATCTAGACCCACAGCTGGATGAGACATAAGGGTGGACACTCTTGGGGCTGAGAGGTTGGGTGAGGTTGGGTGAGCAAACGCAGACCCTTTAAAGTAATACTGCGTGGTACCCATCCCATGGGTCCCAAATCTCCAGGTTCAAGGGCATCTTCCTACATCAAAAACATGCATGAGAAACCCAGAAGATGGTACACCGTGTGATTTTGAAAGGTTTCTAAAACGCATCTCATTTCTCATCTCCTTGTGTTTGCGTTCGCCATTCCAGCTACTTTACTAGCAATCTCCCTACTTGGAGAATCAGCACCTTTAACCTCCTGTTCAGTACAGGTTGCGATTTGTCCTGAGGGTGAAAGGGAAGAGGGGCAACCAATGAGAGACTAGATCTAGGTGTTGGGACAGGCACAGGTCACTCTATTTTCCCATCAGGAAGAAGAATTAACCACAGGCTCAGCCTGCCGCCCAGAAGCAGAATAGGGCCTGAGGCAATCCCGCGCTTTTGCGGCCAGCACCCAAAAAAGCGAGTTGAAAAATGAAGGCCAGGGACACTGCCATTCACAAACACGCAGAGTTATAAATGATAACTCTCGTCCACAAATATATTGAGGGAAGGCAACGAAGAGGATTTGAAAGCAAGGCAGAATTGCAGGAAACAGGTTTCAGGAGGCAGATTCGAATCGCCTGTAAAGCACATGAAAAGTGGCAAAACATCGAAAATGATGCCCTTGGCCAAAAGGGGCGTATGCGTTTTTTCCTGAATATATTCAGGAAAAAACGCATACGCCCTTTTTGGGCAACCAAGCAACCTGGAAAGGCAAATCAGCGCTACATGGAAGTCTCGCTTCCCATCGGTCAAAAGGGCCATGCTGCAAAAAGTGTCAAAACCAGAAATGCAGGACAGGCCATGGAGAAATGGCAGCCTTGCTACGCTGATGGGCGGGATGTAAATTGCCAACAGCCACTCTGGAGAAGTGTACGGTGTGTCCTGAAACATCGAAAAACACAGCTTAGGGAGCATAGGGCACGTCCACTCATGGGCGTATAAATTGGGAAAACTAAAAATCAGCAAGACACAGGCACCCCAAAGTTTAGGGCTGCTCTGTTGACAAGAACCTCCACTTCATGACACCTTAAATATCCCAGGAAAGAGAAAAATGGATAAAGAAGTTGTGGTCCTTATGTACAATGGAATATCACTCAGACATGAAATCAATGTCATAAGGCAAGTAGAAGCAAGATGAGTGGATTTAGGTACGACGATTCTAAGTGAAATAAGTCACACAGAAAAAGACACTTATCATAAGCTATCACTTATAGAGGGAATGTAAAAACCGCTACACTTGAACTGAATTACAAAACAGAACAGTGTCTCACGTTTAGAAAACACACTATGGCTGCTTAACGGGAAAGGTGAGGTGGGGTGATGCATAAAACAAGGGTTTCAAATTCGCTCAGATACCATTCCATACACCCAATATGTAATAGAAAAGACCAACTCCTTCCTCAGTGAACTGGACTCAACACCCCCTATTCACGGCACCAGACTATATGTGACTAGTAAGAATCTTAAAACCTATGTATTGATATCTGTCTGGAAGTGAGTCAAGTGGGTGTAAAGCCGCATAAACACAGCCGTGAAAAGCAGCTAAACCCCATTATAAAAATAAATTACTTTTAAAAACCCGTAAAACAAAGACAGTGAAAGAGAGATAAATTCTTACAAAATTCGTTCAGAGGCTGTGATGCAACCTGGATTGACCATATCTAGACCCACAGCTGGATGAGACATAAGGGTGGACTCTCTTGGGGCTGAGAGTTTGGGTGAGGTTGGGTGAGCAAATGCAGACCCTTTAAAGTAATACTGCGTGGTACGCATCCCATGGGTCCCCAATCTCCAGGTTCAAGGGCATCTTCCTACATCGAAAACATGCATGAGAAACCAGAAGATGGTACACCGTGTGATTTTGAAAGGTTTCTAAAACGCACCTCATTTCTCATCTCCTTGTGTTCGGGTTCGCCATTCCAGCTACTTTACTAACAATCTCCCTACTGGGAGAATCAGCACATTTAACCTCCTCTTCCGTACAGGTTGCAATTTGTCCTGAGGATGAAAGGGAAGAGGGGCAACCAATGAGAGACTAGATCTAGGTGTTGGGACAGGCAGAGGTCAGTCTATTTTCCCATCAGGAAGAAGAATTAACCACAGGCTCAGCCTGCCGCCCGGAACCAGAAAAGGGCCTTAAGCAATCCCGTGCTTTTGCGGCCAGTTCCCAAAATAGACAGTTGAAAAATGGAGCTCAGGGGCACTGCAATTCACAAACCTGCTGAGTTATAAATGATAACTCTCGTCCACAAATATATTGAGGGAAGGCAACGAAGAGGATTTGAAAGCAAGGCCGAATTGCAGGAAACAGGTTTCAGGAGGTAGATTCGAATCGCCTTTAAAGCACATGAAAAGCGGCAAAACGTCGACAATTATGCCCTTGGCCAAAAAGGGCGTATGCGTTTTTTCCTGAGTATATTCAGGAAAAACCGCATACGCCCTTTTTGGCCAACCAAGCAACCTGGAAAGGCAAATCAGCGCTACAAAGAAGTCTCGCTTCCCATCGGTCAAAAGGGCCATGCTGCAAAAAGTGTCAAAACCAGAAATGCAGGACAGGCCATGGAGAAATGGCAGCCTTGCTACGCTGATGGGTGGGATGTAAATTGCCAACAGCCACTCTGGAGATGTGTACAGTGTGTCCTGATACATCGAAAAAACACAGCTTAGGGAGCATAGGGCACGTCCACTCATGGGCGTATAAATTGGGAAAACTAAAAATCAGCAAGACACAGGCACCCCAAAGTTTAGGGCTGCTCTGTTGACAAGAACCTCCACTTCATGACACCTTAAATATCCCAGGAAAGAGAAAAATGGATAAAGAAGTTGTGGTCCTTATGTACAATGGAATATCACTCAGATATGAAATCAATGTCATAAGGCTAGGAGAAGCAAGATGATTGGATTTAGGTACGACGATTCTAAGTGAAATAAGTCACACAGAAAAAGACACTTATCATAAGCTATCACTTATAGAGGGAATGTAAAAACCGCTACACTTGAACTGAATTACAAAACAGAACAGAGTCTCACGTTTAGAAAACACACTATGGCTGCTTAACGGGAAAGGTGAGGTGGGGTGATGCATAAAACAAGGGTTTCAAATTCGCTCAGATCCCGATCCATACACCCAATATGTAATAGACAAGACCTACTCCTTGCTCAGTGAACTGGACTCAACACCCCCTATTCACCGCACAAGAATATATCTGACTAGTAAGAATCGTAAAACCTATTTATTGATATCTCTCTGGAAGTGAGTCAAGTGGGTGTAAAGCCGCATAAACACAGCCGTGAAAAGGAGCTAAACCCCATTATAAAAATAAATTACTTTAAAAATCCCGTAAAAGAAAGACAGTGAAAGAGAGAGAAATTCTTACAAAATTCGTTCAGAGGCTGTGATGCAACCTGGATTGACCATATCTAGACCCACAGCTGGATGAGACATAAGGGTGGACTCTCTTGGGGCTGAGAGTTTGGGTGAGGTTGGGTGAGCAAATGCAGACCCTTTAAAGTAATACTGCGTGGTACGCATCCCATGGGTCCCCAATCTCCAGGTTCAAGGGCATCTTCCTACATCGAAAACATGCATGAGAAACCAGAAGATGGTACACCGTGTGATTTTGAAAGGTTTCTAAAACGCACCTCATTTCTCATCTCCTTGTGTTCGGGTTCGCCATTCCAGCTACTTTACTAACAATCTCCCTACTGGGAGAATCAGCACATTTAACCTCCTCTTCCGTACAGGTTGCAATTTGTCCTGAGGATGAAAGGGAAGAGGGGCAACCAATGAGAGACTAGATCTAGGTGTTGGGACAGGCACAGGTCAGTCTATTTTCCCATCAGGAAGAAGAATTAACCACAGGCTCAGCCTGCCGCCCGGAACCAGAAAAGGGCCTTAAGCAATCCCGTGCTTTTGCGGCCAGCTCCCAAAAAAGCGAGTTGAAAAATGGAGCCCAGGGACACTGCCATTCACAAACTCGCAGAGTTATAAATGATAACTCTCGTCCACAAATATATTGAGGGAAGGCAACGAAGCGGATTTGAAAGCAAGGCAGAATTGCAGGAAACAGGTTTCAGGAGGTAGATTCGAATCGCCTTTAAAGCACATGAAAAGCGGCAAAACATCGACAATGATGCCCTTGGCCAAAAAGGGCGTATGCGTTTTTTCCTGAATATATTCAGGAAAAAACGCATACGCCCTTTTTGGCCAACCAAGCAACCTGGAAAGGCAGATCAGCGCTACAAGGAAGTCTCGCTTCCCATCGGTCAAAAGGGCCATGCTGCAAAAAGTGTCAAAACCAGAAATGCAGGACAGGCCATGGAGAAATGGCAGCCTTGTTACGCTGATGGGCGGGATGTAAATTGCCAACAGCCACTCTGGAGAAGTGTACGGTGTGTCCTGAAACATCGAAAAAACACAGCTTAGGGAGCATAGGGCACGTCCACTCATGGGCGTATAAATTGGGAAAAATAAAAATCATCAAGACACAGGCACCCCAAAGTTTAGGGCTGCTCTGTTGACAAGAACCTCCACTTCATGACACCTTAAATATCCCAGGAAAGAGAAAAATGGATAAAGAAGTTGTGGTCCTTATGTACAATGGAATATCACTCAGACATGAAATCAATGTCATAAGGCTAGTAGAAGCAAGATGAGTGGATTTAGGTACGACGATTCTAAGTGAAATAAGTCACACAGAAAAAGACACTTATCATAAGCTATCACTTATAGAGGGAATGTAAAAACCGCTACACTTGAACTGAATTACAAAACAGAACAGAGTCTCACGTTTAGAAAACACACTATGGCTGCTTAACGGGAAAGGTGTGGTGGGGTGATGCATAAAACAAGGGTTTGAAATTCGCTCAGATACCGTTCCATACACCCAATATGTAATAGACAAGACCTACTCCTTGCTCAGTGAACTGGACTCAACACCACCTATTCACTGCACAACAATATATGTGACTAGTAAGAATCTTAAAACCTATGTATTGATATCTGTCTGGAAGTGAGTCCAGTGGGTGTAAAGGCGCATAAACACAGCCGTGAAAAGCAGCTAAACCCCATTATAAAAATAAATTACTTTTAAAAACCCGTAAAACAAAGACAGTGAAAGAGAGAGAAATTCTTACAAAATTCGTTCAGAGGCTGTGATGAAACCTGGATTGACCATATCTAGACCCACAGCTGGATGAGACATAAGGGTGGACACTCTTGGGGCTGAGAGGTTGGGTGAGGTTGGGTGAGCAAACGCAGACCCTTTAAAGTAATACTGCGTGGTACCCATCCCATGGGTCCCAAATCTCCAGGTTCAAGGGCATCTTCCTACATCGAAATCATGCATGAGAAACCCAGAAGATGGTACACCGTGTGATTTTGAAAGGTTTCTAAAACGCATCTCATTTCTCATCTCCTTGTGTTTGCGTTCGCCATTCCAGCTACTTTACTAGCAATCTCCCTACTTGGAGAATCAGCACCTTTAACCTCCTGTTCCGTACAGGTTGCGATTTGTCCTGAGGGTGAAAGGGAAGAGGGGCAACCAATGAGAGACTAGATCTAGGTGTTGGGACAGGCACAGGTCACTCTATTTTCCCATCAGGAAGAAGAATTAACCACAGGCTCAGCCTGCCGCCCAGAAGCAGAATAGGGCCTGAGGCAATCCCGCGCTTTTGCGGCCAGCACCCAAAAAAGCGAGTTGAAAAATGAAGGCCAGGGACACTGCCATTCACAAACCCGCAGAGTTATAAATGATAACTCTCGTCCACAAATATATTGAGGGAAGGCAACGAAGAGGATTTGAAAGCAAGGCAGAATTGCAGGAAACAGGTTTCAGGAGGCAGATTCGAATCGCCTGTAAAGCACATGAAAAGTGGCAAAGCATCGAAAATGATGCCCTTGGCCAAAAGGGGCGTATGCGTTTTTTCCTGAATATATTCAGGAAAAAACGCATACGCCCCTTTTGGCCAACCAAGCAACCTGGGAAGGCAAATCAGCGCTACAAGGAAGTCTCGCTTCCCATCGGTCAAAAGGGCCATGCTGCAAAAAGTGTCAAAACCAGAAATGCAGGACAGGCCATGGAGAAATGGCAGCCTTGCTACGCTGATGGGCGGGATGTAAATTGCCAACAGCCACTCTGGAGAAGTGTACGGTGTGTCCTGAAACATCGAAAAATACAGCTTAGGGAGCATAGGGCACGTCCACTCATGGGCGTATAAATTGGGAAAACTAAAAATCAGCAAGACACAGGCACCCCAAAGTTTAGGGCTGCTCTGTTGACAAGAACCTCCACTTCATGACACCTTAAATATCCCAGGAAAGAGAAAAATGGATAAAGAAGTTGTGGACCTTATGTACACTGGAATATCACTCAGACATAAAATCAATGTCATAAAGCTAGTAGAAGAAAGATGAGTGGATTTAGGCACGACGTTTCTAAGTGAAATAAGTCACACAGAAAAAGACTCTTATCATAAGCTATCACTTTTAGAGGGAATGTAAAAACTGCTACACTTGAACTGAATTACAAAACAGAACAGAGTCTCACGTTTAGAAAACACACTATGGCTGCTTAACGGGAAAGGTGAGGTGGGGTAATGCATAAAACAAGGGTTTCAAATTCGCTCAGATACCGTCCCATACACCCAATATTTAAAAGACAAGACCTACTCCTTGCTCAGTGAACTGGACTCAACACCCCCTATTCACTGCACAACAATATATGTGACTAGTAAGAATCTTAAAACCTATGTATTGATATCTGTCTGGAAGTGAGTCCAGTGGGTGTAAAGGCACATAAACACAGCCGTGAAAAGCAGCTAAACCCCATTATAAAAATAAATTACTTTTAAAAACCCGTAAAACAAAGACAGTGAAAGACAGAGAAATTCTTACAAAATTCGTTCAGGGGCTGTGATGCAACCTGGATTGACCATATCTAGACCCACAGCTGGATGAGACATAAGGGTGGACACTCTTGGGGCTGAGAGGTTGGGTGAGGTTGGGTGAGCAAACGCAGACCCTTTAAAGTAATACTGCGTGGTACCCATCCCATGGGTCCCAAATCTCCAGGTTCAAGGGCATCTTCCTACATCAAAAACATGCATGAGAAACCCAGAAGATGGTACACCGTGTGATTTTGAAAGGTTTCTAAAACGCATCTCATTTCTCATCTCCTTGTGTTTGCGTTCGCCATTCCAGCTACTTTACTAGCAATCTCCCTACTTGGAGAATCAGCACCTTTAACCTCCTGTTCAGTACAGGTTGCGATTTGTCCTGAGGGTGAAAGGGAAGAGGGGCAACCAATGAGAGACTAGATCTAGGTGTTGGGACAGGCACAGGTCACTCTATTTTCCCATCAGGAAGAAGAATTAACCACAGGCTCAGCCTGCCGCCCAGAAGCAGAATAGGGCCTGAGGCAATCCCGCGCTTTTGCGGCCAGCACCCAAAAAAGCGAGTTGAAAAATGAAGGCCAGGGACACTGCCATTCACAAACACGCAGAGTTATAAATGATAACTCTCGTCCACAAATATATTGAGGGAAGGCAACGAAGAGGATTTGAAAGCAAGGCAGAATTGCAGGAAACAGGTTTCAGGAGGCAGATTCGAATCGCCTGTAAAGCACATGAAAAGTGGCAAAACATCGAAAATGATGCCCTTGGCCAAAAGGGGCGTATGCGTTTTTTCCTGAATATATTCAGGAAAAAACGCATACGCCCTTTTTGGGCAACCAAGCAACCTGGAAAGGCAAATCAGCGCTACATGGAAGTCTCGCTTCCCATCGGTCAAAAGGGCCATGCTGCAAAAAGTGTCAAAACCAGAAATGCAGGACAGGCCATGGAGAAATGGCAGCCTTGCTACGCTGATGGGCGGGATGTAAATTGCCAACAGCCACTCTGGAGAAGTGTACGGTGTGTCCTGAAACATCGAAAAACACAGCTTAGGGAGCATAGGGCACGTCCACTCATGGGCGTATAAATTGGGAAAACTAAAAATCAGCAAGACACAGGCACCCCAAAGTTTAGGGCTGCTCTGTTGACAAGAACCTCCACTTCATGACACCTTAAATATCCCAGGAAAGAGAAAAATGGATAAAGAAGTTGTGGTCCTTATGTACAATGGAATATCACTCAGACATGAAATCAATGTCATAAGGCAAGTAGAAGCAAGATGAGTGGATTTAGGTACGACGATTCTAAGTGAAATAAGTCACACAGAAAAAGACACTTATCATAAGCTATCACTTATAGAGGGAATGTAAAAACCGCTACACTTGAACTGAATTACAAAACAGAACAGTGTCTCACGTTTAGAAAACACACTATGGCTGCTTAACGGGAAAGGTGAGGTGGGGTGATGCATAAAACAAGGGTTTCAAATTCGCTCAGATACCATTCCATACACCCAATATGTAATAGAAAAGACCAACTCCTTCCTCAGTGAACTGGACTCAACACCCCCTATTCACGGCACCAGACTATATGTGACTAGTAAGAATCTTAAAACCTATGTATTGATATCTGTCTGGAAGTGAGTCAAGTGGGTGTAAAGCCGCATAAACACAGCCGTGAAAAGCAGCTAAACCCCATTATAAAAATAAATTACTTTTAAAAACCCGTAAAACAAAGACAGTGAAAGAGAGATAAATTCTTACAAAATTCGTTCAGAGGCTGTGATGCAACCTGGATTGACCATATCTAGACCCACAGCTGGATGAGACATAAGGGTGGACTCTCTTGGGGCTGAGAGTTTGGGTGAGGTTGGGTGAGCAAATGCAGACCCTTTAAAGTAATACTGCGTGGTACGCATCCCATGGGTCCCCAATCTCCAGGTTCAAGGGCATCTTCCTACATCGAAAACATGCATGAGAAACCAGAAGATGGTACACCGTGTGATTTTGAAAGGTTTCTAAAACGCACCTCATTTCTCATCTCCTTGTGTTCGGGTTCGCCATTCCAGCTACTTTACTAACAATCTCCCTACTGGGAGAATCAGCACATTTAACCTCCTCTTCCGTACAGGTTGCAATTTGTCCTGAGGATGAAAGGGAAGAGGGGCAACCAATGAGAGACTAGATCTAGGTGTTGGGACAGGCACAGGTCAGTTTATTTTCCCATCAGGAAGAAGAATTAACCACAGGCTCAGCCTGCCGCCCGGAACCAGAAAAGGGCCTTAAGCAATCCCGTGCTTTTGCGGCCAGCTCCCAAAAAAGCGAGTTGAAAAATGGAGACCAGGGACACTGCCATTCACAAACTCGCAGAGTTATAAATGATAACTCTCGTCCACAAATATATTGAGGGAAGGCAACGAAGCGGATTTGAAAGCAAGGCAGAATTGCAGGAAACAGATTTCAGGAGGTAGATTCGAATCGCCTTTAAAGCACATGAAAAGCGGCAACACGTCGACAATGATGCCCTTGGCCAAAAAGGGCGTATGCGTTTTTTCCTGAATATATTCAGGAAAAAACGCATACGCCCTTTTTGGACAACCAAGCAACCTGGAAAGGCAAATCAGCGCTACAAAGAAGTCTCGCTTCCCATCGGTCAAAAGGGCCATGCTGAAAAATGTGTCAAAACCACAAAAGCAGGAGAGGCCATGGAGAAATGGGAGCCTTGCTACGCTGATGGGCGGGATGTAAATTGCCAGCAGCCACTCTGGAGAAGTGTACGGTGTGGCCTGAAATATCGAAAAAACACAGCTTAGGGAGCTTAGGGCACTTCCACTCATGGGCGTATAAATTGGGAAAACTAAAAATCAGCAAGACACAGGCACCCCAAAGTTTAGGGCTGCTCTGTTGACAAGAACCTCCACTTCATGACACCTTAACTATCCCAGGAAAGAGAAAAATGGATAAAGAAATTGTGGTCCTTATGTACAATGGAATATCACTCAGCCATGAAATCAATGTCATAAGGCTAGCAGCAGCATGATGAGTGGATTTAGGTACGACGACTCTAAGTGAAATAAGTCACACAGAAAAAGACACTTATCATAAGCTATCACTTATAGAGGGAATGTAAAAACCGCTACACTTGAACTGAATTACAAATCAGAACAGAGTCACCCAATTTGAAAACACACTATGGCTGCTTAACGGGAAAGGTGAGGTGGGGTGATGCATAAAACAAGGGTTTCAAATTAGCTCAGATACTGTTCCATACACCCAATATGTAATAGACAAGACCTACTCCTTGCTCAGTGAACTGGACTCCACACCCCCTATTTACCACACAAGAATATATCTGAGTAGTGAGAATCTTAAAACCTATGTATTGATATCTCTCTGGAAGTGAGACAAGTGGGTGTAAAGCCGCATAAACACAGCCGTGAAAAGC
Organism: Eschrichtius robustus; assembly: GCF_028021215.1. Taxonomy (NCBI): domain Eukaryota; kingdom Metazoa; phylum Chordata; class Mammalia; order Artiodactyla; family Eschrichtiidae; genus Eschrichtius; species Eschrichtius robustus. The sequence continues at coordinate 213,630 of NW_027175203.1, forward strand.
ATCTAACCACATTATAAAAATAAATTATTTTTAAAAACCCATGAGACAAAGACAGTGAAAGAGAGAGAAATTCTTACAAAATTCATTCAGGGGCTGTGACGCAACCTGGATTGACCATATCTAGACCCACAGCTGGATGAGACATAAGGGTGGACACTCTTAGGGCTGAGAGGTTTGGTGAGGTTGGGTGAGCAAACGCAGACCCTTTAAAGTAATACTGCGTGGTACCCATCCCATGGGTCCCAAATCTCCAGGTTCAAGGGCATCTTCCTACATCGAAAACATGCATGAGAAACCCAGAAGATGGTACACCGTGTGATTGGGAAAGTTTCTAAAACGCACCTCATTTCTCATCTCCTTGTGCTCGGGTTCGCCATTCCAGCTACTTTACTAGCAATCTCCCTACTTGGAGAATCAGCACCTTTAACCTCCTGTTCTGTACAGGTTGCAATTTGTCCTGAGGATGAACGGGAAGAGGGGCAACCAAGGAGAGACTAGATCTAGGTGTTGGAACAGGCACAGGTCAATCTATTTTCCCATCAGGAAGAAGAATTAAGCACAGGCTCAGCCTGCCGCCAGGAAGCAGAATAGTGCCTGAGGCAATCCCGCGCTTCTGCGGCCAGCTCCCAAAAAAGCCAGTTGAAAAATGGAGCACATGGGCACTGCAATTCACAAACCTGCAGAGTTATAAATGATAACTCTCGTCCACAAATATCTTGAGGGAAGGCAACGAAGAGGATTTGAAAGCAAGGCAGAATTGCAGGAAACTGGTTTCAGGAGGTAGATTCGAATCGGCTTTAAAGCACATGAAAAGCGGCAAAACGTCGACAGTGACGCCCTTGGCCAAAAAGGGCGTATGCGTTTTTTCCTGAATATATTCAGGAAAAAACGCATACGCCCTTTTTGTCCAACCATGCAACCTGGAAAGGCAAATCAGCGCTACAAAGAAGTCTCGCTTCCCATCGGTCAAAAGGGCCATGCTGAAAAAAGTGTCAAAACCACAAAAGCAGGACAGGCCATGGAGAAATGAAAGCCTTGCTACACTGATGGGCGGGATGTAAACTGCCAGCAGCCACTCTGGAGAAGTGTACGGTGTGGCCTTAAACACCGAAAAAACACAGCATAGGGAGCCTAGGGCACTTCCACTCATGGGCGTATAAATTGGGAAAACTAAAAATCAGCAAGACACAGGCACCCCAAAGTTTAGGGCTGCTCTGTTGACAAGAACCTCCACTTCATGACACCTTAAATATCCCAGTAAAGAGAAAAATGGATAAAGAAGTTCTGGTCCTTATGTACAATGGAATATCACTCAGCCATGAAATCAATGTCATAAGGCTAGTAGCAGCATGATGAGTGGATTTTGGTAGGACGACTCTAAGTGAAATAAGTCACACAGAAAAAGACACGTATCGAAAGCTATCACTCATAGAGGGAATGTAAAAACCGCTACACTTGAACTGAATTACAAATCAGAACAGAGTCACCCATTTTGAAAACACACTATGGCTGCTTAACGGGAAAGGTGAGGTGGGGTGATGCATAAAACAAGGGTTTCAAATTAGCTCAGATACCGTTCCATACACCCAATATGTAATAGACAAGACCTACTCCTTGCTCAGTGAACTGGACTCAACACCCCCTATTCACTGCAGAAGAATATATCTGACTAGTAAGAATCTTAAAACCTATACATTGATATCTCTCTGGAAGTGAGTCAAGTGGGTGTAAAGCCGCGTAAACACAGCCGTGAAAAGCATCTAACCACATTATAAAAATAAATTAGTTTTAAAAACCCATGAAACAAAGACAGTGAAAGAGAGAGAAATTCTTAAAAAATTCATTCAGGGGCTGTGACGCATCCTGGATTGACCATATCTAGACCCACAGGTTGATGAGACATAAGGGTGGACACTCTTGGGGCTGAGAGGTTTGGTGAGATTGGGTGAGCTAACGCAGACCCTTTAAAGTAATACTGCGTGGTACCCATCCCATGGGTCCCAAATCTCCAGGTTCAAGGGCATCTTCCTACATCGAAAACATGCATGAGAAACCCAGAAGATGGTACACCGTGTGATTGGGAAAGTTTCTAAAACGCACCTCATTTCTCATCTCCTTGTGCTCGGGTTCGCCATTCCACCTACTTTACTAGCAATCTCCCTACTTGGAGAATCAGCACCTTTAACGTCCTGTTCTGTACAGGTTACAATTTGTCCTGAGGATGAACGGGAAGAGGGGCAACCAATGAGAGACTAGATGTAGGTGTTGGGACAGGCAGAGGTCACTCTATTTTCTCATCAGGAAGAAGAATTAAGCACAGGCTCAGCCTGCCGCAGGGAAGCAGAATAGTGCCTGAGGCAATCCCGCGCTTCTGCGGCCAGCTCCCAAAAAAGCCAGTTGAAAAATGGAGCACATGGGCACTGCAATTCACAAACCTGCAGAGTTATAAATGATAACTCTCGTCCACAAATATATTGAGGGAAGGCAACGAAGAGGATTTGAAAGCAAGGCAGAATTGCAGGAAACAGGTTTCAGGAGGTAGATTCGAATCGGCTTTAAAGCACATGAAAAGCGACAAAACGTCGACAGTGACGCCCTTGGCCAAAAAGGGCGTATGCGTTTTTTCCTGAATATATTCAGGAAAAAAAACATACGCCCTTTTTGGCCAACCAAGCAACCTGGAAATGCAAATCAGCGCTACAAAGAAGTCTCGCTTCCCATCGGTCAAAAGGGCCATGCTGAAAAAAGTGTCAAAACCACAAAAGCAGGACAGGCCATGGAGAAATGGGAGCCTTGCTACACTGATGGGCGGGATGTAAATTGCCAGCAGCCTCTCTGGAGAAGTGTACGGTGTGTCCTGAAACATCGATAAAACACAGATTAGGGAGCATAGGGCACGTCCACTCATGGGCGTATAAATTGGGAAAATTAATAATCAGCAAGACACAGGCACCCCAAAGTTTAGGGCTGCTCTGTTGACAAGAACCTCCACTTCATGACACCTTAAATATCCCAGGAAAGAGAAAAATGGATACAGAAGTTGTGGTCCTTATGTACAATGGAATATCACTCAGCCATGAAATCAATGTCATATGGCTAGTAGCAGCATGATGAGTGGATTTAGGTACGACGACTCTAAGTGAAATAAGTCACACAGAAAAAGACACTTATCATAAGCTATCACTTACAGAGAGAATGTAAAAACTGCTACACTTGAACTGAATTACAAAACAGAACAGAGTCACACGTTTAGAAAACACACTATGGCTGCTTAACGGGAAAGGAGAGGTGGGGTGATGCATAAAACAAGGGTTTCAAATTAGCTCAGATACCGTTCCATACACCCAATATGTAATAGACAAGACCTACTCCTTGCTCAGTGAACTGGACTCAACACCCCCTATTCACCGCACAAGTATATATCAGACTAGTAAGAATCTTAAAACTTATGTATTGATATCTCTCTGGAAGTGTGTCAAGTGGGTGTAAAGCCGCATAAACACAGCCGTTAAAAGAAGCTAAACCCCAATATAAAAATAAATTACTTTTAAAAACCCGTAAAACAAAGACAGTGAAAGAGAGAGAAATTCTTACACAATTCGTTCAGGGGCTGTGATGCAACCTGGATTGAACATATCTAGACCCACAGCTGGATGAGACATAAGGGTGGACACTCTTGGGGCTGAGAGGTTGGGTGAGGTTGGGTGAGCAAACGCAGACCCTTTAAAGTAATACTGCGTGGTACCCATCCCATGGGTCCCAAATCTCCAGGTTCAAGGGCATCTTCCTACATCAAAAACATGCATGAGAAACCCAGAAGATGGTACACCGTGTGATTTTGAAAGGTTTCTAAAACGCACCTCATTTCTCATCTCCTTGTGTTCGGGTTCGCCATTCCATCTACTTTACTAACAATCTCCCTACTTGGAGAATCAGCACCTTTAACCTCCTGTTCCGTACAGGTTGCGATTTGTCCTGAGGGTGAAAGGGAAGAGGGGCAACCAATGAGAGACTAGATCTAGGTGTTGGGACAGGCACAGGTCACTCTATTTTCCCATCAGGAAGAAGAATTAACCACAGGCTCAGCCTGACGCCCAGAAGCAGAATAGGGCCTGAGGCAATCCCGCGCTTTTGCGGCCAGCACCCAAAAAAGCGAGTTGAAAAATGTAGGCCAGGGACACTGCCATTCACAAACCAGCAGAGTTATAAATGATAACTCTCGTCCACAAATATATTGAGGGAAGGCAATGAAGAGGATTTGAAAGCAAGGCAGAATTGCAGGAAACAGGTTTTAGGAGGTAGATTCGAATCGCCTTTAAAGCACATGAAAAGTGGCAAAACATCGACAATGATGCCCTTGGCCAAAAAGGGCGTATGAGTTTTTTCCTGAATATATTCAGGAAAAAACGCATACGCCCTTTTTGGCCAACCAAGCAACCTGGAAAGGCAAATCAGCGCTACAAGGAAGTCTCGCTTCCCATCGGTCAAAAGGGCCATGCTGCAAAAAGTGTCAAAACCAGAAATGCAGGACAGGCCATGGAGAAATGGCAGCCTTGCTACGCTGATGGGCGGGATGTAAATTGCCAACAGCCACTCTGGAGAAGTGTACGGTGTGTCCTGAAACATGGAAAAAACACAGCTTAGGGAGCATAGGGCACGTCCACTCATGGGCGTATAAATTGGGAAAACTAAAAATCAGCAAGACACAGGCACCCCAAAGTTTAGGGCTGCTCTGTTGACAAGAACCTCCACTTCATGACACCTTAAATATCCCAGGAAAGAGAAAAATGGATAAAGAAGTTGTGGTCCTTATGTACAATGGAATATCACTCAGACATGAAATCAATGTCATAAGGCAAGTAGAAGCAAGATGAGTGGATTTAGGTACGACGATTCTAAGTGAAATAAGTCACACAGAAAAAGACACTTATCATAAGCTATCACTTATAGAGGGAATGTAAAAACCGCTACACTTGAACTGAATTACAAACAGAACAGTGTCTCACGTTTAGAAAACACACTATGGCTGCTTAACGGGAAAGGTGAGGTGGGGTGATGCATAAAACAAGGGTTTCAAATTCGCTCAGATACCATTCCATACACCCAATATGTAATAGAAAAGACCAACTCCTTCCTCAGTGAACTGGACTCAACACCCCCTATTCACGGCACCAGACTATATGTGACTAGTAAGAATCTTAAAACCTATGTATTGATATCTGTCTGGAAGTGAGTCAAGTGGGTGTAAAGCCGCATAAACACAGCCGTGAAAAGCAGCTAAACCCCATTATAAAAATAAATTACTTTTAAAAACCCGTAAAACAAAGACAGTGAAAGAGAGATAAATTCTTACAAAATTCGTTCAGAGGCTGTGATGCAACCTGGATTGACCATATCTAGACCCACAGCTGGATGAGACATAAGGGTGGACTCTCTTGGGGCTGAGAGTTTGGGTGAGGTTGGGTGAGCAAATGCAGACCCTTTAAAGTAATACTGCGTGGTACGCATCCCATGGGTCCCCAATCTCCAGGTTCAAGGGCATCTTCCTACATCGAAAACATGCATGAGAAACCAGAAGATGGTACACCGTGTGATTTTGAAAGGTTTCTAAAACGCACCTCATTTCTCATCTCCTTGTGTTCGGGTTCGCCATTCCAGCTACTTTACTAACAATCTCCCTACTGGGAGAATCAGCACATTTAACCTCCTCTTCCGTACAGGTTGCAATTTGTCCTGAGGATGAAAGGGAAGAGGGGCAACCAATGAGAGACTAGATCTAGGTGTTGGGACAGGCACAGGTCAGTCTATTTTCCCATCAGGAAGAAGAATTAACCACAGGCTCAGCCTGCCGCCCGGAACCAGAAAAGGGCCTTAAGCAATCCCGTGCTTTTGCGGCCAGTTCCCATAATAGACAGTTGAAAAATGGAGCTCAGGGGCACTGCAATTCACAAACCTGCTGAGTTATAAATGATAACTCTCGTCCACAAATATATTGAGGGAAGGCAACGAAGAGGATTTGAAAGCAAGGCCGAATTGCAGGAAACAGGTTTCAGGAGGTAGATTCGAATCGCCTTTAAAGCACATGAAAAGCGGCAAAACGTCGACAATTATGCCCTTGGCCAAAAAGGGCGTATGCGTTTTTTCCTGAGTATATTCAGGAAAAAACGCATACGCCCTTTTTGGCCAACCAAGCAACCTGGAAAGGCAAATCAGCGCTACAAAGAAGTCTCGCTTCCCATCGGTCAAAAGGGCCATGCTGCAAAAAGTGTCAAAACCAGAAATGCAGGACAGGCCATGGAGAAATGGCAGCCTTGCTACGCTGATGGGTGGGATGTAAATTGCCAACAGCCACTCTGGAGATGTGTACAGTGTGTCCTGATACATCGAAAAAACACAGCTTAGGGAGCATAGGGCACGTCCACTCATGGGCGTATAAATTGGGAAAACTAAAAATCAGCAAGACACAGGCACCCCAAAGTTTAGGGCTGCTCTGTTGACAAGAACCTCCACTTCATGACACCTTAAATATCCCAGGAAAGAGAAAAATGGATAAAGAAGTTGTGGTCCTTATGTACAATGGAATATCACTCAGATATGAAATCAATGTCATAAGGCTAGGAGAAGCAAGATGATTGGATTTAGGTACGACGATTCTAAGTGAAATAAGTCACACAGAAAAAGACACTTATCATAAGCTATCACTTATAGAGGGAATGTAAAAACCGCTACACTTGAACTGAATTACAAAACAGAACAGAGTCTCACGTTTAGAAAACACACTATGGCTGCTTAACGGGAAAGGTGAGGTGGGGTGATGCATAAAACAAGGGTTTCAAATTCGCTCAGATCCCGATCCATACACCCAATATGTAATAGACAAGACCTACTCCTTGCTCAGTGAACTGGACTCAACACCCCCTATTCACCGCACAAGAATATATCTGACTAGTAAGAATCGTAAAACCTATTTATTGATATCTCTCTGGAAGTGAGTCAAGTGGGTGTAAAGCCGCATAAACACAGCCGTGAAAAGGAGCTAAACCCCATTATAAAAATAAATTACTTTAAAAATCCCGTAAAAGAAAGACAGTGAAAGAGAGAGAAATTCTTACAAAATTCGTTCAGAGGCTGTGATGCAACCTGGATTGACCATATCTAGACCCACAGCTGGATGAGACATAAGGGTGGACTCTCTTGGGGCTGAGAGTTTGGGTGAGGTTGGGTGAGCAAATGCAGACCCTTTAAAGTAATACTGCGTGGTACGCATCCCATGGGTCCCCAATCTCCAGGTTCAAGGGCATCTTCCTACATCGAAAACATGCATGAGAAACCAGAAGATGGTACACCGTGTGATTTTGAAAGGTTTCTAAAACGCACCTCATTTCTCATCTCCTTGTGTTCGGGTTCGCCATTCCAGCTACTTTACTAACAATCTCCCTACTGGGAGAATCAGCACATTTAACCTCCTCTTCCGTACAGGTTGCAATTTGTCCTGAGGATGAAAGGGAAGAGGGGCAACCAATGAGAGACTAGATCTAGGTGTTGGGACAGGCACAGGTCAGTCTATTTTCCCATCAGGAAGAAGAATTAACCACAGGCTCAGCCTGCCGCCCGGAACCAGAAAAGGGCCTTAAGCAATCCCGTGCTTTTGCGGCCAGCTCCCAAAAAAGCGAGTTGAAAAATGGAGCCCAGGGACACTGCCATTCACAAACTCGCAGAGTTATAAATGATAACTCTCGTCCACAAATATATTGAGGGAAGGCAACGAAGAGGATTTGAAAGCAAGGCAGAATTGCAGGAAACAGGTTTCAGGAGGTAGATTCGAATCGCCTTTAAAGCACATGAAAAGCGGCAAAACATCGACAATGATGCCCTTGGCCAAAAAGGGCGTATGCGTTTTTTCCTGAATATATTCAGGAAAAAACGCATACGCCCTTTTTGGCCAACCAAGCAACCTGGAAAGGCAAATCAGCGCTACAAGGAAGTCTCGCTTCCCATCGGTCAAAAGGGCCATGCTGCAAAAAGTGTCAAAACCAGAAATGCAGGACAGGCCATGGAGAAATGGCAGCCTTGTTACGCTGATGGGCGGGATGTAAATTGCCAACAGCCACTCTGGAGAAGTGTACGGTGTGTCCTGAAACATCGAAAAAACACAGCTTAGGGAGCATAGGGCACGTCCACTCATGGGCGTATAAATTGGGAAAAATAAAAATCATCAAGACACAGGCACCCCAAAGTTTAGGGCTGCTCTGTTGACAAGAACCTCCACTTCATGACACCTTAAATATCCCAGGAAAGAGAAAAATGGATAAAGAAGTTGTGGTCCTTATGTACAATGGAATATCACTCAGACATGAAATCAATGTCATAAGGCTAGTAGAAGCAAGATGAGTGGATTTAGGTACGACGATTCTAAGTGAAATAAGTCACACAGAAAAAGACACTTATCATAAGCTATCACTTATAGAGGGAATGTAAAAACCGCTACACTTGAACTGAATTACAAAACAGAACAGAGTCTCACGTTTAGAAAACACACTATGGCTGCTTAACGGGAAAGGTGAGGTGGGGTGATGCATAAAACAAGGGTTTCAAATTCGCTCAGATACCGTTCCATACACCCAATATGTAATAGACAAGACCTACTCCTTGCTCAGTGAACTGGACTCAACACCACCTATTCACTGCACAACAATATATGTGACTAGTAAGAATCTTAAAACCTATGTATTGATATCTGTCTGGAAGTGAGTCCAGTGGGTGTAAAGGCGCATAAACACAGCCGTGAAAAGCAGCTAAACCCCATTATAAAAATAAATTACTTTTAAAAACCCGTAAAACAAAGACAGTGAAAGAGAGAGAAATTCTTACAAAATTCGTTCAGAGGCTGTGATGCAACCTGGATTGACCATATCTAGACCCACAGCTGGATGAGACATAAGGGTGGACACTCTTGGGGCTGAGAGGTTGGGTGAGGTTGGGTGAGCAAACGCAGACCCTTTAAAGTAATACTGCGTGGTACCCATCCCTTGGGTCCCAAAACTCCAGGTTCAAGGGCATCTTCCTACATCGAAAACATGCATGAGAAACCCAGAAGATGGTACACCGTGTGATTTTGAAAGGTTTCTAAAACGCATCTCATTTCTCATCTCCTTGTGTTTGCGTTCGCCATTCCAGCTACTTTACTAGCAATCTCCCTACTTGGAGAATCAGCACCTTTAACCTCCTGTTCCGTACAGGTTGCGATTTGTCCTGAGGGTGAAAGGGAAGAGGGGCAACCAATGAGAGACTAGATCTAGGTGTTGGGACAGGCACAGGTCACTCTATTTTCCCATCAGGAAGAAGAATTAACCACAGGCTCAGCCTGCCGCCCAGAAGCAGAATAGGGCCTGAGGCAATCCCGCGCTTTTGCGGCCAGCACCCAAAAAAGCGAGTTGAAAAATGAAGGCCAGGGACACTGCCATTCACAAACCCGCAGAGTTATAAATGATAACTCTCGTCCACAAATATATTGAGGGAAGGCAACGAAGAGGATTTGAAAGCAAGGCAGAATTGCAGGAAACAGGTTTCAGGAGGCAGATTCGAATCGCCTGTAAAGCACATGAAAAGTGGCAAAGCATCGAAAATGATGCCCTTGGCCAAAAGGGGCGTATGCGTTTTTTCCTGAATATATTCAGGAAAAAACGCATACGCCCCTTTTGGCCAACCAAGCAACCTGGGAAGGCAAATCAGCGCTACAAGGAAGTCTCGCTTCCCATCGGTCAAAAGGGCCATGCTGCAAAAAGTGTCAAAACCAGAAATGCAGGACAGGCCATGGAGAAATGGCAGCCTTGCTACGCTGATGGGCGGGATGTAAATTGCCAACAGCCACTCTGGAGAAGTGTACGGTGTGTCCTGAAACATCGAAAAATACAGCTTAGGGAGCATAGGGCACGTCCACTCATGGGCGTATAAATTGGGAAAACTAAAAATCAGCAAGACACAGGCACCCCAAAGTTTAGGGCTGCTCTGTTGACAAGAACCTCCACTTCATGACACCTTAAATATCCCAGGAAAGAGAAAAATGGATAAAGAAGTTGTGGACCTTATGTACACTGGAATATCACTCAGACATAAAATCAATGTCATAAAGCTAGTAGAAGAAAGATGAGTGGATTTAGGCACGACGTTTCTAAGTGAAATAAGTCACACAGAAAAAGACTCTTATCATAAGCTATCACTTTTAGAGGGAATGTAAAAACTGCTACACTTGAACTGAATTACAAAACAGAACAGAGTCTCACGTTTAGAAAACACACTATGGCTGCTTAACGGGAAAGGTGAGGTGGGGTAATGCATAAAACAAGGGTTTCAAATTCGCTCAGATACCGTCCCATACACCCAATATTTAAAAGACAAGACCTACTCCTTGCTCAGTGAACTGGACTCAACACCCCCTATTCACTGCACAACAATATATGTGACTAGTAAGAATCTTAAAACCTATGTATTGATATCTGTCTGGAAGTGAGTCCAGTGGGTGTAAAGGCACATAAACACAGCCGTGAAAAGCAGCTAAACCCCATTATAAAAATAAATTACTTTTAAAAACCCGTAAAACAAAGACAGTGAAAGACAGAGAAATTCTTACAAAATTCGTTCAGGGGCTGTGATGCAACCTGGATTGACCATATCTAGACCCACAGCTGGATGAGACATAAGGGTGGACACTCTTGGGGCTGAGAGGTTGGGTGAGGTTGGGTGAGCAAACGCAGACCCTTTAAAGTAATACTGCGTGGTACCCATCCCATGGGTCCCAAATCTCCAGGTTCAAGGGCATCTTCCTACATCAAAAACATGCATGAGAAACCCAGAAGATGGTACACCGTGTGATTTTGAAAGGTTTCTAAAACGCATCTCATTTCTCATCTCCTTGTGTTTGCGTTCGCCATTCCAGCTACTTTACTAGCAATCTCCCTACTTGGAGAATCAGCACCTTTAACCTCCTGTTCAGTACAGGTTGCGATTTGTCCTGAGGGTGAAAGGGAAGAGGGGCAACCAATGAGAGACTAGATCTAGGTGTTGGGACAGGCACAGGTCACTCTATTTTCCCATCAGGAAGAAGAATTAACCACAGGCTCAGCCTGCCGCCCAGAAGCAGAATAGGGCCTGAGGCAATCCCGCGCTTTTGCGGCCAGCACCCAAAAAAGCGAGTTGAAAAATGAAGGCCAGGGACACTGCCATTCACAAACACGCAGAGTTATAAATGATAACTCTCGTCCACAAATATATTGAGGGAAGGCAACGAAGAGGATTTGAAAGCAAGGCAGAATTGCAGGAAACAGGTTTCAGGAGGCAGATTCGAATCGCCTGTAAAGCACATGAAAAGTGGCAAAACATCGAAAATGATGCCCTTGGCCAAAAGGGGCGTATGCGTTTTTTCCTGAATATATTCAGGAAAAAACGCATACGCCCCTTTTGGCCAACCAAGCAACCTGGGAAGGCAAATCAGCGCTACAAGGAAGTCTCGCTTCCCATCGGTCAAAAGGGCCATGCTGCAAAAAGTGTCAAAACCAGAAATGCAGGACAGGCCATGGAGAAATGGCAGCCTTGCTACGCTGATGGGCGGGATGTAAATTGCCAACAGCCACTCTGGAGAAGTGTACGGTGTGTCCTGAAACATCGAAAAATACAGCTTAGGGAGCATAGGGCACGTCCACTCATGGGCGTATAAATTGGGAAAACTAAAAATCAGCAAGACACAGGCACCCCAAAGTTTAGGGCTGCTCTGTTGACAAGAACCTCCACTTCATGACACCTTAAATATCCCAGGAAAGAGAAAAATGGATAAAGAAGTTGTGGACCTTATGTACACTGGAATATCACTCAGACATAAAATCAATGTCATAAAGCTAGTAGAAGAAAGATGAGTGGATTTAGGCACGACGTTTCTAAGTGAAATAAGTCACACAGAAAAAGACTCTTATCATAAGCTATCACTTTTAGAGGGAATGTAAAAACTGCTACACTTGAACTGAATTACAAAACAGAACAGAGTCTCACGTTTAGAAAACACACTATGGCTGCTTAACGGGAAAGGTGAGGTGGGGTGATGCATAAAACAAGGGTTTCAAATTCGCTCAGATACCGTCCCATACACCCAATATTTAATAGACAAGACCTACTCCTTGCTCAGTGAACTGGACTCAACACCCCCTATTCACTGCACAACAATATATGTGACTAGTAAGAATCTTAAAACCTATGTATTGATTTCTGTCTGGAAGTGAGTCCAGTGGGTGTAAAGTCACATAAACACAGCCGTGAAAAGCAGCTAAACCCCATTATAAAAATAAATTACTTTTAAAAACCCGTAAAACAAAGACAGTGAAAGACAGAGAAATTCTTACAAAATTCGTTCAGGGGCTGTGATGCAACCTGGATTGACCATATCTAGACCCACAGCTGGATGAGACATAAGGGTGGACACTCTTGGGGCTGAGAGGTTGGGTGAGGTTGGGTGAGCAAACGCAGACCCTTTAAAGTAATACTGCGTGGTACCCATCCCATGGGTCCCAAATCTCCAGGTTCAAGGGCATCTTCTTACATCAAAAACATGCATGAGAAACCCAGAAGATGGTACACCGTGTGATTTTGAAAGGTTTCTAAAACGCACCTCATTTCTCATCTCCTTGTGTTCGGGTTCGCCATTCCATCTACTTTACTAACAATCTCCCTACTTGGAGAATCAGCACCTTTAACCTCCTGTTCCGTACAGGTTGCGATTTGTCCTGAGGGTGAAAGGGAAGAGGGGCAACCAATGAGAGACTAGATCTAGGTGTTGGGACAGGCACAGGTCACTCTATTTTCCCATCAGGAAGAAGAATTAACCACAGGCTCAGCCTGACGCCCAGAAGCAGAATAGGGCCTGAGGCAATCCCGCGCTTTTGCGGCCAGCACCCAAAAAAGCGAGTTGAAAAATGTAGGCCAGGGACACTGCCATTCACAAACCAGCAGCGTTATAAATGATAATCTCGTCCACAAATATATTGAGGGAAGGCAATGAAGAGGATTTGAAAGCAAGGCAGAATTGCAGGAAACAGGTTTTAGGAGGTAGATTCGAATCGCCTTTAAAGCACATGAAAAGTGGCAAAACATCGACAATGATGCCCTTGGACAAAAAGGGCGTATGAGTTTTTTCCTGAATATATTCAGGAAAAAACGCATACGCCCTTTTTGGCCAACCAAGCAACCTGGAAAGGCAAATCAGCGCTACATGGAAGTCTCGCTTCCCATCGGTCAAAAGGGCCATGCTGCAAAAAGTGTCAAAACCAGAAATGCAGGACAGGCCATGGAGAAATGGCAGCCTTGCTACGCTGATGGGCGGGATGTAAATTGCCAACAGCCACTCTGGAGAAGTGTACGGTGTGTCCTGAAACATCGAAAAACACAGCTTAGGGAGCATAGGGCACGTCCACTCATGGGCGTATAAATTGGGAAAACTAAAAATCAGCAAGACACAGGCACCCCAAAGTTTAGGGCTGCTCTGTTGACAAGAACCTCCACTTCATGACACCTTAAATATCCCAGGAAAGAGAAAAATGGATAAAGAAGTTGTGGTCCTTATGTACAATGGAATATCACTCAGACATGAAATCAATGTCATAAGGCAAGTAGAAGCAAGATGAGTGGATTTAGGTACGACGATTCTAAGTGAAATAAGTCACACAGAAAAAGACACTTATCATAAGCTATCACTTATAGAGGGAATGTAAAAACCGCTACACTTGAACTGAATTACAAAACAGAACAGTGTCTCACGTTTAGAAAACACACTATGGCTGCTTAACGGGAAAGGTGAGGTGGGGTGATGCATAAAACAAGGGTTTCAAATTCGCTCAGATACCATTCCATACACCCAATATGTAATAGAAAAGACCAACTCCTTCCTCAGTGAACTGGACTCAACACCCCCTATTCACGGCACCAGACTATATGTGACTAGTAAGAATCTTAAAACCTATGTATTGATATCTGTCTGGAAGTGAGTCAAGTGGGTGTAAAGCCGCATAAACACAGCCGTGAAAAGCAGCTAAACCCCATTATAAAAATAAATTACTTTTAAAAACCCGTAAAACAAAGACAGTGAAAGAGAGATAAATTCTTACAAAATTCGTTCAGAGGCTGTGATGCAACCTGGATTGACCATATCTAGACCCACAGCTGGATGAGACATAAGGGTGGACTCTCTTGGGGCTGAGAGTTTGGGTGAGGTTGGGTGAGCAAATGCAGACCCTTTAAAGTAATACTGCGTGGTACGCATCCCATGGGTCCCCAATCTCCAGGTTCAAGGGCATCTTCCTACATCGAAAACATGCATGAGAAACCAGAAGATGGTACACCGTGTGATTTTGAAAGGTTTCTAAAACGCACCTCATTTCTCATCTCCTTGTGTTCGGGTTCGCCATTCCAGCTACTTTACTAACAATCTCCCTACTGGGAGAATCAGCACATTTAACCTCCTCTTCCGTACAGGTTGCAATTTGTCCTGAGGATGAAAGGGAAGAGGGGCAACCAATGAGAGACTAGATCTAGGTGTTGGGACAGGCACAGGTCAGTTTATTTTCCCATCAGGAAGAAGAATTAACCACAGGCTCAGCCTGCCGCCCGGAACCAGAAAAGGGCCTTAAGCAATCCCGTGCTTTTGCGGCCAGCTCCCAAAAAAGCGAGTTGAAAAATGGAGACCAGGGACACTGCCATTCACAAACTCGCAGAGTTATAAATGATAACTCTCGTCCACAAATATATTGAGGGAAGGCAACGAAGCGGATTTGAAAGCAAGGCAGAATTGCAGGAAACAGATTTCAGGAGGTAGATTCGAATCGCCTTTAAAGCACATGAAAAGCGGCAACACGTCGACAATGATGCCCTTGGCCAAAAAGGGCGTATGCGTTTTTTCCTGAATATATTCAGGAAAAAACGCATACGCCCTTTTTGGACAACCAAGCAACCTGGAAAGGCAAATCAGCGCTACAAAGAAGTCTCGCTTCCCATCGGTCAAAAGGGCCATGCTGAAAAATGTGTCAAAACCACAAAAGCAGGAGAGGCCATGGAGAAATGGGAGCCTTGCTACGCTGATGGGCGGGATGTAAATTGCCAGCAGCCACTCTGGAGAAGTGTACGGTGTGGCCTGAAATATCGAAAAAACACAGCTTAGGGAGCTTAGGGCACTTCCACTCATGGGCGTATAAATTGGGAAAACTAAAAATCAGCAAGACACAGGCACCCCAAAGTTTAGGGCTGCTCTGTTGACAAGAACCTCCACTTCATGACACCTTAAATATCCCAGGAAAGAGAAAAATGGATAAAGAAATTGTGGTCCTTATGTACAATGGAATATCACTCAGCCATGAAATCAATGTCATAAGGCTAGCAGCAGCATGATGAGTGGATTTAGGTACGACGACTCTAAGTGAAATAAGTCACACAGAAAAAGACACTTATCATAAGCTATCACTTATAGAGGGAATGTAAAAACCGCTACACTTGAACTGAATTACAAATCAGAACAGAGTCACCCAATTTGAAAACACACTATGGCTGCTTAACGGGAAAGGTGAGGTGGGGTGATGCATAAAACAAGGGTTTCAAATTAGCTCAGATACTGTTCCATACACCCAATATGTAATAGACAAGACCTACTCCTTGCTCAGTGAACTGGACTCCACACCCCCTATTTACCACACAAGAATATATCTGAGTAGTGAGAATCTTAAAACCTATGTATTGATATCTCTCTGGAAGTGAGACAAGTGGGTGTAAAGCCGCATAAACACAGCCGTGAAAAGCATCTAACCACATTATAAAAATAAATTATTTTTAAAAACCCATGAGACAAAGACAGTGAAAGAGAGAGAAATTCTTACAAAATTCATTCAGGGGCTGTGACGCAACCTGGATTGACCATATCTAGACCCACAGCTGGATGAGACATAAGGGTGGACACTCTTAGGGCTGAGAGGTTTGGTGAGGTTGGGTGAGCAAACGCAGACCCTTTAAAGTAATACTGCGTGGTACCCATCCCATGGGTCCCAAATCTCCAGGTTCAAGGGCATCTTCCTACATCGAAAACATGCATGAGAAACCCAGAAGATGGTACACCGTGTGATTGGGAAAGTTTCTAAAACGCACCTCATTTCTCATCTCCTTGTGCTCGGGTTCGCCATTCCAGCTACTTTACTAGCAATCTCCCTACTTGGAGAATCAGCACCTTTAACCTCCTGTTCTGTACAGGTTGCAATTTGTCCTGAGGATGAACGGGAAGAGGGGCAACCAAGGAGAGACTAGATCTAGGTGTTGGAACAGGCACAGGTCAATCTATTTTCCCATCAGGAAGAAGAATTAAGCACAGGCTCAGCCTGCCGCCAGGAAGCAGAATAGTGCCTGAGGCAATCCCGCGCTTCTGCGGCCAGCTCCCAAAAAAGCCAGTTGAAAAATGGAGCACATGGGCACTGCAATTCACAAACCTGCAGAGTTATAAATGATAACTCTCGTCCACAAATATCTTGAGGGAAGGCAACGAAGAGGATTTGAAAGCAAGGCAGAATTGCAGGAAACTGGTTTCAGGAGGTAGATTCGAATCGGCTTTAAAGCACATGAAAAGCGGCAAAACGTCGACAGTGACGCCCTTGGCCAAAAAGGGCGTATGCGTTTTTTCCTGAATATATTCAGGAAAAAACGCATACGCCCTTTTTGTCCAACCATGCAACCTGGAAAGGCAAATCAGCGCTACAAAGAAGTCTCGCTTCCCATCGGTCAAAAGGGCCATGCTGAAAAAAGTGTCAAAACCACAAAAGCAGGACAGGCCATGGAGAAATGAAAGCCTTGCTACACTGATGGGCGGGATGTAAACTGCCAGCAGCCACTCTGGAGAAGTGTACGGTGTGGCCTTAAACACCGAAAAAACACAGCATAGGGAGCCTAGGGCACTTCCACTCATGGGCGTATAAATTGGGAAAACTAAAAATCAGCAAGACACAGGCACCCCAAAGTTTAGGGCTGCTCTGTTGACAAGAACCTCCACTTCATGACACCTTAAATATCCCAGTAAAGAGAAAAATGGATAAAGAAGTTCTGGTCCTTATGTACAATGGAATATCACTCAGCCATGAAATCAATGTCATAAGGCTAGTAGCAGCATGATGAGTGGATTTTGGTAGGACGACTCTAAGTGAAATAAGTCACACAGAAAAAGACACGTATCGAAAGCTATCACTCATAGAGGGAATGTAAAAACCGCTACACTTGAACTGAATTACAAATCAGAACAGAGTCACCCATTTTGAAAACACACTATGGCTGCTTAACGGGAAAGGTGAGGTGGGGTGATGCATAAAACAAGGGTTTCAAATTAGCTCAGATACCGTTCCATACACCCAATATGTAATAGACAAGACCTACTCCTTGCTCAGTGAACTGGACTCAACACCCCCTATTCACTGCAGAAGAATATATCTGACTAGTAAGAATCTTAAAACCTATACATTGATATCTCTCTGGAAGTGAGTCAAGTGGGTGTAAAGCCGCGTAAACACAGCCGTGAAAAGCATCTAACCACATTATAAAAATAAATTAGTTTTAAAAACCCATGAAACAAAGACAGTGAAAGAGAGAGAAATTCTTAAAAAATTCATTCAGGGGCTGTGACGCATCCTGGATTGACCATATCTAGACCCACAGGTTGATGAGACATAAGGGTGGACACTCTTGGGGCTGAGAGGTTTGGTGAGATTGGGTGAGCTAACGCAGACCCTTTAAAGTAATACTGCGTGGTACCCATCCCATGGGTCCCAAATCTCCAGGTTCAAGGGCATCTTCCTACATCGAAAACATGCATGAGAAACCCAGAAGATGGTACACCGTGTGATTGGGAAAGTTTCTAAAACGCACCTCATTTCTCATCTCCTTGTGCTCGGGTTCGCCATTCCACCTACTTTACTAGCAATCTCCCTACTTGGAGAATCAGCACCTTTAACCTCCTGTTCTGTACAGGTTACAATTTGTCCTGAGGATGAACGGGAAGAGGGGCAACCAATCAGAGACTAGATGTAGGTGTTGGGACAGGCAGAGGTCACTCTATTTTCTCATCAGGAAGAAGAATTAAGCACAGGCTCAGCCTGCCGCAGGGAAGCAGAATAGTGCCTGAGGCAATCCCGCGCTTCTGCGGCCAGCTCCCAAAAAAGCCAGTTGAAAAATGGAGCACATGGGCACTGCAATTCACAAACCTGCAGAGTTATAAATGATAACTCTCGT
This sequence comes from Eschrichtius robustus, assembly GCF_028021215.1. Taxonomy (NCBI): domain Eukaryota; kingdom Metazoa; phylum Chordata; class Mammalia; order Artiodactyla; family Eschrichtiidae; genus Eschrichtius; species Eschrichtius robustus. The sequence goes on from NW_027175203.1 coordinate 231,921, forward strand.
CCACAAATATATTGAGGGAAGGCAACGAAGAGGATTTGAAAGCAAGGCAGAATTGCAGGAAACAGGTTTCAGGAGGTAGATTCGAATCGGCTTTAAAGCACATGAAAAGCGACAAAACGTCGACAGTGACGCCCTTGGCCAAAAAGGGCGTATGCGTTTTTTCCTGAATATATTCAGGAAAAAAAACATACGCCCTTTTTGGCCAACCAAGCAACCTGGAAATGCAAATCAGCGCTACAAAGAAGTCTCGCTTCCCATCGGTCAAAAGGGCCATGCTGAAAAAAGTGTCAAAACCACAAAAGCAGGACAGGCCATGGAGAAATGGGAGCCTTGCTACACTGATGGCCGGGATGTAAATTGCCAGCAGCCTCTCTGGAGAAGTGTACGGTGTGTCCAGAAACATCGATAAAACACAGATTAGGGAGCATAGGGCACGTCCACTCATGGGCGTATAAATTGGGAAAATTAATAATCAGCAAGACACAGGCACCCCAAAGTTTAGGGCTGCTCTGTTGACAAGAACCTCCACTTCATGACACCTTAAATATCCCAGGAAAGAGAAAAATGGATACAGAAGTTGTGGTCCTTATGTACAATGGAATATCACTCAGCCATGAAATCAATGTCATATGGCTAGTAGCAGCATGATGAGTGGATTTAGGTACGACGACTCTAAGTGAAATAAGTCACACAGAAAAAGACACTTATCATAAGCTATCACTTACAGAGAGAATGTAAAAACTGCTACACTTGAACTGAATTACAAAACAGAACAGAGTCACACGTTTAGAAAACACACTATGGCTGCTTAACGGGAAAGGAGAGGTGGGGTGATGCATAAAACAAGGGTTTCAAATTAGCTCAGATACCGTTCCATACACCCAATATGTAATAGACAAGACCTACTCCTTGCTCAGTGAACTGGACTCAACACCCCCTATTCACCGCACAAGTATATATCAGACTAGTAAGAATCTTAAAACTTATGTATTGATATCTCTCTGGAAGTGTGTCAAGTGGGTGTAAAGCCGCATAAACACAGCCGTTAAAAGAAGCTAAACCCCAATATAAAAATAAATTACTTTTAAAAACCCGTAAAACAAAGACAGTGAAAGAGAGAGAAATTCTTACACAATTCGTTCAGGGGCTGTGATGCAACCTGGATTGAACATATCTAGACCCACAGTTGGATGAGACCTAAGGGTGGACACTCTTGGGGCTGACAGGTTTGGTGAGGTTGGGTGAGCAAACGCAGACCCTTTAAAGTAATACTGCGTGGTACCCATCCCATGGGTCCCAAATCTGTAGGTTCAAGGACATTCTCCTACATCGAAAACATGCATGAGGAACCCAGAAGATGGTACACCGTGTGATTCGGAAAGTTTCTAAAACGCACCTCATTTCTCATCTCCTTGTGCTCGGGTTCGCCATTCCAGCTACTTTACTAGCAATCTCCCTACTTGGAGAATCAGCACCTTTATCCTCCTGTTCCGTACAGGTTGCAATTTGTCCTGAGGATGAACGGGAAGAGGGGCAACCAATGAGAGACTAGATGTAGGTGTTGGGACAGGCACAGGTCACTCTATTTTCCCATCAGGAAGAAGAATTAACCACAGGCTCAGCCTGCCGCCCGGAACCAGAATAGGGCCTGAGGCAATCCCGCGCTTTTGCGGCCAGATCCCAAAAAAGCGAGTTGAAAAATGGAGCTCAGGGGCACTGCAATTCACAAACCTGCAGAGTTATAAATGATAACTCTCATCCACAAATGTATTGAGGGAAGGCAACGAAGAGGATTTGAAAGCAAGGCAGAATTGCAGGAAACAGATTTCAGGAGGTAGATTCGAATCGCCTTTAAAGCACATGAAAAGCGGCAAAACGTCGACAATGATGCCCTTGGCCAAAAAGGGCGTATGCGTTTTTTCCTGAATATATTCAGGAAAAAACGCATACGCCCTTTTTGGCCAATCAAGCAACCTGGAAAGGCAAATCAGCGCTACAAAGAAGTCTCGCTTCCCATCGGTCAAAAGGGCCATGCTGAAAAATGTGTCAAAACCACAAAAGCAGGAGAGGCCATGGAGAAATGGGAGCCTTGCTACGCTGATGGGCGGGATGTAAATTGCCAGCAGCCACTCTGGAGAAGTGTACGGTGTGGCCTGAAATATCGAAAAAACACAGCTTAGGGAGCTTAGGGCACTTCCACTCATGGGCGTATAAATTGGGAAAACTAAAAATCAGCAAGACACAGGCACCCCAAAGTTTAGGGCTGCTCTGTTGACAAGAACCTCCACTTCATGACACCTTAAATATCCCAGGAAAGAGAAAAATGGATAAAGAAATTGTGGTCCTTATGTACAATGGAATATCACTCAGCCATGAAATCAATGTCATAAGGCTAGCAGCAGCATGATGAGTGGATTTAGGTACGACGACTCTAAGTGAAATAAGTCACACAGAAAAAGACACGTATCAAAAGCTATCACTTATAGAGGGAATGTAAAAACCGCTACACTTGAACTGAATTACAAATGAGAACAGAGTCACCCAATTTGAAAACACACTATGGCTGCTTAACGGGAAAGGTGAGGTGGGGTGATGCATAAAACAAGGGTTTCAAATTAGCTCAGATACTGTTCCATACACCCAATATGTAATAGACAAGACCTACTCCTTGCTCAGTGAACTGGACTCAACACCCCCTATTCACCACACAAGAATATATCTAACTAGTGAGAATCTTAAAACCTATGTATTGATATCTCTCTGGAAGTGTGTCAAGTGGGTGTAAAGCCGCATAAACACAGCCGTGAAAAGCATCTAACCCCATTATAAAAATAAATTACTTGTAAAAACCCGTAAAACAAAGACAGTGAAAGAGAGAGAAATTCTTACACAATTCGTTCAGGGGCTGTGATGCAACCTGGATTGAACATATCTAGACCCACAGTTGGATGAGACCTAAGGGTGGACACTCTTGGGGCTGACAGGTTTGGTGAGGTTGGGTGAGCAAACGCAGACCCTTTAAATTAATACTGCGTGGTACCCATCCCATGGGTCCCAAATCTGTAGGTTCAAGGACATTCTCCTACATCGAAAACATGCATGAGAAACCCAGAAGATGGTACACCGTGTGATTGGGAAAGTTTCTAAAACGCACCTCATTTCTCATCTCCTTGTGCTCGGGTTCGCCATTCCAGCTACTTTACTAGCAATCTCCCTACTTGGAGAATCAGCACCTTTAACCTTCTGTTCCGTACATGTTGCAATTTGTCCTGAGGATGAACGGAAGGAGGGGCAACCAATGAGAGACTAGATGTAGGTGTTGGGACAGGCACAGGTCACTCGAATTTCCCATCAGGAAGAAGAATTAACCACAGGCTCAGCCTGCCGCCCGGAACCAGAATAGGGCCTGAGTCAATCCCGTGCTTTTGCGGCCAGATCCCAAAAAAGCGAGTTGAAAAATGGAGCTCAGGGGCACTGCAATTCACAAACTTGCTGAGTTATAAATGATAACTCTCGTCCACACATGTATTGAGGGAAGGCAACGAAGAGGATTTGAAAGCAAGGCAGAATTGCAGGAAACAGATTTTAGGAGGTAGATTCGAATCGCCTTTAAAGCACATGAAAAGCGGCAAAACGTCGACAATGATGCCCTTGGCCAAAAAGGGCGTATGCATTTTTTCCTGAATATATTCAGGAAAAAACGCATACGCCCTTTTTGGCCAACCAAGCAACCTGGAAAGGCAAATCAGCGCTACAAAGAAGTCTCGCTTCCCATCGGTCAAAAGGGCCATGCTGAAAAATGTGTCAAAACCACAAAAGCAGGAGAGGCCATGGAGAAATGGGAGCCTTGCTACGCTGATGGGCGGGATGTAAATTGCCAGCAGCCACTCTGGAGAAGTGTACGGTGTGGCCTGAAATATCGAAAAAACACAGCTTAGGGAGCTTAGGGCACTTCCACTCATGGGCGTATAAATTGGGAAAACTAAAAATCAGCAAGACACAGGCACCCCAAAGTTTAGGGCTGCTCTGTTGACAAGAACCTCCACTTCATGACACCTTAAATATCCCAGGAAAGAGAAAAATGGATAAAGAAATTGTGGTCCTTACAATGGAATATCACTCAGCCATGAAATCAATGTCATAAGGCTAGCAGCAGCATGATGAGTGGATTTAGGTATGACGAGTCTAAGTGAAATAAGTCACACAGAAAAAGACACGTATCAAAAGCTATCACTTATAGACGGAATGTAAAAACCGCTACACTTGAACTGAATTACAAATCAGAACAGAGTCACCCAATTTGAAAACACTCTATGGCTGCTTAACGGGAAAGGTGAGGTGGGGTGATGCATAAAACAAGGGTTTCAAATTAGCTCAGATACCGTTCCATACACCCAATATGTAATAGACAAGACCTACTCCTTGCTCAGTGAACTGGACTCAACACCCCCTATTCACCACACAAGAATATATCTGAATAGTGAGAATCTTAAAACCTATGTATTGATATCTCTCTGGAAGTGAGTCAAGTGGGTGTAAAGCCGCATAAACACAGCCATGAAAAGCATCTAACCACATTATAAAAATAAATTATTTTTAAAAACCCATGAGACAAAGACAGTGAAAGAGAGAGAAATTCTTAAAAAATTCATTCAGGGGCTGTGACGCAACCTGGATTGACCATATCTAGACCCACAGGTGGATTAGACATAAGGGTGGACACTCTTGGGGCTGAGAGGTTTGGTGAGATAGGGTGAGCAAACGCATACCCTTTAAAGTAATACTGCGTGGTACCCATCCCATGGGTCCCAAATCTCCAGGTTCAAGGGCATCTTCCTACATCGAAAACATGCATGAGAAACCCAGAAGATGGTACACCGTGTGATTGGGAAAGTTTCTAAAACGCACCTCATTTCTCATCTCCTTGTGCTCGGGTTCGCCATTCCACCTACTTTACTAGCAATCTCCCTACTTGGAGAATCAGCACCTTTAACCTCCTGTTCTGTACAGGTTACAATTTGTCCTGAGGATGAACGGGAAGAGGGGCAACCAATGAGAGACTAGATGTAGGTGTTGGGACAGGCACAGGTCACTCTATTTTCTCATCAGGAAGAAGAATTAAGCATAGGCTCAGCCTGCCGCAGGGAAGCAAAATAGTGCCTGAGGCAATCCCGCGCTTCTGCGGCCAGCTCCCAAAAAAGCCAGTTGAAAAATGGAGCACATGGGCACTGCAATTCACAAACATGCAGAGTTATAAATGATAACTCTCGTCCACAAATATATTGAGGGAAGGCAACGAAGAGGATTTGAAAGCAAGGCAGAATTGCAGGAAACAGGTTTCAGGAGGTAGATTCGAATCGGCTTTATAGCACATGAAAAGCGGCAAAACGTCGACAATGATGCCCTTGGCCAAAAAGGGCGTATGGGTTTTTTCCTGAATATATTCAGGAAAAAACGCATACGCCCTTTTTGGCCAACCAAGCAACCTGGAAAGGCAAATCAGCGCTACAAAGAAGTCTCGCTTCCCATCGGTCAAAAGGGCCATGCTGAAAAAAGTGTCAAAACCACAAAAGCAGGACAGGCCATGGAGAAATGGGAGCCTTGCTACACTGATGGGCGGGATGTAAATTGCCAGCAGCCTCTCTGGAGAAGTGTACGGTGTGTCCTGAAACATCGAAAAAACACAGATTAGGGAGCATAAGGCACGTCCACTCATGGGCGTATAAATTGGGAAAATTAATAATCAGAAAGACACAGGCACCCCAAAGTTTAGGGCTGCTCTGTTGACAAGAACCTCCACTTCATGACACCTTAAATATCCCAGGAAAGAGAAAAATGGATACAGAAGTTGTGGTCCTTATGTACAATGGAATATCACTCAGCCATGAAATCAATGTCATATGGCTAGTAGCAGCATGATGAGTGGATTTAGGTACGACGACTCTAAGTGAAATAAGTCACACAGAAAAAGACACTTATCATAAGCTATCACTTATAGAGGGAATGTAAAAACTGCTACACTTGAACTGAATTACAAAAGAGAACAGAGTCACACGTTTAGAAAACACACTATGGCTGATTAACGGGAAAGGTGAGGTGGGGTGATGCATAAAACAAGGGTTTCAAATTAGCTCAGATACCGTTCCATACACCCAATATGTAATAGACAAGACCTACTCCTTGCTCAGTGAACTGGACTCAACACACCCTATTCACCGCACAAGTATATATCAGACTAGTAAGAATCTTAAAACCTATGTATTGATATCGCTCTGGAAGTGTGTCAAGTGGGTGTAAAGCCGCATAAACACAGCCGTTAAAAGAAGCTAAACCCCAATATAAAAATAAATTACTTTTAAAAACCCGTAAAACAAAGACAGTGAAAGAGAGAGAAATTCTTACACAATTCGTTCAGGGGCTGTGATGCAACCTGGATTGAACATATCTAGACCCACAGTTGGATGAGACCTAAGGGTGGGCACTCTTGGGGCTGACAGGTTTGGTGAGGTTGGGTGAGCAAACGCAGACCCTTTAAAGTAATACTGCGTGGTACCCATCCCATGGGTCCCAAATCTGTAGGTTCAAGGACATTCTCCTACATCGAAAACATGCATGAGGAACCCAGAATATGGTACACCGTGTGATTCGGAAAGTTTCTAAAACGCACCTCATTTCTCATCTCCTTGTGCTCGGGTTCGCCATTCCAGCTACTTTACTAGCAATCTCCCTACTTGGAGAATCAGCACCTTTATCCTCCTGTTCCGTACAGGTTGCAATTTGTCCTGAGGATGAACGGGAGGAGGGGCAACCAATGAGAGACTAGATGTAGGTGTTGGGACAGGCACAGGTCACTCTATTTTCCCATCAGGAAGAAGAATTAACCACAGGCTCAGCCTGCCGCCCGGAACCAGATTAGGGCCTGAGGCAATCCCGCGCTTTTGCGGGCAGATCCCAAAAAAGCGAGTTGAAAAATGGAGCTCAGGGGCACTGCAATTCACAAACCTGCAGAGTTATGAATGATAACTCTCGTCCACAAATGTATTGAGGGAAGGCAACGAAGAGGATTTGAAAGCAAGGCAGAATTGCAGGAAACAGATTTCAGGAGGTAGATTCGAATCGCTTTTAAAGCACATGAAAAGCGGCAAAACGTCGACAATGATGCCCTTGGCCAAAAAGGGCGTATGGGTTTTTTCCTGAATATATTCAGGAAAAAACGCATACGCCCTTTTTGGCCAACCAAGCAACCTGGAAAGGCAAATCAGCGCTACAAAGAAGTCTCGCTTCCCATCGGTCAAAAGGGCCATGCTGAAAAATGTGTCAAAACCACAAAAGCAGGAGAGGCCATGGAGAAATGGGAGCCTTGCTACGCTGATGGGCAGGATGTAAATTGCCAGCAGCCACTCTGGAGAAGTGTACGGTGTGGCCTGAAATATCGAATAAACACAGCTTAGGGAGCTTAGGGCACTTCCACTCATGGGTGTATAAATTGGGAAAAATAAAAATCAGCAAGACACAGGCACTCCAAAGTTTAGGGCTGCTCTGTTGACAAGAACCTCCACTTCATGACACCTTAAATATCCCAGGAAAGAGAAAAATGGATAAAGAAATTGTGGTCCTTATGTACAATGGAATATCACTCAGCCATGAAATCAATGTCATAAGGCTAGCAGCAGCATGATGAGTGGATTTAGGTACGACGATTCTAAGTGAAATAAGTCACACAGAAAAAGACACGTATCAAAAGCTATCACTTATAGAGGGAATGTAAAAACCACTACACTTGAACTGAATTACAAATGAGAACAGAGTCACCCAATTTGAAAACACACTATGGCTGCTTAACGGGAAAGGTAAGGTGGGGTGATGCATAAAACAAGGGTTTCAAATTAGCTCAGATACTGTTCCATACACCCAATATGTAATAGACAAGACCTAATCCTTGCTCAGTGAACTGGACTCAACACCCCCTATTCACCACACAAGAATATATCTAACTAGTGAGAATCTTAAAACCTATGTATTGATATCTCTCTGGAAGTGTGTCAAGTGGGTGTAAAGCCGCATAAACCCAGCCGTGAAAAGCATCTAACCCCATTATAAAAATAAATTACTTGTAAAAACCCGTAAAACAAAGACAGTGAAAGAGAGAGAAATTCTTACACAATTCGTTCAGGGGCTGTGATGCAACCTGGATTGAACATATCTAGACCCACAGTTGGATGAGACCTAAGGGTGGACACTCTTGGGGCTGACAGGTTTGGTGAGGTTGGGTGAGCAAACGCAGACCCTTTAAAGTAATACTGCGTGGTACCCATCCCATGGGTCCCAAATCTGTAGGTTCAAGGACATTCTCCTACATCGAAAACATGCATGAGAAACCCAGAAGATGGTACACCGTGTGATTGGGAAAGTTTCTAAAACGCACCTCATTTCTCATCTCCTTGTGCTCGGGTTCGCCATTCCAGCTACTTTACTAGCAATCTCCCTACTTGGAAAATCAGCACCTTTAACCTTCTGTTCCGTACAGGTTGCAATTTGTCCTGAGGATGAACGGGAGGAGGGGCAACCAATGAGAGACTAGATGTAGGTGTTGGGACAGGCACAGGTCACTCGAATTTCCCATCAGGAAGAAGAATTAACCACAGGCTCAGCCTGCCGCCCGGAACCAGAATAGGGCCTGAGTCAATCCCGCGCTTTTGCGGCCAGATCCCAAAAAAGCGAGTTGAAAAATGGAGCTCAGGGGCACTGCAATTCACAAACTTGCTGAGTTATAAATGACAACTCTCGTCCACACATGTAATGAGGGAAGGCAACGAAGAGGATTTGAAAGCAAGGCAGAATTGCAGGAAACAGATTTTAGGAGGTAGATTCGAATCGCCTTTAAAGCACATGAAAAGCGGCAAAACGTCGACAATGATGCCCTTGGCCAAAAAGGGCGTATGCATTTTTTCCTGAATATATTCAGGAAAAAACGCATACGCCCTTTTTGGCCAACCAAGCAACCTGGAAAGGCAAATCAGCGCTACAAAGAAGTCTCGCTTCCCATCGGTCAAAAGGGCCATGCTGAAAAATGTGTCAAAACCACAAAAGCAGGAGAGGCCATGGAGAAATGGGAGCCTTGCTACGCTGATGGGCGGGATGTAAATTGCCAGCAGCCACTCTGGAGAAGTGTACGGTGTGGCCTGAAATATCGAAAAAACACAGCTTAGGGAGCTTAGGGCACTTCCACTCATGGGCGTATAAATTGGGAAAACTAAAAATCAGCAAGACACAGGCACCCCAAAGTTTAGGGCTGCTCTGTTGACAAGAACCTCCACTTCATGACACCTTAAATATCCCAGGAAAGAGAAAAATGGATAAAGAAATTGTGGTCCTTACAATGGAATATCACTCAGCCATGAAATCAATGTCATAAGGCTAGCAGCAGCATGATGAGTGGATTTAGGTACGACGAGTCTAAGTGAAATAAGTCACACAGAAAAAGACACGTATCAAAAGCTATCACTTATAGAGGGAATGTAAAAACCGCTACACTTGAACTGAATTACAAATCAGAACAGAGTCACCCAATTTGAAAACACTCTATGGCTGCTTAACGGGAAAGGTGAGGTGGGGTGATGCATAAAACAAGGGTTTCAAATTAGCTCAGATACCGTTCCATACACCCAATATGTAATAGACAAGACCTACTCCTTGCTCAGTGAACTGGACTCAACACCCCCTATTCACCACACAAGAATATATCTGAATAGTGAGAATTTTAAAACCTATGTATTGATATCTCTCTGGAAGTGAGTCAAGTGGGTGTAAAGCCGCATAAACACAGCCATGAAAAGCATCTAACCACATTATAAAAATAAATTATTTTTAAAAACCCATGAGACAAAGACAGTGAAAGAGAGAGAAATTCTTAAAAAATTCATTCAGGGGCTGTGACGCAACCTGGATTGACCATATCTAGACCCACAGGTGGATTAGACATAAGGGTGGACACTCTTGGGGCTGAGAGGTTTGGTGAGATAGGGTGAGCAAACGCATACCCTTTAAAGTAATACTGCGTGGTACCCATCCCATGGGTCCCAAATCTCCAGGTTCAAGGGCATCTTCCTACATCGAAAACATGCATGAGAAACCCAGAAGATGGTACTATGTGTGATTGGGAAAGTTTCTAAAACGCACCTCATTTCTCATCTCCTTGTGCTTGGGTTTGCCATTCCAGCTACTTTACTAGCAATCTCCCTACTTGGAGAATCAGCACCTTTAACCTCCTGTTCTGTACAGGTTGCAATTTGTCCTGAGGATGAACGGGAAGAGGGGCAACCAATGAGAGACTAGATGTAGGTGTTGGGACAGGCATAGGTCACTCTATTTTCTCATCAGGAAGAACAATTAAGCACAGGCTCAGCCTGCCGCCGGGAAGCAGAATAGTGCCTGAGGCAATCCCGCGCTTCTGCGGCCAGCTCCCAAAAAAGCCAGTTGAAAAATGGAGAACATGGGCACTGCAATTCACAAACCTGCAGAGTTATAAATGATAACTCTCGTCCACAAATATATTGAGGGAAGGCAACGAAGAGGATTTGAAAGCAAGGCAGAATTGCAGGAAACAGGTTTCAGGAGGTAGATTCGAATCGGCTTTATAGCACATGAAAAGCGGCAAAACGTCGACAATGATGCCCTTGGCCAAAAAGGGCGTATGGGTTTTTTCCTGAATATATTCAGGAAAAAACGCATACGCCCTTTTTGGCCAACCAAGCAACCTGGAAAGGCAAATCAGCGCTACAAAGAAGTCTCGCTTCCTATCGGTCAAAAGGGCCATGCTGCAAAAAGTGTCAAAACCACAAAAGCAGGACAGGCCATGGAGAAATGGCAGCCTTGCTACACTGATGGGCGGGATGTAAATTGCCAGCAGCCACTCTGGAGAAGTGTACGGTGTGTCCTGAAACATCGAAAAAACACAGCTTAGGGAGCATAGGGCACTTCCACTCATGGGCGTATAAATTGGGAAAATTAAAAATCAGCAAGACACAGGCACCCCAAAGTTTAGGGCTGCTCTGTTGACAAGAACCTCCACTTCATGACACCTTAAATATCACAGGAACGAGAAAAATGGATAAAGAAGTTGTGGTCCTTATGTACAATGGAATATAACTCAGACCTGAAATCAATGTCATATGGCTAGTAGAAGCAAGATGAGTGGATTTAGGTACGACGACTCTAAGTGAAATAAGTCACACAGAAAAAGCCATTATCATAAACTATCACTTACAGAGGGAATATAAAAACTGCTACACTTGAACTGAATTACAAAAGAGAACAGAGTCACACGTTTAGAAAACACACTATGGCTGCTTAACGGGAAAGATGAAGTGGGGTGATGCATAAAACAAGGGTTTCAAATTAGCTCAGATACACTTCCATACACCCAGTATGTAATAGACAAGACCTACTCCTTGTTCAGTGAACTGGACTCAACACCCCCTATTCACCGCACAAGTATATATCTGAATAGTGAGAATCTTAAAACCTATGTATTGATATCTCTCTGGAAGTGAATCAAGTGGGTGTAAAGCCGCATAAACACAGCCGTGAAAAGCAGCTAAACCCCATTATAATAATAAATTATTTTTAAAAACCCATGAAAAAAAGACAGTGAAAGAGAGAGAAATTCTTACAAAATTCATTCAGGGGCTGTGACGCAACCTGGATTGACCATATCTAGACCCACACCTGGATGAGACATAAGGGTGGACACTCTTGGGGCTGAGAGGTTGAGTGAGGTTGGGTGAGCAAACACAGACCCTTTAAAGTAATACTGCGTGGTACCCATCCCATGGGTCCCAAATCTCCAGGTTCAAGGGCATCTTCCTACATCGAAAACATGCATGAGAAACCCAGAACATGGTACACCGTGTGATTTTGAAAGGTTTCTAAAACGTACCTCATTTCTCATCTCCTTGTGCTCGGGTTCGCCTTTCCAGCTACTTTACTAGCAATCTCCCTACTTGGAGAATCAGCACCTTTAAGCTCCTGTTCCCTACAGGTTGCAATTTGTCCTGAGGATGAACGGGAAGAGGGGCAACCAATGAGAGAATAGATCTAGGTGTTGGGACAGGCACAGGTCACTCTATTTTCCCATCAGGAAGAAGAATTAACCACAGGCTCAGCCTGCCGCCAGAAACCAGAATAGGGCCTGAGGCAATCCCGTGCTTTTGCGGCCAGCTCCCAAAAAAGACAGTTGAAAAACAGAGCTCAGGGGCACTGCAATTCACAAACCTGCTGAGTTGTAAATGATAACTCTCGTTCACAAATATATTGAAGGAAGGCAACGAAGAGGATTTGAAAGCAAGGCAGAATTGCAGGAAACAGGTTTCAGGAGGTGGATTCGAATCGCCTTTAAAGCACATGAAAAGCGGCAAAATGTCGACAATGATGCCCTTGGCCAAAAAGGGCGTATGCATTTTTTCCTGAATATATTCAGGAAAAAACGCATACGCCCTTTTTAGCCAACCAAGCAACCTGGAAAGGCAAATCAGCGCTACAAAGAAGTCTCGCTTCCCATTGGTCAAAAGGGCCATGCTGCAAAAAGTGTCAAAATCAGAAATGCAGGACAGGCCATGGAGAAATGGCAGCCTTGCTACGCTGATGGGCGGGATGTAAATTGCCAACAGCCACTCTGGAGAAGTGTACGGTGTGTCCTGAAACATCGAAAAAACACAGCTTAGGGAGCATAGGGCACGTCTACTCATGGGCGTATAAATTGGGAAAACTAAAAATCAGCAAGACACAGGCACCGGAAAGTTTAGGGCTGCTCTGTTGACAAGAACCGCCACTTCATGACACCTTAAATATCCCAGGAAAGAGAAAAATGGATAAAGAAGTTGTGGTCCTTATGTACAATGGAAAATCACACAGACATGAAATCAATGTCATAAGGCTAGTAGAAGCAAGATGAGTGGATTTAGGTACGAGGATTCTAAGTGAAATAAGTCACACAGAAAAAGACACTTATCAAAAGCTATCACTTATAGAGGGAATGTAAAAACCAGTACACTTGAACTGAATTACAAAACAAAACAGAGTCACACGTTTACAAAACACACTATGGCTGCTTAACGGGAAAGATGAGGTGGGGTGATGCATAAAACAAGGGTTTCAAATTCGCTCAGATACCGTTCCATACAGCCAATATGTAATAGACAAGACCTACTCCTTGCTCAGTGAACTGGACTCAACACCCCCTATTCACCGCACAAGAATATATCTGAGTAGTAAGAATCTTAAAACCTATGTATTGATATCTGTCTGGAAGTGAGTCAACTGGGTGTAAAGCCGCATAAACACAGCCGTGAAAAGCAGCTAAACCCCATTATAAAAATAAATTGCTTTTAAAAACCCGTAAAACAAAGACAGTGAAAGAGAGAGAAATTCTTACAAAATTCGTTCAGGGGCTGTGATGCAAACTGGATTGACCATATCTAGACCCACACCTGGATGAGACATAAGGGTGGACACTCTTGGGGCTGAGAGGTTGAGTGAGGTTGGGTGAGAAAACGCAGACCCTTTAAAGTAATACTGCGTGGTACCCATCTCATGGGTCCCAAATCTCCAGGTTCAAGGGCATCTTCCTACATCGAAAACATGCATGAGAAACCCAGAACATGGTACACCGTGTGATTTTGAAAGGTTTCTAAAACGCACCTCATTTCTCATCTCCTTGTGCTCGGGTTCGCCTTTCCAGCTACTTTACTAGCAATCTCTCTACTTGGAGAATCAGCACCTTTAAGCTCCTGTTCCCTACAGGTTGCAATTTGTCCTGAGGATGAACGGGAAGAGGGGCAACCAATGAGAGACTAGATCTAGGTGTTGGGACAGGCACAGGTCACTCTATTTTCCCATCAGGAAGAAGAATTTACCACAGGCTCAGCCTGCCGCCAGGAACCAGAATAGGGCCTGAGGCAATCCCGTGCTTTTGCGGCCAGCTCCCAAAAAAGACAGTTGAAAAATGGAGCTCAGGGGCACTGCAATTCACAAACATGCTGAGTTGTAAATGATAACTCTCGTCCACAAATATATTGAGGGAAGGCAACGAAGAGGATTTGAAAGCAAGGCAGAATTGCAGGAAACAGGTTTCAGGAGGTAGATTCGAATCGCCTTTAAAGCACATGAAAAGTGCAAAATGTCGACAATGATGCCCTTGGCCAAAAAGGGCATATGCGTTTTTTCCTGAATATATTCAGGAAAAAACGCATATGCCCTTTTTGGCCAACCAAGCAACCTGGAAAGGCAAATCAGCGCTACAAAGAACTCTCGCTTCCTATCGGTCAAAAGGGCCATGCTGCAAAAAGTGTCAAAATCAGAAATGCAGGACAGGCCATGGAGAAATGGCAGCCTTGCTACGCTGAAGGGCGGGATGTAAATTGCCAACAGCCACTCTGGAGAAGTGTACCGTGTGTCCTGAAACATCGAAAAAACACAGCTTAGGGAGCATAGGGCACGTCCACTCATGGGCGTATAAATTGGCAAAACTAAAAATCAGCAAGACACAGGCACCCCAATGTTTAGGGCTGCTCTGTTGACAAGAACCTCCACTTCATGACACCTTAAATATCACAGGAACGAGAAAAATGGATAAAGAAGTTGTGGTCCTTATGTACAATGGAATATAACTCAGACCTGAAATCAATGTCATATGGCTAGTAGAAGCAAGATGAGTGGACTTAGGTACGAAGATTCTAAGTGAAATAAGTCACACAGAAAAAGACACATATCATAAGCTATCAATTATTGAGGGAATGTAAAAACCGCTACACTTGAACTGAATTACAAAACAGAACAGAGTCACACGTTTAGAAAACACACTATGGCTGCTTAACGGGAAAGGTGAGATGGGGTGATGCATAAAACAAGGGTTTCAAATTTGCTCAGATACCATTCCATACACCCAATATGTAATAGACAAGACCTACTCCTTGCTCAGTGAACTGTACTCAACACCCCCTATTCACCGCACAAGAATATATGTGACTAGTAAGAATCTTAAAACCTATGTATTGATATCTGTCTGGAAGTGAATCAAGTGGGTGTAAAGCCGCATAAACACAGCCGTGAAAAGCAGCTAAACCCCATTATAAAAATAAATTATTTTTAAAAACCCGTAAAACAAAGACAGTGAAAGAGAGAGAAATTCTTACAAAATTCGTTCAGGGGCTGTGATGCAACCTGGATTGACCATATCTAGACCCACACCTGGATGAGACATAAGGGTGGACACTCTTGGGGCTGAGAGGTTGAGTGAGGTTGGGTGAGCAAACACAGACCCTTTAAAGTAATACTGCGTGGTACCCATCCCATGGGTCCCAAATCTCCAGGTTCAAGGGCATCTTCCTACATCGAAAACATGCATGAGAAACCCAGAACATGGTACACCGTGTGATTTTGAAAGGTTTCTAAAACGTACCTCATTTCTCATCTCCTTGTGCTCGGGTTCGCCTTTCCAGCTACTTTACTAGCAATCTCCCTACTTGGAGAATCAGCACCTTTAAGCTCCTGTTCCCTACAGGTTGCAATTTGTCCTGAGGATGAACGGGAAGAGGGGCAACCAATGAGAGAATAGATCTAGGTGTTGGGACAGGCACAGGTCACTCTATTTTCCCATCAGGAAGAAGAATTAACCACAGGCTCAGCCTGCCTCCAGAAACCAGAATAGGGCCTGAGGCAATCCCGTGCTTTTGCGGCCAGCTCCCAAAAAAGACAGTTGAAAAACAGAGCTCAGGGGCACTGCAATTCACAAACCTGCTGAGTTGTAAATGATAACTCTCGTTCACAAATATATTGAGGGAAGGCAACGAAGAGGATTTGAAAGCAAGGCAGAATTGCAGGAAACAGGTTTCAGGAGGTGGATTCGAATCGCCTTTAAAGCACATGAAAAGTGGCAAAATGTCGACAATGATGCCCTTGGCCAAAAAGGGCGTATGCGTTTTTTCCTGAATATATTCAGGAAAAAACGCATACGCCCTTTTTGGCCAACCAAGCAACCTGGAAAGGCAAATCAGCGCTACAAAGAACTCTCGCTTCCTATCGGTCAAAAGGGCCATGCTGCAAAAAGTGTCAAAACCAGAAATGCAGGACAGGCCATGGAGAAATGGCAGCCTTGCTACGCTGATGGGCGGGATGTAAATTGCCAACAGCCACTCTGGAGAAGTGTACGGTGTGTCCTGAAACATCGAAAAAACACAGCTTAGGGAGCATAGGGCACGTCCACTCATGGGCGTATAAATTGGGAAAACTAAAAATCAGCAAGACACAGGCACCCCAAAGTTTAGGGCTGCTCTGTTGACAAGAACCGCCACTTCATGACACCTTAAATATCCCAGGAAAGAGAAAAATGGATAAAGAAGTTGTGGTCCTTATGTACAATGGAAAATCACACAGACATGAAATGAATGTCATAAGGCTAGTAGAAGCAAGATGAGTGGATTTAGGAACGAGGATTCTAAGTGAAATAAGTCACACAGAAAAAGACACTTATCAAAAGCTATCACTTATAGAGGGAATGTAAAAACCAGTACACTTGAACTGAATTACAAAACAGAACAGAGTCACACGTTTACAAAACACACTATGGCTGCTTAACGGGAAAGATGAGGTGGGGTGATGCATAAAACAAGGGTTTCAAATTCGCTCAGATACCGTTCCATACAGCCAATATGTAATAGACAAGACCTACTCCTTGCTCAGTGAACTGGACTCAACACCCCCTATTCACCGCACAAGAATATATCTGAGTAGTAAGAATCTTAAAACCTATGTATTGATATCTGTCTGGAAGTGAGTCAACTGGGTGTAAAGCCGCATAAACACAGCCGTGAAAAGCAGCTAAACCCCATTATAAAAATAAATTGCTTTTAAAAACCCGTAAAACAAAGACAGTGAAAGAGAGAGAAATTCTTACAAAATTCGTTCAGGGGCTGTGATGCAAACTGGATTGACCATATCTAGACCCACACCTGGATGAGACATAAGGGTGGACACTCTTGGGGCTGAGAGGTTGAGTGAGGTTGGGTGAGCAAACACAGACCCTTTAAAGTAATACTGCGTGGTACCCATCTCATGGGTCCCAAATCTCCAGGTTCAAGGGCATCTTCCTACATCGAAAACATGCATGAGAAACCCAGAACATGGTACACCGTGTGATTTTGAAAGGTTTCTAAAACGCACCTCATTTCTCATCTCCTTGTGCTCGGGTTCGCCTTTCCAGCTACTTTACTAGCAATCTCTCTACTTGGAGAATCAGCACCTTTAAGCTCCTGTTCCCTACAGGTTGCAATTTGTCCTGAGGATGAACGGGAAGAGGGGCAACCAATGAGAGACTAGATCTAGGTGTTGGGACAGGCACAGGTCACTCTATTTTCCCATCAGGAAGAAGAATTTACCACAGGCTCAGCCTGCCGCCAGGAACCAGAATAGGGCCTGAGGCAATCCCGTGCTTTTGCGGCCAGCTCCCAAAAAAGACAGTTGAAAAATGGAGCTCAGGGGCACTGCAATTCACAAACATGCTGAGTTGTAAATGATAACTCTCGTCCACAAATATATTGAGGGAAGGCAACGAAGAGGATTTGAAAGCAAGGCAGAATTGCAGGAAACAGGTTTCAGGAGGTAGATTCGAATCGCCTTTAAAGCACATGAAAAGTGCAAAATGTCGACAATGATGCCCTTGGCCAAAAAGGGCATATGCGTTTTTTCCTGAATATATTCAGGAAAAAACGCATATGCCCTTTTTGGCCAACCAAGCAACCTGGAAAGGCAAATCAGCGCTACAAAGAACTCTCGCTTCCTATCGGTCAAAAGGGCCATGCTGCAAAAAGTGTCAAAATCAGAAATGCAGGACAGGCCATGGAGAAATGGCAGCCTTGCTACGCTGAAGGGCGGGATGTAAATTGCCAACAGCCACTCTGGAGAAGTGTACCGTGTGTCCTGAAACATCGAAAAAACACAGCTTAGGGAGCATAGGGCACGTCCACTCATGGGCGTATAAATTGGCAAAACTAAAAATCAGCAAGACACAGGCACCCCAATGTTTAGGGCTGCTCTGTTGACAAGAACCTCCACTTCATGACACCTTAAAAATCACAGGAACGAGAAAAATGGATAAAGAAGTTGTGGTCCTTATGTACAATGGAATATAACTCAGACATGAAATCAATGTCATAAGGCTAGTAGAAGCAAGATGAGTGGACTTAGGTATGAAGATTCTAAGTGAAATAAGTCACACAGAAAAAGACACATATCATAAGCTATCACTTATTGAGGGAATGTAAAAACCGCTACACTTGAACTGAATTACAAAACAGAACAGAGTCACACGTTTAGAAAACACACTATGGCTGCTTAACGGGAAAGGTGAGGTGGGGTGATGCATAAAACAAGGGTTTCAAATTCGCTCAGATACCGTTCCATACAGCCAATATGTAATAGACAAGACCTACTCCTTGCTCAGTGAACTGGACTCAACACCCCCTATTCACCGCACAAGAATATATGTGACTAGTAAGAATCTTAAAACCTATGTATTGATATCTGTCTGGAAGTGAGTCAAGTGGGTGTAAAGCCGCATAAACACAGCCGTGAAAAGCAGCTAAACCCCATTATAAAAATAAATAACTTTTAAAAACCCGTAAAACAAAGACAGTGAAAGACAGAGAAATTCTTACACAATTCGTTCAGGGGCTGTGATGCAACCTGGATTGACCATATCTAGACCCACACCTGGATGAGACATAAGGGTGGACACTCTTGGGGCTGAGAGGTTGAGTGAGGTTGGGTGAGCAAACACAGACCCTTTAAAGTAATACTGCGTGGTACCCATCCCATGGGTCCCAAATCTCCAGGTTCAAGGGCATCTTCCTACATCGAAAACATGCATGAGAAACCCAGAACATGGTACACCGTGTGATTTTGAAAGGTTTCTAAAACGCACCTCATTTCTCATCTCATTGTGCTCGGCTTCGCCTTATCAGCTACTTTACTAGCAATCTCCCTACTTGGAGAATCAGCACCTTTAAACTCCTGTTCCCTACAGGTTGCAATTTGTCCTGAGGATGAACGGGAAGAGGGGCAACCAATGAGAGACTAGATCTAGGTGTTGGGACAGGCACAGGTCACTCTATTTTCCCATCAGGAAGAAGAATTAACCACAGGCTCAGCCTGCCGCCAGGAACCAGAATAGGGCCTGAGGCAATCCCATGCTTTTGCGGCCAGCTCCCAAAAAAGACAGTTGAAAAATGGAGCTCAAGGGCACTGCAATTCACAAACCTGCTGAGTTGTAAATGATAACTCTCGTCCACAAATATATTGAGGGAAGGCAACGAAGAGGATTTGAAAGCAAGGCAGAATTGCAGGAAACAGGTTTCAGGAGGTAGATTCGAATCGCCTTTAAAGCACATGAAAAGTGGCAAAATGTCAACAATGATGCCCTTGGCCAAAAAGGGCGTATGCGTTTTTTCCTGAATATATTCAGGAAAAAACGCATACGCCCTTTTTGGCCAACCAAGCAACCTGGAAAGGCAAATCAGCGCTACAAAAACTCTCGCTTCCTATCGGTCAAAAGGGCCATGCTGCAAAAAGTGTCAAAATCAGAAATGCAGGACAGGCCATGGAGAAATGGCAGCCTTGCTACGCTGATGGGCAGGATGTAAATTGCCAGCAGCCACTCTGGAGAAGTGTACGGTGTGTCCTGAAACATCGAAAAAGCACAGCTTAGGGAGCATAGGGCACGTCCACTCATGGGCGTATAAATTGGGAAAACTAAAACTCAGCAAGACACAGGCACCCCAAAGTTTAGGGCTGCTCTGTTGACAAGAACCTCCACTTCATGACACCTTAAATATCACAGGAAAGAGAAAAATGGATAAAGAAGTTGTGGTCCTTATGTACAATGGAATATCACTCAGACATGAAATCAATGTCATAAGGCTAGTAGAAGCAAGATGAGTGGACTTAGGTACGAAGATTCTAAGTGAAATAAGTCACACAGAAAAAGACACTTATCATAAGCTATCACTTATTGAGGGAATGTAAAAACCGCTACACTTGAACTGAATTACAAAACAGAACAGAGTCACACGTTTAGAAAACACACTATGGCTGCTTAACGGGAAAGGTGAGGTGGGGTGATGCATAAAACAAGGGTTTCAAATTCGCTCAGATACCGTTCCATACACCCAATATGTAATAGACAAGACCTACTCCTTGCTCAGTGAACTGGACTCAACACCCACTATTCACCGCACAAGAATATATCTGACTAGTAAGAATCTTAAAACCTATGTATTGATATCTGTCAGGAAGTGAGTCAAGTGGGTGTAAAGCCGCATAAACACAGCCGTGAAAAGCAGCTAAACCCCATTATGAAAATAAATTACTTTTAAAAACCCGTAAAACAAAGACAGTGAAAGACAGAGAAATTCTTACACAATTCGTTCAGGGGCTGTGATGCAACCTGGATTGACCATATCTAGATCCACACCTGGATGAGACATAAGGGTGGACACTCTTGGGGCTGAGAGGTTGAGTGAGGTTGGGTGAGCAAACACAGACCCTTTAAAGTAATACTGCGTGGTACCCATCCCATGGGTCCCAAATCTCCAGGTTCAAGGGCATCTTCCTACATCGAAAACATGCATGAGAAACCCAGAATATGGTACACCGTGTGATTTTGAATGGTTTCTAAAACGCACCTCATTTCTCATCTCTTGTGCTCGGGTTCGCCTTTCCAGCTACTTTACTAGCAATCTCTCTACTTGGAGAATCAGCATCTTTAAGCTCCTGTTCCCTACAGGTTGCAATTTGTCCTGAGGATGAACGGGAAGAGGGGCAACCAATGAGAGACTAGATCTAGGTGTTGGGACAGGCACATGTCACTCTATTTTCCCATCAGGAAGAAGAATTAACCACAGGCTCAGCCTGCCGCCAGGAACCAGAATAGGGCCTGAGGCAATCCCGTGCTTTTGCGGCCAGCTCCCAAAAAAGACAGTTGAAAAATGGAGCTCAGGGGCACTGCAATTCACAACCCTGCTTAGTTGTAAATGATAACTCTCGTCCACAAATATATTGAGGGAAGGCAACGAAGAGGATTTGAAAGCAAGGCAGAATTGCAGGAAACAGGTTTCAGGAGGTGGATTCGAATCGCCTTTAAAGCACATGAAAAGTGGCAAAATGTCGACAATGATGCCCTTGGCCAAAAAGGGCGTATGCATTTTTTCCTGAATATATTCAGGAAAAAACGCATACGCCCTTTTTAGCCAACCAAGCAACCTGGAAAGGCAAATCAGCGCTACAAAGAAGTCTCGCTTCCCATTGGTCAAAAGGGCCATGCTGCAAAAAGTGTCAAAATCAGAAATGCAGGACAGGCCATGGAGAAATGGCAGCCTTGCTACGCTGATGGGCGGGATGTAAATTGCCAACAGCCACTCTGGAGAAGTGTACGGTGTGTCCTGAAACATCGAAAAAACACAGCTTAGGGAGCATAGGGCACGTCCACTCATGGGCGTATAAATTGGGAAAACTAAAAATCAGCAAGACACAGGCACCCCAAAGTTTAGGGCTGCTCTGTTGACAAGAACCTCCACTTCATGACACCTTAAATATCCCAGGAAAGAGAAAAATGGATAAAGAAGTTGTGGTCCTTATGTACAATGGAAAATCACACAGACATGAAATCAATGTCATAAGGCTAGTAGAAGCAAGATGAGTGGATTTAGGTACGAGGATTCTAAGTGAAATAAGTCACACAGAAAAAGACACTTATCAAAAGCTATCACTTATAGAGGGAATGTAAAAACCAGTACACTTGAACTGAATTACAAAACAGAACAGAGTCACACGTTTACAAAACACACTATGGCTGCTTAACGGGAAAGATGAGGTGGGGTGATGCATAAAACAAGGGTTTCAAATTCGCTCAGATACCGTTCCATACAGCCAATATGTAATAGACAAGACCTACTCCTTGCTCAGTGAACTGGACTCAACACCCCCTATTCACCGCACAAGAATATATCTGAGTAGTAAGAATCTTAAAACCTATGTATTGATATCTGTCTGGAAGTGAGTCAAGTGGGTGTAAAGCCGCATAAACACAGCCGTGAAAAGCAGCTAAACCCCATTATAAAAATAAATTACTTTTAAAAACCCGTAAAACAAAGACAGTGAAAGAGAGAGAAATTCTTACAAAATTCGTTCAGGGGCTGTGATGCAACCTGGATTGACCATATCTAGACCCACACCTGGATGAGACATAAGGGTGGACACTCTTGGGGCTGAGAGGTTGAGTGAGGTTGGGTGAGCAAACACAGACCCTTTAAAGTAATACTGCGTGGTACCCATCCCATGGGTCCCAAATCTCCAGGTTCAAGGGCATCTTCCTACATCGAAAACATGCATGAGAAACCCAGAACATGGTACACCGTGTGATTTTGAAAGGTTTCTAAAACGCACCTCATTTCTCATCTCCTTGTGTTCGGGTTCGCCTTTCCAGCTACTTTACTAGCAATCTCTCTACTTGGAGAATCAGCACCTTTAAGCTCCTGTTCCCTACAGGTTGCAATTTGTCCTGAGGATGAACGGGAAGAGGGGCAACCAATGAGAGACTAGATCTAGGTGTTGGGACAGGCACAGGTCACTCTATTTTCCCATCAGGAAGAAGAATTTACCACAGGCTCAGCCTGCCGCCAGGAACCAGAATAGGGCCTGAGGCAATCCCGTGCTTTTGCGGCCAGCTCCCAAAAAAGACAGTTGAAAAATGGAGCTCAGGGGCACTGCAATTCACAAACCTGCTGAGTTGTAAATGATAACTCTCGTCCACAAATATATTGAGGGAAGGCAACGAAGAGGATTTGAAAGCAAGGCAGAATTGCAGGAAACAGGTTTCAGGAGGTAGATTCGAATCGCCTTTAAAGCACATGAAAAGTGGCAAAATGTCGACAATGATGCCCTTGGCCAAAAAGGGCATATGCGTTTTTTCCTGAATATATTCAGGAAAAAACGCATATGCCCTTTTTGGCCAACCAAGCAACCTGGAAAGGCAAATCAGCGCTACAAAGAACTCTCGCTTCCTATCGGTCAAAAGGGCCATGCTGCAAAAAGTGTCAAAATCAGAAATGCAGGACAGGCCATGGAGAAATGGCAGCCTTGCTACGCTGAAGGGCGGGATGTAAATTGCCAACAGCCACTCTGGAGAAGTGTACCGTGTGTCCTGAAACATCGAAAAAACACAGCTTAGGGAGCATAGGGCACGTCCACTCATGGGCGTATAAATTGGCAAAACTAAAAATCAGCAAGACACAGGCACCCCAATGTTTAGGGCTGCTCTGTTGACAAGAACCTCCACTTCATGACACCTTAAATATCACAGGAACGAGAAAAATGGATAAAGAAGTTGTGGTCCTTATGTACAATGGAATATAACTCAGACATGAAATCAATGTCATAAGGCTAGTAGAAGCAAGATGAGTGGACTTAGGTATGAAGATTCTAAGTGAAATAAGTCACACAGAAAAAGACACATATCATAAGCTATCACTTATTGAGGGAATGTAAAAACCGCTACACTTGAACTGAATTACAAAACAGAACAGAGTCACACGTTTAGAAAACACACTATGGCTGCTTAACGGGAAAGGTGAGGTGGGGTGATGCATAAAACAAGGGTTTCAAATTCGCTCAGATACCGTTCCATACACCCAATATGTAATAGACAAGACCTACTCCTTGCTCAGTGAACTGGACTCAACACCCCCTATTCACCGCACAAGAATATATCTGACTAGTAAGAATCTTAAAACCTATGTATTGATATCTGTCTGGAAGTGAGTCAAGTGGGTGTAAAGCCGCATAAACACAGCCGTGAAAAGCAGCTAAACCCCATTATAAAAATAAATAACTTTTAAAAACCCGTAAAACAAAGACAGTGAAAGACAGAGAAATTCTTACACAATTCGTTCAGGGGCTGTGATGCAACCTGGATTGACCATATCTAGACCCACACCTGGATGAGACATAAGGGTGGACACTCTTGGGGCTGAGAGGTTGAGTGAGGTTGGGTGAGCAAACACAGACCCTTTAAAGTAATACTGCGTGGTACCCATCCCATGGGTCCCAAATCTCCAGGTTCAAGGGCATCTTCCTACATCGAAAACATGCATGAGAAACCCAGAACATGGTACACCGTGTGATTTTGAAAGGTTTCTAAAACGCACCTCATTTCTCATCTCATTGTGCTCTGCTTCGCCTTATCAGCTACTTTACTAGCAATCTCCCTACTTGGAGAATCAGCACCTTTAAACTCCTGTTCCCTACAGGTTGCAATTTGTCCTGAGGATGAACGGGAAGAGGGGCAACCAATGAGAGACTAGATCTAGGTGTTGGGACAGGCACAGGTCACTCTATTTTCCCATCAGGAAGAAGAATTAACCACAGGCTCAGCCTGCCGCCAGGAACCAGAATAGGGCCTGAGGCAATCCCGTGCTTTTGCGGCCAGCTCCCAAAAAAGACAGTTGAAAAATGGAGCTCAGGGGCACTGCAATTCACAAACCTGCTGAGTTGTAAATGATAACTCTCGTCCACAAATATATTGAGGGAAGGCAACGAAGAGGATTTGAAAGCAAGGCAGAATTGCAGGAAACAGGTTTCAGGAGGTAGATTCGAATCGCCTTTAAAGCACATGAAAAGTGGCAAAATGTCAACAATGATGCCCTTGGCCAAAAAGGGCGTATGCGTTTTTTCCTGAATATATTCAGGAAAAAACGCATACGCCCTTTTTGGCCAACCAAGCAACCTGGAAAGGCAAATCAGCGCTACAAAAACTCTCGCTTCCTATCGGTCAAAAGGGCCATGCTGCAAAAAGTGTCAAAACCAGAAATGCAGGACAGGCCATGGAGAAATGGCAGCCTTGCTACGCTGATGGGCGGGATGTAAATTGCCAGCAGCCACTCTGGAGAAGTGTACGGTGTGTCCTGAAACATCGAAAAAACACAGCTTAGGGAGCATAGGGCACGTCCACTCATGGGCGTATAAATTGGGAAAACTAAAAATCAGCAAGACACAGGCACCCCAAAGTTTAGGGCTGCTCTGTTGACAAGAACCTCCACTTCATGACACCTTAAATATCCCAGGAAAGAGAAAAATGGATAAAGAAGTTGTGGTCCTTATGTACAATGGAATATCACTCAGACATGAAATCAATGTCATAAGGCTAGTAGAAGCAAGATGAGTGGACTTAGGTACGAAGATTCTAAGTGAAATAAGTCACACAGAAAAAGACACTTATCATAAGCTATCACTTATTGAGGGAATGTAAAAACCGCTACACTTGAACTGAATTACAAAACAGAACAGAGTCACACGTTTAGAAAACACACTATGGCTGCTTAACGGGAAAGGTGAGGTGGGGTGATGCATAAAACAAGGGTTTCAAATTCGCTCAGATACCGTTCCATACACCCAATATGTAATAGACAAGACCTACTCCTTGCTCAGTGAACTGGACTCAACACCCCCTATTCACCGCACAAGAATATATCTGACTAGTAAGAATCTTAAAACCTATGTATTGATATCTGTCTGGAAGTGAGTCAAGTGGGTGTAAAGCCGCATAAACACAGCCGTGAAAAGCAGCTAAACCCCATTATAAAAATAAATAACTTTTAAAAACCCGTAAAACAAAGACAGTGAAAGACAGAGAAATTCTTACACAATTCGTTCAGGGGCTGTGATGCAACCTGGATTGACCATATCTAGACCCACACCTGGATGAGACATAAGGGTGGACACTCTTGGGGCTGAGAGGTTGAGTGAGGTTGGGTGAGCAAACACAGACCCTTTAAAGTAATACTGCGTGGTACCCATCCCATGGGTCCCAAATCTCCAGGTTCAAGGGCATCTTCCTACATCGAAAACATGCATGAGAAACCCAGAACATGGTACACCGTGTGATTTTGAAAGGTTTCTAAAACGTACCTCATTTCTCATCTCCTTGTGCTCGGGTTCGCCTTTCCAGCTACTTTACTAGCAATCTCCCTACTTGGAGAATCAGCACCTTTAAGCTCCTGTTCCCTACAGGTTGCAATTTGTCCTGAGGATGAACGGGAAGAGGGGCAACCAATGAGAGAATAGATCTAGGTGTTGGGACAGGCACAGGTCACTCTATTTTCCCATCAGAAAGAAGAATTAACCACAGGCTCAGCCTGCCGCCAGAAACCAGAATAGGGCCTGAGGCAATCCCATGCTTTTGCGGCCAGCTCCCAAAAAAGACAGTTGAAAAACAGAGCTCAGGGGCACTGCAATTCACAAAACTGCTGAGTTGTAAATGATAACTCTCGTCCACAAATATATTGAGGGAAGGCAATGAAGAGGATTTGAAAGCAAGGCAGAATTGCAGGAAACAGGTTTCAGGAGGTAAATTCGAATCGCCTTTAAAGCACATGAAAAGCAGCAAAACGTCGACAATGATGCCCTTGGCCAAAAAGGGCGTATGCGTTTTTTCCTGAATATATTCAGGAAAAAACGCATACGCCCTTTTTGGCCAACCAAGCAACCTGGAAAGGCAAAACAGCGCTACAAAGAAGTCTCGCTTCCCATTGGTCAAAAGGGCCATGCTGCAAAAAGTGTCAAAACCAGAAATGCAGGACAGGCCATGGAGAAATGGCAGCCATGCTACGCTGATGGGAGGGATGTAAATTGCCAACAGCCACTCTGGAGAAGTGTACGGTGTGTCCTGAAACATCGAAAAAACACAGCTTAGGGAGCATAGGGCACGTCCACTCATGGGCGAAGAAATCGGGAAAACTAAAAATTAGCAAGACACAGGCACCCCAAAGTTTAGTGCTGCTCTGTTGACAAGAACCTCCACTTCATGACACCTTAAATATCCCAGGAAAGAGAAAAATGGATAAAGAAGTTGTGGTCCTTATGTACAATGGAATATCACTCAGACATGAAATCAATGTCATAAGGCTAGGAGAAGCAAGATGAGTGGATTTAGGTACGACGATTCTAAGTGAAATAAGTCACACAGTAAAAGACAGTTATCAAATGCTATCACTTATAGAGGGAATGTAAAAACCGCTACACTTGAACTGAATTACAAAACAGAACAGAGTCACACGTTTAGAAAACACACTATGGCTGCTTAACGGGAAAGGTGAGGTGGGGTGATGCATAAAACAAGGGTTTCAAATTCGCTCAGATACCGTTCCATACAGCCAATATGTATTAGACAAGACCTACTCCTTGCTCAGTGAACTGGACTCAACAACCCATATTCACCGCACAAGAATATATCTGACTAGTAAGAATCTTAAAACCTATGTATTGATATCTGTCTGAAAGTGAGTCAAGTGGGTGTAAAGCCGCATAAACACAGCCGTGAAAAGCAGCTAAACCCCATTATAAAAATAAATAACTTTTAAAAACCCGTAAAACAAAGACAGTGAAAGAGAGAGAAATTCTTACAAAATTCGTTCAGGGGCTGTGATGCAACCTGGATTGACCATATCTAGACCCACACCTGGATGAGACATAAGGGTGGACACTCTTGTGGTTGAGAGGTTGGGTGAGGTTGGGTGAGCAAACGCAGACGCTTTAAAGTAATACTGCGTGGTACCCATCCCATGGGTCCCAAATCTCCAGGTTCAAGGGCATCTTCCTACATCGAAAACATGCATGAGAAACCCAGAAGATGGTACACTGTGTGATTTTGAAAGGTTTCTAAAACGCACCTCATTTCTCATCTCCTTGTGCTCGGGTTCGCCTTTCCAGCTACTTTACTAGACATCTCCCTACTTGGAGAAACAGCACCTTTAAGCTCCTGTTCCCTACAGGTTGCAATTTGTCCTGAGGATGAAAGGGAAGAGGGGCAACCTATGAGAGACTAGATCTAGGTGTTGAGACAGGCACAGGTCACTCTATTTTCCCATCAGGAAGAAGAACTAACCACAGGCTCAGCCTGCCGCCAGAAACCAGAATAGGGTCTGAGGCAATCCCGTGCTTTTGCGGCCAGCTCCCAAAAAAGACAGTTGAAAAACAGAGCTCAGGGGCACTGCAATTCACAAAACTGCTGAGTTGTAAATGATAACTCTCGTCCACAAATATATTGAGGGAAGGCAATGAAGAGGATTTGAAAGCAAGGCAGAATTGCAGGAAACAGGTTTCAGGAGGTAAATTCGAATCGCCATTAAAGCACATGAAAAGTGGCAAAATGTCGACAATGATGCCCTTGGCCAAAAAGGGCGTATGCA
Organism: Eschrichtius robustus; assembly: GCF_028021215.1. Taxonomy (NCBI): domain Eukaryota; kingdom Metazoa; phylum Chordata; class Mammalia; order Artiodactyla; family Eschrichtiidae; genus Eschrichtius; species Eschrichtius robustus. Next base: position 260,213 of record NW_027175203.1, read on the forward strand.
TTTTTTCCTGAATATATTCAGGAAAAAACGCATACGCCCTTTTTGGCCAACCAAGCAACCTGGAAAGGCAAATCAGCGCTACAAAGAACTCTCGCTTCCTATCGGTCAAAAGGGCCATGCTGCAAAAAGTGTCAAAATCAGAAATGCAGGACAGGCCATGGAGAAATGGCAGCCTTGCTACCCTGATGGGCGGGATGTAAATTGCCAACAGCCACTCTGGAGAAGTGTACGGTGTGTCCTGAAACATCGAAAAAACACAGCTTAGGGAGCATAGGGCACGTCCACTCATGGGCGTATAAATTGGGAAAACTAAAAATCAGCAAGACACAGGCACCCCAAAGTTTAGGGCTGCTCTGTTGACAAGAACCTCCACTTCATGACACCTTAAATATCCCAGGAAAGAGAAAAATGGATAAAGAAGTTGTGGTCCTTATGTACAATGGAAAATCACACAGACATGAAATCAATGTCATAAGGCTAGTAGAAGCAAGATGAGTGGATTTAGGTACGACGATTCTAAGTGAAATAAGTCACACAGAAAAAGACACTTATCATAAGCTATCACTTATAGAGGGAATGTAAAAACCGCTACACTTGAACTGAATTACAAAACAGAACAGAGTCACACGTTTAGAAAACACACTATGGCTGCTTAACGGGAAAGGTGAGGTGGGGTGATGCATAAAACAAGGGTGTCAAATTCGCTCAGATACCTTTCCATACACCCAATATGTAATAGACAAGACCTACTCCTTGCTCAGTGAACTGGACTCAACACCCCCTATTCACCGCACAAGAATATATGTGACTAGTAAGAATCTTAAAACCTATGTATTGATATCTGTCTGGAAGTGAGTCAAGTGGGTGTAAAGCTGCATAAACACAGCCGTGAAAAGCAGCTAAACCCCATTATAAAAATAAATTAGTTTTAAAAACCCATGAAACAAAGACACTGAAAGAGAGAGAAATTCTTACAAAATTCGTTCACAGGCTGTGATGCAACCTGGATTGACCATATCTAGACCCACAGCTGGATGAGACATAAGGGTGGACACTCTTGGGGCTGAAAGGTTGGGTGAGGTTGGGTGAGCAAACGCAGACCCTTTAAAGTAATACTGCCTGGAACCCATCCCATGGGTCCCAAATCTCCAGGTTCAAGGGCATCTTCCTACATCGAAAACATGCATGAGAAACCCAGAAGATGGTACACCGTGTGATTTTGAAAGTTTTCTAATACGCACCTCATTTCTCATCTCCTTGTGCTCGGGTTCGCCATTCCAGCTACTTTACTAGCAATCTCCCTACTTGGAGAATCAGCACCTTTAACCTCCTGTTCCCTACAGGTTGCAATTTGTCCAGAGGATGAACGGGAAGAGGGGCAACCAATGAGAGACTAGATCTAGGTTTTGGGACAGGCACAGGTCACTCTATTTTCCCATCAGGAAGAAGAATTATCCACAGGCTCAGCCTGCCTCCAGGAACCAGAATAGGGCCTGAGGCAATTCCGTGCTTTTGCGGCCAGCTCCCAAAAAAGACAGTTGAAAAATGGAGCTCAGGGGCACTGCCATTCACAAACCTGCTGAGTTATAAGTGATAACTCTCGTCCACAAATATATTGAGGGAAGGCAACGAAGAGGATTTGAAAGCAAGGCAGAATTGCAGGAAACAGGTTTCAGGAGGTAGATTCGAATCGCCTTTAAAGCACATGAAAAGTGGCAAAATGTCGACAATGATGCCCTTGGCCAAACAGGGCGTATGCGTTTTTTCCTGAATATATTCAGGAAAAAACGCATACGCCCTGTTTGGCCAACCAAGAAACCTGGAAAGGCTAATCAGCGCTACAAAGAAGTCTCGCTTCCCATCGGTCAAAAGGGCCATGGTGCAAAAAGTGTCAAAACCAGAAATGCAGGACAGGCCATGGAGAAATGGCAGCCTTGCTACGCTGATGGGAGGGATGTAAATTGCCAACAGCCACTCTGGAGAAGTGTACGGTGTGTCCTGAAACATCGAAAAAACACAGCTTAGGGAGCATAGGGCACATCCACTCATGGGCGTATAAATTGGGAAAACTAAAAATCAGCAAGACACAGGCACCCCAAAGTTTAGGGCTGCTCTGTTGACAAGAACCTCCACTTCATGACACCTTAAATATCCCAGGAAAGAGAAAAATGGATAAAGAAGTTGTGGTCCTTATGTACAATGGAATATCACTCAGACATGAAATCAATGTCATAAGGCTAGTAGAAGCAAGATGAGTGGACTTAGGTACGACGATTGTAAGTGAAATAAGTCACACAGAAAAAGACACTTATCATAAGCTATCACTTAGAGAGGGAATGTAAACACCGCTACACTTGAACTGAATTACAAAACAGAACAGAGTCACACGTTTAGAAAACACACTATGGCTGCTTAACGGGAAATGTGAGGTGGGGTGATGCATAAAACAAGGGTTTCAAATTCGCTCAGATACCGTTCCATACACCCAATATGTAATAGACAAGACCTACTCCTTGCTCAGTGAACTGGACTCAACACCCCCTATTCACCGCACAAGAATATATGTGACTAGTAAGAATCTTAAAACCTATGTATTGATATCTGTCTGGAAGTGAGTCAAGTGGGTGTAAAGCCGCATAAACACAGCCGTGAAAAGCAGCTAAACCCCATTATAAAAATAAATTACTTTTAAAAACCCGTAAAACAAAGACAGTGAAAGAGAGAGAAATTCTTACAAAATTCGTTCAGAGGCTGTGATTCAACCTGGATTGACCATATCTAGACCCACAGCTGGATGAGACATAAGGGTGGACACTCTTGGGGCTGAAAGGTTGGGTGAGGTTGGGTGAGCAAACGCAGACCCTTTAAAGTAATACTGCCTGGTACCCATCCCATGGGTCCCAAATCTCCAGGTCCAAGGGCATCTTCCTACATTGAAAACATGCATGAGAAACCCAGAAGATGGTACACCGTGTGATTTTGAAAGGTTTCTAATACGCACCTCATTTCTCATCTCCTTGTGCTCGGGTTCGCCTTTCCAGCTACTTTACTAGCAATCTCCCTACTTGGAGAATCAGCACCTTTAAGCTCCTGTTGCCTACAGGTTGCAATTTCTCCTGAGGATGAACGGGAAGAGGGGCAACCAATGAGAGACTAGATCTAGGTGTTGGGACAGGCACAGGTCACTCTAATTTCCCATCAGGAAGAAGAATTAACCACAGGCTCAGCCTGCCGCCCAGAAGCAGAATAGGGCATGAGGCAATCCCGCGCTTTTGCGGCCAGCTCCCAAAAAAGCGAGTTGAAAAATGGAGCTCAGGGACACTGCAATTCACAAACCCGCAGAGTTATAAATGATAACTCTCATCCAGAGATATACTGAGGGAAGGCAAAAAAGAGGATTTGAAAGCAAGGCAGAATTGCAGGAAACAGATTTCAGGAGGTAGATTCGAATCGCCTTTAAAGCACATGAAAAGCGGCAAAACGTCGACAATGATGCCCTTGGCCAAAAAGGGCGTATGCGTTTTTTCCTGAATATATTCAGGAAAAAACGCATACGCCCTTTTTGGCCAACCAAGCAACCTGGAAAGGCAAATCAGCGCTACATAGAAGTCTCGCTTCCCATCGGTCAAAAGGGTCATGCTGCAAAAAGTGTCAAAACCAGAAATGCAGGACAGGCCATGGAGAAATGGCAGCCTTGCTACGCTGATGGGCGGGATGTAAATTGCCAACAGCCACTCTGGAGAAGTGTACGGTGTGTCCTGAAACATTGAGAAAACACAGCTTAGGGAGCATAGGGCACGTCCACTCATGGGCGTATAAATTGGGAAAACTAAAAATCAGCAAGACACAGGCACCCCAAAGTTTAGGGCTGCTCTGTTGACAAGAACCTCCACTTCATGACACCTTAAATATCCCAGGAAAGAGAAAAATGGATAAAGAAGTTGTGGTCCTTATGTACAATGGAAAATCACACAGACATGAAATCAATGTCATAAGGCTAGTAGAAGCAAGATGAGTGGATTTAGGTACGACGATTCTAAGTGAAATAAGTCACACAGAAAAAGACACTTATCATAAGCTATCACTTATAGAGGGAATGTAAAAACCGCTACACTTGAACTGAATTACAAAACAGAACAGAGTCACACGTTTAGAAAACACACTATGGCTGCTTAACGGGAAAGGTGAGGTGGGGTGATGCATAAAACAAGGGTGTCAAATTCGCTCAGATACCTTTCCATACACCCAATATGTAATAGACAAGACCTACTCCTTGCTCAGTGAACTGGACTCAACACCCCCTATTCACCGCACAAGAATATATGTAACTAATAAGAATCATAAAACCTATGTATTGATATCTCTCTGGAAGTGAGTCAAGTGGGTGTAAAGCTGCATAAACACAGCCGTGAAAAGCAGCTAAACCCCATTATAAAAATAAATTAGTTTTAAAAACCCATGAAACAAAGACACTGAAAGAGAGAGAAATTCTTACAAAATTCGTTCAGAGGCTGTGATGCAACCTGGATTGACCATATCTAGACCCACAGCTGGATGAGACATAAGGGTGGACACTCTTGGGGCTGAAAGGTTGGGTGAGGTTGGGTGAGCAAACGCAGACCCTTTAAAGTAATACTGCCTGGAACCCATCCCATGGGTCCCAAATCTCCAGGTTCAAGGGCATCTTCCTACATCGAAAACATGCATGAGAAACCCAGAAGATGGTACACCGTGTGATTTTGAAAGTTTTCTAATACGCACCTCATTTCTCATCTCCTTGTGCTCGGGTTCGCCATTCCAGCTACTTTACTAGCAATCTCCCTACTTGGAGAATCAGCACCTTTAACCTCCTGTTCCCTACAGGTTGCAATTTGTCCAGAGGATGAACGGGAAGAGGGGCAACCAATGAGAGACTAGATCTAGGTTTTGGGACAGGCACAGGTCACTCTATTTTCCCATCAGGAAGAAGAATTATCCACAGGCTCAGCCTGCCTCCAGGAACCAGAATAGGGCCTGAGGCAATTCCGTGCTTTTGCGGCCAGCTCCCAAAAAAGACAGTTGAAAAATGGAGCTCAGGGGCACTGCCATTCACAAACCTGCTGAGTTATAAGTGATAACTCTCGTCCACAAATATATTGAGGGAAGGCAACGAGGAGGATTTGAAAGCAAGGCAGAATTGCAGGAAACAGGTTTCAGGAGGTAGATTCGAATCGCCTTTAAAGCACATGAAAAGTGGCAAAATGTCGACAATGATGCCCTTGGCCAAACAGGGTGTATGCGTTTTTTCCTGAATATATTCAGGAAAAAACGCATACGCCCTGTTTGGCCAACCAAGAAACCTGGAAAGGCTAATCAGCGCTACAAAGAAGTCTCGCTTCCCATCGGTCAAAAGGGCCATGGTGCAAAAAGTGTCAAAACCAGAAATGCAGGACAGGCCATGGAGAAATGGCAGCCTTGCTACGCTGATGGGAGGGATGTAAATTGCCAACAGCCACTCTGGAGAAGTGTACGGTGTGTCCTGAAACATCGAAAAAACACAGCTTAGGGAGCATAGGGCACATCCACTCATGGGCGTATAAATTGGGAAAACTAAAAATCAGCAAGACACAGGCACCCCAAAGTTTAGGGCTGCTCTGTTGACAAGAACCTCCACTTCATGACACCTTAAATATCCCAGGAAAGAGAAAAATGGATAAAGAAGTTGTGGTCCTTATGTACAATGGAATATCACTCAGACATGAAATCAATGTCATAAGGCTAGTAGAAGCAAGATGAGTGGACTTAGGTACGACGATTGTAAGTGAAATAAGTCACACAGAAAAAGACACTTATCATAAGCTATCACTTAGAGAGGGAATGTAAACACCGCTACACTTGAACTGAATTACAAAACAGAACAGAGTCACACGTTTAGAAAACACACTATGGCTGCTTAACGGGAAAGGTGAGGTGGGGTGATGCATAAAACAAGGGTTTCAAATTCGCTCAGATACCGTTCCATACACCCAATATGTAATAGACAAGACCTACTCCTTGCTCAGTGAACTGGACTCAACACCCCCTATTCACCGCACAAGAATATATGTGACTAGTAAGAATCTTAAAACCTATGTATTGATATCTGTCTGGAAGTGAGCCAAGTGGGTGTAAAGCCGCATAAACACAGCCGTGAAAAGCAGCTAAACCCCATTATAAAAATAAATTACTTTTAAAAACCCGTAAAACAAAGACAGTGAAAGAGAGAGAAATTCTTACAAAATTCGTTCAGAGGCTGTGATTCAACCTGGATTGACCATATCTAGACCCACAGCTGGATGAGACATAAGGGTGGACACTCTTGGGGCTGAAAGGTTGGGTGAGGTTGGGTGAGCAAACGCAGACCCTTTAAAGTAATACTGCCTGGTACCCATCCCATGGGTCCCAAATCTCCAGGTCCAAGGGCATCTTCCTACATTGAAAACATGCATGAGAAACCCAGAAGATGGTACACCGTGTGATTTTGAAAGGTTTCTAATACGCACCTCATTTCTCATCTCCTTGTGCTCGGGTTCGCCTTTCCAGCTACTTTACTAGCAATCTCCCTACTTGGAGAATCAGCACCTTTAAGCTCCTGTTGCCTACAGGTTGCAATTTCTCCTGAGGATGAACGGGAAGAGGGGCAACCAATGAGAGACTAGATCTAGGTGTTGGGACAGGCACAGGTCACTCTAATTTCCCATCAGGAAGAAGAATTAACCACAGGCTCAGCCTGCCGCCCAGAAGCAGAATAGGGCATGAGGCAATCCCGCGCTTTTGCGGCCAGCTCCCAAAAAAGCGAGTTGAAAAATGGAGCTCAGGGACACTGCAATTCACAAACCCGCAGAGTTATAAATGATAACTCTCATCCAGAGATATACTGAGGGAAGGCAAAAAAGAGGATTTGAAAGCAAGGCAGAATTGCAGGAAACAGATTTCAGGAGGTAGATTCGAATCGCCTTTAAAGCACATGAAAAGCGGCAAAACGTCGACAATGATGCCCTTGGCCAAAAAGGGCGTATGCGTTTTTTCCTGAATATATTCAGGAAAAAACGCATACGCCCTTTTTGGCCAACCAAGCAACCTGGAAAGGCAAATCAGCGCTACATAGAAGTCTCGCTTCCCATCGGTCAAAAGGGTCATGCTGCAAAAAGTGTCAAAACCAGAAATGCAGGACAGGCCATGGAGAAATGGCAGCCTTGCTACGCTGATGGGCGGGATGTAAATTGCCAACAGCCACTCTGGAGAAGTGTACGGTGTGTCCTGAAACATTGAGAAAACACAGCTTAGGGAGCATAGGGCACGTCCACTCATGGGCGTATAAGTTGGGAAAACTAAAAATCAGCAAGACACAGGCACCCCAAAGTTTAGGGCTGCTCTGTTGACAAGAACCTCCACTTCATGACACCTTAAATATCCCAGGAAAGAGAAAAATGAATAAAGAAGTTGTGGTCCTTATGTACAATGGAATATCACTCAGACATGAAATCAATGTCATAAGGCTAGTAGAAGCAAGATGAGTGGATTTAGGTACGACGATTCTAAGTGAAATAAGTCACACAGAAAAAGACACTTATCATAAACTATCACTTATAGAGGGAATGTAAAAACCGCTACGCTTGAACTGAATTACAAAACAGAACAGAGTCACACGTTTAGAAAACACACTATGGCTGCTTAACGGGAAAGGTGAGGTGGGGTGATGCATAAAACAAGGGTGTCAAATTCGCTCAGATACCTTTCCATACACCCAATATGTAATAGACAAGACCTACTCCTTGCTCAGTGAACTGGACTCAACACCCCCTATTCACCGCACAAGAATATATGTGACTAGTAAGAATCTTAAAACCTATGTATTGATATCTGTCTGGAAGTGAGTCAAGTGGGTGTAAAGCTGCATAAACACAGCCGTGAAAAGCAGCTAAACCCCATTATAAAAATAAATTAGTTTTAAAAACCCATGAAACAAAGACACTGAAAGAGAGAGAAATTCTTACAAAATTCGTTCAGAGGCTGTGATGCAACCTGGATTGACCATATCTAGACCCACAGCTGGATGAGACATAAGGGTGGACACTCTTGGGGCTGAAAGGTTGGGTGAGGTTGGGTGAGCAAACGCAGACCCTTTAAAGTAATACTGCCTGGAACCCATCCCATGGGTCCCAAATCTCCAGGTTCAAGGGCATCTTCCTACATCGAAAACATGCATGAGAAACCCAGAAGATGGTACACCGTGTGATTTTGAAAGTTTTCTAATACGCACCTCATTTCTCATCTCCTTGTGCTCGGGTTCGCCATTCCAGCTACTTTACTAGCAATCTCCCTACTTGGAGAATCAGCACCTTTAACCTCCTGTTCCCTACAGGTTGCAATTTGTCCAGAGGATGAACGGGAAGAGGGGCAACCAATGAGAGACTAGATCTAGGTTTTGGGACAGGCACAGGTCACTCTATTTTCCCATCAGGAAGAAGAATTATCCACAGGCTCAGCCTGCCTCCAGGAACCAGAATAGGGCCTGAGGCAATTCCGTGCTTTTGCGGCCAGCTCCCAAAAAAGACAGTTGAAAAATGGAGCTCAGGGGCACTGCCATTCACAAACCTGCTGAGTTATAAGTGATAACTCTCGTCCACAAATATATTGAGGGAAGGCAACGAAGAGGATTTGAAAGCAAGGCAGAATTGCAGGAAACAGGTTTCAGGAGGTAGATTCGAATCGCCTTTAAAGCACATGAAAAGTGGCAAAATGTCGACAATGATGCCCTTGGCCAAACAGGGCGTATGCGTTTTTTCCTGAATATATTCAGGAAAAAACGCATACGCCCTGTTTGGCCAACCAAGAAACCTGGAAAGGCTAATCAGCGCTACAAAGAAGTCTCGCTTCCCATCGGTCAAAAGGGCCATGGTGCAAAAAGTGTCAAAACCAGAAATGCAGGACAGGCCATGGAGAAATGGCAGCCTTGCTACGCTGATGGGAGGGATGTAAATTGCCAACAGCCACTCTGGAGAAGTGTACGGTGTGTCCTGAAACATCGAAAAAACACAGCTTAGGGAGCATAGGGCACATCCACTCATGGGCGTATAAATTGGGAAAACTAAAAATCAGCAAGACACAGGCACCCCAAAGTTTAGGGCTGCTCTGTTGACAAGAACCTCCACTTCATGACACCTTAAATATCCCAGGAAAGAGAAAAATGGATAAAGAAGTTGTGGTCCTTATGTACAATGGAATATCACTCAGACATGAAATCAATGTCATAAGGCTAGTAGAAGCAAGATGAGTGGACTTAGGTACGACGATTCTAAGTGAAATAAGTCACACAGAAAAAGACACTTATCATAAGCTATCACTTAGAGAGGGAATGTAAAAACCGCTACACTTGAACTGAATTACAAAACAGAACAGAGTCACACGTTTAGAAAACACACTATGGCTGCTTAACGGGAAAGGTGAGGTGGGGTGATGCATAAAACAAGGGTTTCAAATTCGCTCAGATACCGTTCCATACACCCAATATGTAATAGACAAGACCTACTCCTTGCTCAGTGAACTGGACTCAACACCCCCTATTCACCGCACAAGAATATATGTGACTAGTAAGAATCTTAAAACCTATGTATTGATATCTGTCTGGAAGTGAGTCAAGTGGGTGTAAAGCCGCATAAACACAGCCGTGAAAAGCAGCTAAACCCCATTATAAAAATAAATTACTTTTAAAAACCCGTAAAACTAAGACAGTGAAAGAGAGAGAAATTCTTACAAAATTCGTTCAGAGGCTGTGATGCAACCTGGATTGACCATATCTAGACCCACAGCTGGATGAGACATAAGGGTGGACACTCTTGGGGCTGAAAGGTTGGGTGAGGTTGGGTGAGCAAACGCAGACCCTTTAAAGTAATACTGCTTGGTACCCATCCCATGGGTCCCAAATCTCCAGGTCCAAGGGCATCTTCCTACATTGAAAACATGCATGAGAAACCCAGAAGATGGTACACCGTGTGATTTTGAAAGGTTTCTAATACGCACCTCATTTCTCATCTCCTTGTGCTCGGGTTCGCCTTTCCAGCTACTTTACTAGCAATCTCCCTACTTGGAGAATCAGCACCTTTAAGCTCCTGTTGCCTACAGGTTGCAATTTCTCCTGAGGATGAACGGGAAGAGGGGCAACCAATGAGAGACTAGATCTAGGTGTTGGGACAGGCACAGGTCACTCTAATTTCCCATCAGGAAGAAGAATTAACCACAGGCTCAGCCTGCCGCCCAGAAGCAGAATAGGGCATGAGGCAATCCCGCGCTTTTGCGGCCAGCTCCCAAAAAAGCGAGTTGAAAAATGGAGCTCAGGGACACTGCAATTCACAAACCCGCAGAGTTATAAATGATAACTCTCATCCAGAGATATACTGAGGGAAGGCAAAAAAGAGGATTTGAAAGCAAGGCAGAATTGCAGGAAACAGATTTCAGGAGGTAGATTTGAATCGCCTTTAAAGCACATGAAAAGCGGCAAAACGTCGACAATGATGCCCTTGGCCAAAAAGGGCGTATGCGTTTTTTCCTGAATATATTCAGGAAAAAACGCATACGCCCTTTTTGGCCAACCAAGCAACCTGGAAAGGCAAATCAGCGCTACATAGAAGTCTCGCTTCCCATCGGTCAAAAGGGTCATGCTGCAAAAAGTGTCAAAACCAGAAATGCAGGACAGGCCATGGAGAAATGGCAGCCTTGCTACGCTGATGGGCGGGATGTAAATTGCCAACAGCCACTCTGGAGAAGTGTACGGTGTGTCCTGAAACATTGAGAAAACACAGCTTAGGGAGCATAGGGCACGTCCACTCATGGGCGTATAAGTTGGGAAAACTAAAAATCAGCAAGACACAGGCACCCCAAAGTTTAGGGCTGCTCTGTTGACAAGAACCTCCACTTCATGACACCTTAAATATCCCAGGAAAGAGAAAAATGGATAAAGAAGTTGTGGTCCTTATGTACAATGGAATATCACTCAGACATGAAATCAATGTCATAAGGCTAGTAGAAGCAAGATGAGTGGATTTAGGTACGACAATACTAAGTGAAATAAGTCACACAGAAGAAGACACTTATCATAAGCTATCACTTATAGAGGGAATGTAAAAACCGCTACACTTGAACTGAATTACAAAACAGAACAGAGTCACACGTTTAGAAAACACACTATGGCTGCTTAACGGGAAAGGTGAGGTGGGGTGATGCATAAAACAAGGGTGTCAAATTCGCTCAGATACCTTTCCATACACCCAATATGTAATAGACAAGACCTACTCCTTGCTCAGTGAACTGGACTCAACACCCCCTATTCACCGCACAAGAATATATGTGACTAGTAAGAATCTTAAAACCTATGTATTGATATCTGTCTGGAAGTGAGTCAAGTGGGTGTAAAGCTGCATAAACACAGCCGTGAAAAGCAGCTAAACCCCATTATAAAAATAAATTAGTTTTAAAAACCCATGAAACAAAGACACTGAAAGAGAGAGAAATTCTTACAAAATTCGTTCAGAGGCTGTGATGCAACCTGGATTGACCATATCTAGACCCACAGCTGGATGAGACATAAGGGTGGACACTCTTGGGGCTGAAAGGTTGGGTGAGGTTGGGTGAGCAAACGCAGACCCTTTAAAGTAATACTGCCTGGAACCCATCCCATGGGTCCCAAATCTCCAGGTTCAAGGGCATCTTCCTACATCGAAAACATGCATGAGAAACCCAGAAGATGGTACACCGTGTGATTTTGAAAGTTTTCTAATACGCACCTCATTTCTCATCTCCTTGTGCTCGGGTTCGCCATTCCAGCTACTTTACTAGCAATCTCCCTACTTGGAGAATCAGCACCTTTAACCTCCTGTTCCCTACAGGTTGCAATTTGTCCAGAGGATGAACGGGAAGAGGGGCAACCAATGAGAGACTAGATCTAGGTTTTGGGACAGGCACAGGTCACTCTATTTTCCCATCAGGAAGAAGAATTATCCACAGGCTCAGCCTGCCTCCAGGAACCAGAATAGGGCCTGAGGCAATTCCGTGCTTTTGCGGCCAGCTCCCAAAAAAGACAGTTGAAAAATGGAGCTCAGGGGCACTGCCATTCACAAACCTGCTGAGTTATAAGTGATAACTCTCGTCCACAAATATATTGAGGGAAGGCAACGAAGAGGATTTGAAAGCAAGGCAGAATTGCAGGAAACAGGTTTCAGGAGGTAGATTCGAATCGCCTTTAAAGCACATGAAAAGTGGCAAAATGTCGACAATGATGCCCTTGGCCAAACAGGGCGTATGCGTTTTTTCCTGAATATATTCAGGAAAAAACGCATACGCCCTGTTTGGCCAACCAAGACACCTGGAAAGGCTAATCAGCGCTACATAGAAGTCTCGCTTCCCATCGGTCAAAAGGGCCATGGTGCAAAAAGTGTCAAAACCAGAAATGCAGGACAGGCCATGGAGAAATGGCAGCCTTGCTACGCTGATGGGAGGGATGTAAATTGCCAACAGCCACTCTGGAGAAGTGTACGGTGTGTCCTGAAACATTGAGAAAACACAGCTTAGGGAGCATAGGGCACGTCCACTCATGGGCGTATAAGTTGGGAAAACTAAAAATCAGCAAGACACAGGCACCCCAAAGTTTAGGGCTGCTCTGTTGACAAGAACCTCCACTTCATGACACCTTAAATATCCCAGGAAAGAGAAAAATGAATAAAGAAGTTGTGGTCCTTATGTACAATGGAATATCACGCAGACATGAAATCAATGTCATAAGGCTAGTAGAAGCAAGATGAGTGGATTTAGGTACGACAATTCTAAGTGAAATAAGTCACACAGAAAAAGACACTTATCATAAACTATCACTTATAGAGGGAATGTAAAAACCGCTACGCTTGAACTGAATTACAAAACAGAACAGAGTCACACGTTTAGAAAACACACTATGGCTGCTTAACGGGAAAGGTGAGGTGGGGTGATGCATAAAACAAGGGTGTCAAATTCGCTCAGATACCTTTCCATACACCCAATATGTAATAGACAAGACCTACTCCTTGCTCAGTGAACTGGACTCAACACCCCCTATTCACCGCACAAGAATATATGTGACTAGTAAGAATCTTAAAACCTATGTATTGATATCTGTCTGGAAGTGAGTCAAGTGGGTGTAAAGCTGCATAAACACAGCCGTGAAAAGCAGCTAAACCCCATTATAAAAATAAATTAGTTTTAAAAACCCATGAAACAAAGACACTGAAAGAGAGAGAAATTCTTACAAAATTCGTTCAGAGGCTGTGATGCAACCTGGATTGACCATATCTAGACCCACAGCTGGATGAGACATAAGGGTGGACACTCTTGGGGCTGAAAGGTTGGGTGAGGTTGGGTGAGCAAACGCAGACCCTTTAAAGTAATACTGCCTGGAACCCATCCCATGGGTCCCAAATCTCCAGGTTCAAGGGCATCTTCCTACATCGAAAACATGCATGAGAAACCCAGAAGATTGTACACCGTGTGATTTTGAAAGTTTTCTAATACGCACCTCATTTCTCATCTCCTTGTGCTCGGGTTCGCCATTCCAGCTACTTTACTAGCAATCTCCCTACTTGGAGAATCAGCACCTTTAACCTCCTGTTCCCTACAGGTTGCAATTTGTCCAGAGGATGAACGGGAAGAGGGGCAACCAATGAGAGACTAGATCTAGGTTTTGGGACAGGCACAGGTCACTCTATTTTCCCATCAGGAAGAAGAATTATCCACAGGCTCAGCCTGCCTCCAGGAACCAGAATAGGGCCTGAGGCAATTCCGTGCTTTTGCGGCCAGCTCCCAAAAAAGACAGTTGAAAAATGGAGCTCAGGGGCACTGCCATTCACAAACCTGCTGAGTTATAAGTGATAACTCTCGTCCACAAATATATTGAGGGAAGGCAACGAAGAGGATTTGAAAGCAAGGCAGAATTGCAGGAAACAGGTTTCAGGAGGTAGATTCGAATCGCCTTTAAAGCACATGAAAAGTGGCAAAATGTCGACAATGATGCCCTTGGCCAAACAGGGCGTATGCGTTTTTTCCTGAATATATTCAGGAAAAAACGCATACGCCCTGTTTGGCCAACCAAGAAACCTGGAAAGGCTAATCAGCGCTACAAAGAAGTCTCGCTTCCCATCGGTCAAAAGGGCCATGGTGCAAAAAGTGTCAAAACCAGAAATGCAGGACAGGCCATGGAGAAATGGCAGCCTTGCTACGCTGATGGGCGGGATGTAAATTGCCAACAGCCACTCTGGAGAAGTGTACGGTGTGTCCTGAAACATTGAGAAAACACAGCTTAGGGAGCATAGGGCACGTCCACTCATGGGCGTATAAATTGGGAAAACTAAAAATCAGCAAGACACAGGCACCCCAAAGTTTAGGGCTGCTCTGTTGACAAGAACCTCCACTTCATGACACCTTAAATATCCCAGGAAAGAGAAAAATGGATAAAGAAGTTGTGGTCCTTATGTACAATGGAATATCACTCAGACATGAAATCAATGTCATAAGGCTAGTAGAAGCAAGATGAGTGGATTTAGGTACGACAATACTAAGTGAAATAAGTCACACAGAAGAAGACACTTATCATAAGCTATCACTTATAGAGGGAATGTAAAAACCGCTACACTTGAACTGAATTACAAAACAGAACAGAGTCACACGTTTAGAAAACACACTATGGCTGCTTAACGGGAAAGGTGAGGTGGGGTGATGCATAAAACAAGGGTGTCAAATTCGCTCAGATACCTTTCCATACACCCAATATGTAATAGACAAGACCTACTCCTTGCTCAGTGAACTGGACTCAACACCCCCTATTCACCGCACAAGAATATATGTGACTAGTAAGAATCTTAAAACCTATGTATTGATATCTGTCTGGAAGTGAGTCAAGTGGGTGTAAAGCTGCATAAACACAGCCGTGAAAAGCAGCTAAACCCCATTATAAAAATAAATTAGTTTTAAAAACCCATGAAACAAAGACACTGAAAGAGAGAGAAATTCTTACAAAATTCGTTCAGAGGCTGTGATGCAACCTGGATTGACCATATCTAGACCCACAGCTGGATGAGACATAAGGGTGGACACTCTTGGGGCTGAAAGGTTGGGTGAGGTTGGGTGAGCAAACGCAGACCCTTTAAAGTAATACTGCCTGGAACCCATCCCATGGGTCCCAAATCTCCAGGTTCAAGGGCATCTTCCTACATCGAAAACATGCATGAGAAACCCAGAAGATTGTACACCGTGTGATTTTGAAAGTTTTCTAATACGCACCTCATTTCTCATCTCCTTGTGCTCGGGTTCGCCATTCCAGCTACTTTACTAGCAATCTCCCTACTTGGAGAATCAGCACCTTTAACCTCCTGTTCCCTACAGGTTGCAATTTGTCCAGAGGATGAACGGGAAGAGGGGCAACCAATGAGAGACTAGATCTAGGTTTTGGGACAGGCACAGGTCACTCTATTTTCCCATCAGGAAGAAGAATTATCCACAGGCTCAGCCTGCCTCCAGGAACCAGAATAGGGCCTGAGGCAATTCCGTGCTTTTGCGGCCAGCTCCCAAAAAAGACAGTTGAAAAATGGAGCTCAGGGGCACTGCCATTCACAAACCTGCTGAGTTATAAGTGATAACTCTCGTCCACAAATATATTGAGGGAAGGCAACGAAGAGGATTTGAAAGCAAGGCAGAATTGCAGGAAACAGGTTTCAGGAGGTAGATTCGAATCGCCTTTAAAGCACATGAAAAGTGGCAAAATGTCGACAATGATGCCCTTGGCCAAACAGGGCGTATGCGTTTTTTCCTGAATATATTCAGGAAAAAACGCATACGCCCTGTTTGGCCAACCAAGAAACCTGGAAAGGCTAATCAGCGCTACAAAGAAGTCTCGCTTCCCATCGGTCAAAAGGGCCATGGTGCAAAAAGTGTCAAAACCAGAAATGCAGGACAGGCCATGGAGAAATGGCAGCCTTGCTACGCTGATGGGCGGGATGTAAATTGCCAACAGCCACTCTGGAGAAGTGTACGGTGTGTCCTGAAACATTGAGAAAACACAGCTTAGGGAGCATAGGGCACGTCCACTCATGGGCGTATAAATTGGGAAAACTAAAAATCAGCAAGACACAGGCACCCCAAAGTTTAGGGCTGCTCTGTTGACAAGAACCTCCACTTCATGACACCTTAAATATCCCAGGAAAGAGAAAAATGGATAAAGAAGTTGTGGTCCTTATGTACAATGGAATATCACTCAGACATGAAATCAATGTCATAAGGCTAGTAGAAGCAAGATGAGTGGATTTAGGTACGACAATACTAAGTGAAATAAGTCACACAGAAGAAGACACTTATCATAAGCTATCACTTATAGAGGGAATGTAAAAACCGCTACACTTGAACTGAATTACAAAACAGAACAGAGTCACACGTTTAGAAAACACACTATGGCTGCTTAACGGGAAAGGTGAGGTGGGGTGATGCATAAAACAAGGGTGTCAAATTCGCTCAGATACCTTTCCATACACCCAATATGTAATAGACAAGACCTACTCCTTGCTCAGTGAACTGGACTCAACACCCCCTATTCACCGCACAAGAATATATGTGACTAGTAAGAATCTTAAAACCTATGTATTGATATCTGTCTGGAAGTGAGTCAAGTGGGTGTAAAGCTGCATAAACACAGCCGTGAAAAGCAGCTAAACCCCATTATAAAAATAAATTAGTTTTAAAAACCCATGAAACAAAGACACTGAAAGAGAGAGAAATTCTTACAAAATTCGTTCAGAGGCTGTGATGCAACCTGGATTGACCATATCTAGACCCACAGCTGGATGAGACATAAGGGTGGACACTCTTGGGGCTGAAAGGTTGGGTGAGGTTGGGTGAGCAAACGCAGACCCTTTAAAGTAATACTGCCTGGAACCCATCCCATGGGTCCCAAATCTCCAGGTTCAAGGGCATCTTCCTACATCGAAAACATGCATGAGAAACCCAGAAGATGGTACACCGTGTGATTTTGAAAGTTTTCTAATACGCACCTCATTTCTCATCTCCTTGTGCTCGGGTTCGCCATTCCAGCTACTTTACTAGCAATCTCCCTACTTGGAGAATCAGCACCTTTAACCTCCTGTTCCCTACAGGTTGCAATTTGTCCAGAGGATGAACGGGAAGAGGGGCAACCAATGAGAGACTAGATCTAGGTTTTGGGACAGGCACAGGTCACTCTATTTTCCCATCAGGAAGAAGAATTATCCACAGGCTCAGCCTGCCTCCAGGAACCAGAATAGGGCCTGAGGCAATTCCGTGCTTTTGCGGCCAGCTCCCAAAAAAGACAGTTGAAAAATGGAGCTCAGGGGCACTGCCATTCACAAACCTGCTGAGTTATAAGTGATAACTCTCGTCCACAAATATATTGAGGGAAGGCAACGAAGAGGATTTGAAAGCAAGGCAGAATTGCAGGAAACAGGTTTCAGGAGGTAGATTCGAATCGCCTTTAAAGCACATGAAAAGTGGCAAAATGTCGACAATGATGCCCTTGGCCAAACAGGGCGTATGCGTTTTTTCCTGAATATATTCAGGAAAAAACGCATACGCCCTGTTTGGCCAACCAAGAAACCTGGAAAGGCTAATCAGCGCTACAAAGAAGTCTCGCTTCCCATCGGTCAAAAGGGCCATGGTGCAAAAAGTGTCAAAACCAGAAATGCAGGACAGGCCATGGAGAAATGGCAGCCTTGCTACGCTGATGGGAGGGATGTAAATTGCCAACAGCCACTCTGGAGAAGTGTACGGTGTGTCCTGAAACATTGAGAAAACACAGCTTAGGGAGCATAGGGCACGTCCACTCATGGGCGTATAAGTTGGGAAAACTAAAAATCAGCAAGACACAGGCACCCCAAAGTTTAGGGCTGCTCTGTTGACAAGAACCTCCACTTCATGACACCTTAAATATCCCAGGAAAGAGAAAAATGAATAAAGAAGTTGTGGTCCTTATGTACAATGGAATATCACGCAGACATGAAATCAATGTCATAAGGCTAGTAGAAGCAAGATGAGTGGATTTAGGTACGACAATTCTAAGTGAAATAAGTCACACAGAAAAAGACACTTATCATAAACTATCACTTATAGAGGGAATGTAAAAACCGCTACGCTTGAACTGAATTACAAAACAGAACAGAGTCACACGTTTAGAAAACACACTATGGCTGCTTAACGGGAAAGGTGAGGTGGGGTGATGCATAAAACAAGGGTGTCAAATTCGCTCAGATACCTTTCCATACACCCAATATGTAATAGACAAGACCTACTCCTTGCTCAGTGAACTGGACTCAACACCCCCTATTCACCGCACAAGAATATATGTGACTAGTAAGAATCTTAAAACCTATGTATTGATATCTGTCTGGAAGTGAGTCAAGTGGGTGTAAAGCTGCATAAACACAGCCGTGAAAAGCAGCTAAACCCCATTATAAAAATAAATTAGTTTTAAAAACCCATGAAACAAAGACACTGAAAGAGAGAGAAATTCTTACAAAATTCGTTCAGAGGCTGTGATGCAACCTGGATTGACCATATCTAGACCCACAGCTGGATGAGACATAAGGGTGGACACTCTTGGGGCTGAAAGGTTGGGTGAGGTTGGGTGAGCAAACGCAGACCCTTTAAAGTAATACTGCCTGGAACCCATCCCATGGGTCCCAAATCTCCAGGTTCAAGGGCATCTTCCTACATCGAAAACATGCATGAGAAACCCAGAAGATGGTACACCGTGTGATTTTGAAAGTTTTCTAATACGCACCTCATTTCTCATCTCCTTGTGCTCGGGTTCGCCATTCCAGCTACTTTACTAGCAATCTCCCTACTTGGAGAATCAGCACCTTTAACCTCCTGTTCCCTACAGGTTGCAATTTGTCCAGAGGATGAACGGGAAGAGGGGCAACCAATGAGAGACTAGATCTAGGTTTTGGGACAGGCACAGGTCACTCTATTTTCCCATCAGGAAGAAGAATTATCCACAGGCTCAGCCTGCCTCCAGGAACCAGAATAGGGCCTGAGGCAATTCCGTGCTTTTGCGGCCAGCTCCCAAAAAAGACAGTTGAAAAATGGAGCTCAGGGGCACTGCCATTCACAAACCTGCTGAGTTATAAGTGATAACTCTCGTCCACAAATATATTGAGGGAAGGCAACGAAGAGGATTTGAAAGCAAGGCAGAATTGCAGGAAACAGGTTTCAGGAGGTAGATTCGAATCGCCTTTAAAGCACATGAAAAGTGGCAAAATGTCGACAATGATGCCCTTGGCCAAACAGGGCGTATGCGTTTTTTCCTGAATATATTCAGGAAAAAACGCATACGCCCTGTTTGGCCAACCAAGAAACCTGGAAAGGCTAATCAGCGCTACAAAGAAGTCTCGCTTCCCATCGGTCAAAAGGGCCATGGTGCAAAAAGTGTCAAAACCAGAAATGCAGGACAGGCCATGGAGAAATGGCAGCCTTGCTACGCTGATGGGAGGGATGTAAATTGCCAACAGCCACTCTGGAGAAGTGTACGGTGTGTCCTGAAACATTGAGAAAACACAGCTTAGGGAGCATAGGGCACGTCCACTCATGGGCGTATAAGTTGGGAAAACTAAAAATCAGCAAGACACAGGCACCCCAAAGTTTAGGGCTGCTCTGTTGACAAGAACCTCCACTTCATGACACCTTAAATATCCCAGGAAAGAGAAAAATGAATAAAGAAGTTGTGGTCCTTATGTACAATGGAATATCACGCAGACATGAAATCAATGTCATAAGGCTAGTAGAAGCAAGATGAGTGGATTTAGGTACGACAATTCTAAGTGAAATAAGTCACACAGAAAAAGACACTTATCATAAACTATCACTTATAGAGGGAATGTAAAAACCGCTACGCTTGAACTGAATTACAAAACAGAACAGAGTCACACGTTTAGAAAACACACTATGGCTGCTTAACGGGAAAGGTGAGGTGGGGTGATGCATAAAACAAGGGTGTCAAATTCGCTCAGATACCTTTCCATACACCCAATATGTAATAGACAAGACCTACTCCTTGCTCAGTGAACTGGACTCAACACCCCCTATTCACCGCACAAGAATATATGTGACTAGTAAGAATCTTAAAACCTATGTATTGATATCTGTCTGGAAGTGAGTCAAGTGGGTGTAAAGCTGCATAAACACAGCCGTGAAAAGCAGCTAAACCCCATTATAAAAATAAATTAGTTTTAAAAACCCATGAAACAAAGACACTGAAAGAGAGAGAAATTCTTACAAAATTCGTTCAGAGGCTGTGATGCAACCTGGATTGACCATATCTAGACCCACAGCTGGATGAGACATAAGGGTGGACACTCTTGGGGCTGAAAGGTTGGGTGAGGTTGGGTGAGCAAACGCAGACCCTTTAAAGTAATACTGCCTGGAACCCATCCCATGGGTCCCAAATCTCCAGGTTCAAGGGCATCTTCCTACATCGAAAACATGCATGAGAAACCCAGAAGATTGTACACCGTGTGATTTTGAAAGTTTTCTAATACGCACCTCATTTCTCATCTCCTTGTGCTCGGGTTCGCCATTCCAGCTACTTTACTAGCAATCTCCCTACTTGGAGAATCAGCACCTTTAACCTCCTGTTCCCTACAGGTTGCAATTTGTCCAGAGGATGAACGGGAAGAGGGGCAACCAATGAGAGACTAGATCTAGGTTTTGGGACAGGCACAGGTCACTCTATTTTCCCATCAGGAAGAAGAATTATCCACAGGCTCAGCCTGCCTCCAGGAACCAGAATAGGGCCTGAGGCAATTCCGTGTTTTGCGGCCAGCTCCCAAAAAAGGCAGTTGAAAAATGGAGCTCAGGGGCACTGCCATTCACAAACCTGCTGAGTTATAAGTGATAACTCTCGTCCACAAATATATTGAGGGAAGGCAACGAAGAGGATTTGAAAGCAAGGCAGAATTGCAGGAAACAGGTTTCAGGAGGTAGATTCGAATCGCCTTTAAAGCACATGAAAAGTGGCAAAATGTCGACAATGATGCCCTTGGCCAAACAGGGCATATGCGTTTTTTCCTGAATATATTCAGGAAAAAACGCATACGCCCTGTTTGGCCAACCAAGAAACCTGGAAAGGCTAATCAGCGCTACAAAGAAGTCTCGCTTCCCATCGGTCAAAAGGGCCATGGTGCAAAAAGTGTCAAAACCAGAAATGCAGGACAGGCCATGGAGAAATGGCAGCCTTGCTACGCTGATGGGCGGGATGTAAATTGCCAACAGCCACTCTGGAGAAGTGTACGGTGTGTCCTGAAACATTGAGAAAACACAGCTTAGGGAGCATAGGGCACGTCCACTCATGGGCGTATAAATTGGGAAAACTAAAAATCAGCAAGACACAGGCACCCCAAAGTTTAGGGCTGCTCTGTTGACAAGAACCTCCACTTCATGACACCTTAAATATCCCAGGAAAGAGAAAAATGGATAAAGAAGTTGTGGTCCTTATGTACAATGGAATATCACTCAGACATGAAATCAATGTCATAAGGCTAGTAGAAGCAAGATGAGTGGATTTAGGTACGACAATACTAAGTGAAATAAGTCACACAGAAGAAGACACTTATCATAAGCTATCACTTATAGAGGGAATGTAAAAACCGCTACACTTGAACTGAATTACAAAACAGAACAGAGTCACACGTTTAGAAAACACACTATGGCTGCTTAACGGGAAAGGTGAGGTGGGGTGATGCATAAAACAAGGGTGTCAAATTCGCTCAGATACCTTTCCATACACCCAATATGTAATAGACAAGACCTACTCCTTGCTCAGTGAACTGGACTCAACACCCCCTATTCACCGCACAAGAATATATGTGACTAGTAAGAATCTTAAAACCTATGTATTGATATCTGTCTGGAAGTGAGTCAAGTGGGTGTAAAGCTGCATAAACACAGCCGTGAAAAGCAGCTAAACCCCATTATAAAAATAAATTAGTTTTAAAAACCCATGAAACAAAGACACTGAAAGAGAGAGAAATTCTTACAAAATTCGTTCAGAGGCTGTGATGCAACCTGGATTGACCATATCTAGACCCACAGCTGGATGAGACATAAGGGTGGACACTCTTGGGGCTGAAAGGTTGGGTGAGGTTGGGTGAGCAAACGCAGACCCTTTAAAGTAATACTGCCTGGAACCCATCCCATGGGTCCCAAATCTCCAGGTTCAAGGGCATCTTCCTACATCGAAAACATGCATGAGAAACCCAGAAGATGGTACACCGTGTGATTTTGAAAGTTTTCTAATACGCACCTCATTTCTCATCTCCTTGTGCTCGGGTTCGCCATTCCAGCTACTTTACTAGCAATCTCCCTACTTGGAGAATCAGCACCTTTAACCTCCTGTTCCCTACAGGTTGCAATTTGTCCAGAGGATGAACGGGAAGAGGGGCAACCAATGAGAGACTAGATCTAGGTTTTGGGACAGGCACAGGTCACTCTATTTTCCCATCAGGAAGAAGAATTATCCACAGGCTCAGCCTGCCTCCAGGAACCAGAATAGGGCCTGAGGCAATTCCGTGCTTTTGCGGCCAGCTCCCAAAAAAGACAGTTGAAAAATGGAGCTCAGGGGCACTGCCATTCACAAACCTGCTGAGTTATAAGTGATAACTCTCGTCCACAAATATATTGAGGGAAGGCAACGAAGAGGATTTGAAAGCAAGGCAGAATTGCAGGAAACAGGTTTCAGGAGGTAGATTCGAATCGCCTTTAAAGCACATGAAAAGTGGCAAAATGTCGACAATGATGCCCTTGGCCAAACAGGGCGTATGCGTTTTTTCCTGAATATATTCAGGAAAAAACGCATACGCCCTGTTTGGCCAACCAAGAAACCTGGAAAGGCTAATCAGCGCTACAAAGAAGTCTCGCTTCCCATCGGTCAAAAGGGCCATGGTGCAAAAAGTGTCAAAACCAGAAATGCAGGACAGGCCATGGAGAAATGGCAGCCTTGCTACGCTGATGGGAGGGATGTAAATTGCCAACAGCCACTCTGGAGAAGTGTACGGTGTGTCCTGAAACATTGAGAAAACACAGCTTAGGGAGCATAGGGCACGTCCACTCATGGGCGTATAAGTTGGGAAAACTAAAAATCAGCAAGACACAGGCACCCCAAAGTTTAGGGCTGCTCTGTTGACAAGAACCTCCACTTCATGACACCTTAAATATCCCAGGAAAGAGAAAAATGAATAAAGAAGTTGTGGTCCTTATGTACAATGGAATATCACGCAGACATGAAATCAATGTCATAAGGCTAGTAGAAGCAAGATGAGTGGATTTAGGTACGACAATTCTAAGTGAAATAAGTCACACAGAAAAAGACACTTATCATAAACTATCACTTATAGAGGGAATGTAAAAACCGCTACGCTTGAACTGAATTACAAAACAGAACAGAGTCACACGTTTAGAAAACACACTATGGCTGCTTAACGGGAAAGGTGAGGTGGGGTGATGCATAAAACAAGGGTGTCAAATTCGCTCAGATACCTTTCCATACACCCAATATGTAATAGACAAGACCTACTCCTTGCTCAGTGAACTGGACTCAACACCCCCTATTCACCGCACAAGAATATATGTGACTAGTAAGAATCTTAAAACCTATGTATTGATATCTGTCTGGAAGTGAGTCAAGTGGGTGTAAAGCTGCATAAACACAGCCGTGAAAAGCAGCTAAACCCCATTATAAAAATAAATTAGTTTTAAAAACCCATGAAACAAAGACACTGAAAGAGAGAGAAATTCTTACAAAATTCGTTCAGAGGCTGTGATGCAACCTGGATTGACCATATCTAGACCCACAGCTGGATGAGACATAAGGGTGGACACTCTTGGGGCTGAAAGGTTGGGTGAGGTTGGGTGAGCAAACGCAGACCCTTTAAAGTAATACTGCCTGGAACCCATCCCATGGGTCCCAAATCTCCAGGTTCAAGGGCATCTTCCTACATCGAAAACATGCATGAGAAACCCAGAAGATTGTACACCGTGTGATTTTGAAAGTTTTCTAATACGCACCTCATTTCTCATCTCCTTGTGCTCGGGTTCGCCATTCCAGCTACTTTACTAGCAATCTCCCTACTTGGAGAATCAGCACCTTTAACCTCCTGTTCCCTACAGGTTGCAATTTGTCCAGAGGATGAACGGGAAGAGGGGCAACCAATGAGAGACTAGATCTAGGTTTTGGGACAGGCACAGGTCACTCTATTTTCCCATCAGGAAGAAGAATTATCCACAGGCTCAGCCTGCCTCCAGGAACCAGAATAGGGCCTGAGGCAATTCCGTGCTTTTGCGGCCAGCTCCCAAAAAAGACAGTTGAAAAATGGAGCTCAGGGGCACTGCCATTCACAAACCTGCTGAGTTATAAGTGATAACTCTCGTCCACAAATATATTGAGGGAAGGCAACGAAGAGGATTTGAAAGCAAGGCAGAATTGCAGGAAACAGGTTTCAGGAGGTAGATTCGAATCGCCTTTAAAGCACATGAAAAGTGGCAAAATGTCGACAATGATGCCCTTGGCCAAACAGGGCGTATGCGTTTTTTCCTGAATATATTCAGGAAAAAACGCATACGCCCTGTTTGGCCAACCAAGAAACCTGGAAAGGCTAATCAGCGCTACAAAGAAGTCTCGCTTCCCATCGGTCAAAAGGGCCATGGTGCAAAAAGTGTCAAAACCAGAAATGCAGGACAGGCCATGGAGAAATGGCAGCCTTGCTACGCTGATGGGCGGGATGTAAATTGCCAACAGCCACTCTGGAGAAGTGTACGGTGTGTCCTGAAACATTGAGAAAACACAGCTTAGGGAGCATAGGGCACGTCCACTCATGGGCGTATAAATTGGGAAAACTAAAAATCAGCAAGACACAGGCACCCCAAAGTTTAGGGCTGCTCTGTTGACAAGAACCTCCACTTCATGACACCTTAAATATCCCAGGAAAGAGAAAAATGGATAAAGAAGTTGTGGTCCTTATGTACAATGGAATATCACTCAGACATGAAATCAATGTCATAAGGCTAGTAGAAGCAAGATGAGTGGATTTAGGTACGACAATACTAAGTGAAATAAGTCACACAGAAGAAGACACTTATCATAAGCTATCACTTATAGAGGGAATGTAAAAACCGCTACACTTGAACTGAATTACAAAACAGAACAGAGTCACACGTTTAGAAAACACACTATGGCTGCTTAACGGGAAAGGTGAGGTGGGGTGATGCATAAAACAAGGGTGTCAAATTCGCTCAGATACCTTTCCATACACCCAATATGTAATAGACAAGACCTACTCCTTGCTCAGTGAACTGGACTCAACACCCCCTATTCACCGCACAAGAATATATGTGACTAGTAAGAATCTTAAAACCTATGTATTGATATCTGTCTGGAAGTGAGTCAAGTGGGTGTAAAGCTGCATAAACACAGCCGTGAAAAGCAGCTAAACCCCATTATAAAAATAAATTAGTTTTAAAAACCCATGAAACAAAGACACTGAAAGAGAGAGAAATTCTTACAAAATTCGTTCAGAGGCTGTGATGCAACCTGGATTGACCATATCTAGACCCACAGCTGGATGAGACATAAGGGTGGACACTCTTGGGGCTGAAAGGTTGGGTGAGGTTGGGTGAGCAAACGCAGACCCTTTAAAGTAATACTGCCTGGAACCCATCCCATGGGTCCCAAATCTCCAGGTTCAAGGGCATCTTCCTACATCGAAAACATGCATGAGAAACCCAGAAGATGGTACACCGTGTGATTTTGAAAGTTTTCTAATACGCACCTCATTTCTCATCTCCTTGTGCTCGGGTTCGCCATTCCAGCTACTTTACTAGCAATCTCCCTACTTGGAGAATCAGCACCTTTAACCTCCTGTTCCCTACAGGTTGCAATTTGTCCAGAGGATGAACGGGAAGAGGGGCAACCAATGAGAGACTAGATCTAGGTTTTGGGACAGGCACAGGTCACTCTATTTTCCCATCAGGAAGAAGAATTATCCACAGGCTCAGCCTGCCTCCAGGAACCAGAATAGGGCCTGAGGCAATTCCGTGCTTTTGCGGCCAGCTCCCAAAAAAGACAGTTGAAAAATGGAGCTCAGGGGCACTGCCATTCACAAACCTGCTGAGTTATAAGTGATAACTCTCGTCCACAAATATATTGAGGGAAGGCAACGAAGAGGATTTGAAAGCAAGGCAGAATTGCAGGAAACAGGTTTCAGGAGGTAGATTCGAATCGCCTTTAAAGCACATGAAAAGTGGCAAAATGTCGACAATGATGCCCCTGGCCAAACAGGGCGTATGCGTTTTTTCCTGAATATATTCAGGAAAAAACGCATACGCCCTGTTTGGCCAACCAAGAAACCTGGAAAGGCTAATCAGCGCTACAAAGAAGTCTCGCTTCCCATCGGTCAAAAGGGCCATGGTGCAAAAAGTGTCAAAACCAGAAATGCAGGACAGGCCATGGAGAAATGGCAGCCTTGCTACGCTGATGGGAGGGATGTAAATTGCCAACAGCCACTCTGGAGAAGTGTACGGTGTGTCCTGAAACATTGAGAAAACACAGCTTAGGGAGCATAGGGCACGTCCACTCATGGGCGTATAAGTTGGGAAAACTAAAAATCAGCAAGACACAGGCACCCCAAAGTTTAGGGCTGCTCTGTTGACAAGAACCTCCACTTCATGACACCTTAAATATCCCAGGAAAGAGAAAAATGAATAAAGAAGTTGTGGTCCTTATGTACAATGGAATATCACGCAGACATGAAATCAATGTCATAAGGCTAGTAGAAGCAAGATGAGTGGATTTAGGTACGACAATTCTAAGTGAAATAAGTCACACAGAAAAAGACACTTATCATAAACTATCACTTATAGAGGGAATGTAAAAACCGCTACGCTTGAACTGAATTACAAAACAGAACAGAGTCACACGTTTAGAAAACACACTATGGCTGCTTAACGGGAAAGGTGAGGTGGGGTGATGCATAAAACAAGGGTGTCAAATTCGCTCAGATACCTTTCCATACACCCAATATGTAATAGACAAGACCTACTCCTTGCTCAGTGAACTGGACTCAACACCCCCTATTCACCGCACAAGAATATATGTGACTAGTAAGAATCTTAAAACCTATGTATTGATATCTGTCTGGAAGTGAGTCAAGTGGGTGTAAAGCTGCATAAACACAGCCGTGAAAAGCAGCTAAACCCCATTATAAAAATAAATTAGTTTTAAAAACCCATGAAACAAAGACACTGAAAGAGAGAGAAATTCTTACAAAATTCGTTCAGAGGCTGTGATGCAACCTGGATTGACCATATCTAGACCCACAGCTGGATGAGACATAAGGGTGGACACTCTTGGGGCTGAAAGGTTGGGTGAGGTTGGGTGAGCAAACGCAGACCCTTTAAAGTAATACTGCCTGGAACCCATCCCATGGGTCCCAAATCTCCAGGTTCAAGGGCATCTTCCTACATCGAAAACATGCATGAGAAACCCAGAAGATTGTACACCGTGTGATTTTGAAAGTTTTCTAATACGCACCTCATTTCTCATCTCCTTGTGCTCGGGTTCGCCATTCCAGCTACTTTACTAGCAATCTCCCTACTTGGAGAATCAGCACCTTTAACCTCCTGTTCCCTACAGGTTGCAATTTGTCCAGAGGATGAACGGGAAGAGGGGCAACCAATGAGAGACTAGATCTAGGTTTTGGGACAGGCACAGGTCACTCTATTTTCCCATCAGGAAGAAGAATTATCCACAGGCTCAGCCTGCCTCCAGGAACCAGAATAGGGCCTGAGGCAATTCCGTGCTTTTGCGGCCAGCTCCCAAAAAAGACAGTTGAAAAATGGAGCTCAGGGGCACTGCCATTCACAAACCTGCTGAGTTATAAGTGATAACTCTCGTCCACAAATATATTGAGGGAAGGCAACGAAGAGGATTTGAAAGCAAGGCAGAATTGCAGGAAACAGGTTTCAGGAGGTAGATTCGAATCGCCTTTAAAGCACATGAAAAGTGGCAAAATGTCGACAATGATGCCCTTGGCCAAACAGGGCGTATGCGTTTTTTCCTGAATATATTCAGGAAAAAACGCATACGCCCTGTTTGGCCAACCAAGAAACCTGGAAAGGCTAATCAGCGCTACAAAGAAGTCTCGCTTCCCATCGGTCAAAAGGGCCATGGTGCAAAAAGTGTCAAAACCAGAAATGCAGGACAGGCCATGGAGAAATGGCAGCCTTGCTACGCTGATGGGCGGGATGTAAATTGCCAACAGCCACTCTGGAGAAGTGTACGGTGTGTCCTGAAACATTGAGAAAACACAGCTTAGGGAGCATAGGGCACGTCCACTCATGGGCGTATAAATTGGGAAAACTAAAAATCAGCAAGACACAGGCACCCCAAAGTTTAGGGCTGCTCTGTTGACAAGAACCTCCACTTCATGACACCTTAAATATCCCAGGAAAGAGAAAAATGGATAAAGAAGTTGTGGTCCTTATGTACAATGGAATATCACTCAGACATGAAATCAATGTCATAAGGCTAGTAGAAGCAAGATGAGTGGATTTAGGTACGACAATACTAAGTGAAATAAGTCACACAGAAGAAGACACTTATCATAAGCTATCACTTATAGAGGGAATGTAAAAACCGCTACACTTGAACTGAATTACAAAACAGAACAGAGTCACACGTTTAGAAAACACACTATGGCTGCTTAACGGGAAAGGTGAGGTGGGGTGATGCATAAAACAAGGGTGTCAAATTCGCTCAGATACCTTTCCATACACCCAATATGTAATAGACAAGACCTACTCCTTGCTCAGTGAACTGGACTCAACACCCCCTATTCACCGCACAAGAATATATGTGACTAGTAAGAATCTTAAAACCTATGTATTGATATCTGTCTGGAAGTGAGTCAAGTGGGTGTAAAGCTGCATAAACACAGCCGTGAAAAGCAGCTAAACCCCATTATAAAAATAAATTAGTTTTAAAAACCCATGAAACAAAGACACTGAAAGAGAGAGAAATTCTTACAAAATTCGTTCAGAGGCTGTGATGCAACCTGGATTGACCATATCTAGACCCACAGCTGGATGAGACATAAGGGTGGACACTCTTGGGGCTGAAAGGTTGGGTGAGGTTGGGTGAGCAAACGCAGACCCTTTAAAGTAATACTGCCTGGAACCCATCCCATGGGTCCCAAATCTCCAGGTTCAAGGGCATCTTCCTACATCGAAAACATGCATGAGAAACCCAGAAGATGGTACACCGTGTGATTTTGAAAGTTTTCTAATACGCACCTCATTTCTCATCTCCTTGTGCTCGGGTTCGCCATTCCAGCTACTTTACTAGCAATCTCCCTACTTGGAGAATCAGCACCTTTAACCTCCTGTTCCCTACAGGTTGCAATTTGTCCAGAGGATGAACGGGAAGAGGGGCAACCAATGAGAGACTAGATCTAGGTTTTGGGACAGGCACAGGTCACTCTATTTTCCCATCAGGAAGAAGAATTATCCACAGGCTCAGCCTGCCTCCAGGAACCAGAATAGGGCCTGAGGCAATTCCGTGCTTTTGCGGCCAGCTCCCAAAAAAGACAGTTGAAAAATGGAGCTCAGGGGCACTGCCATTCACAAACCTGCTGAGTTATAAGTGATAACTCTCGTCCACAAATATATTGAGGGAAGGCAACGAAGAGGATTTGAAAGCAAGGCAGAATTGCAGGAAACAGGTTTCAGGAGGTAGATTCGAATCGCCTTTAAAGCACATGAAAAGTGGCAAAATGTCGACAATGATGCCCTTGGCCAAACAGGGCGTATGCGTTTTTTCCTGAATATATTCAGGAAAAAACGCATACGCCCTGTTTGGCCAACCAAGAAACCTGGAAAGGCTAATCAGCGCTACAAAGAAGTCTCGCTTCCCATCGGTCAAAAGGGCCATGGTGCAAAAAGTGTCAAAACCAGAAATGCAGGACAGGCCATGGAGAAATGGCAGCCTTGCTACGCTGATGGGAGGGATGTAAATTGCCAACAGCCACTCTGGAGAAGTGTACGGTGTGTCCTGAAACATTGAGAAAACACAGCTTAGGGAGCATAGGGCACGTCCACTCATGGGCGTATAAGTTGGGAAAACTAAAAATCAGCAAGACACAGGCACCCCAAAGTTTAGGGCTGCTCTGTTGACAAGAACCTCCACTTCATGACACCTTAAATATCCCAGGAAAGAGAAAAATGAATAAAGAAGTTGTGGTCCTTATGTACAATGGAATATCACGCAGACATGAAATCAATGTCATAAGGCTAGTAGAAGCAAGATGAGTGGATTTAGGTACGACAATTCTAAGTGAAATAAGTCACACAGAAAAAGACACTTATCATAAACTATCACTTATAGAGGGAATGTAAAAACCGCTACGCTTGAACTGAATTACAAAACAGAACAGAGTCACACGTTTAGAAAACACACTATGGCTGCTTAACGGGAAAGGTGAGGTGGGGTGATGCATAAAACAAGGGTGTCAAATTCGCTCAGATACCTTTCCATACACCCAATATGTAATAGACAAGACCTACTCCTTGCTCAGTGAACTGGACTCAACACCCCCTATTCACCGCACAAGAATATATGTGACTAGTAAGAATCTTAAAACCTATGTATTGATATCTGTCTGGAAGTGAGTCAAGTGGGTGTAAAGCTGCATAAACACAGCCGTGAAAAGCAGCTAAACCCCATTATAAAAATAAATTAGTTTTAAAAACCCATGAAACAAAGACACTGAAAGAGAGAGAAATTCTTACAAAATTCGTTCAGAGGCTGTGATGCAACCTGGATTGACCATATCTAGACCCACAGCTGGATGAGACATAAGGGTGGACACTCTTGGGGCTGAAAGGTTGGGTGAGGTTGGGTGAGCAAACGCAGACCCTTTAAAGTAATACTGCCTGGAACCCATCCCATGGGTCCCAAATCTCCAGGTTCAAGGGCATCTTCCTACATCGAAAACATGCATGAGAAACCCAGAAGATTGTACACCGTGTGATTTTGAAAGTTTTCTAATACGCACCTCATTTCTCATCTCCTTGTGCTCGGGTTCGCCATTCCAGCTACTTTACTAGCAATCTCCCTACTTGGAGAATCAGCACCTTTAACCTCCTGTTCCCTACAGGTTGCAATTTGTCCAGAGGATGAACGGGAAGAGGGGCAACCAATGAGAGACTAGATCTAGGTTTTGGGACAGGCACAGGTCACTCTATTTTCCCATCAGGAAGAAGAATTATCCACAGGCTCAGCCTGCCTCCAGGAACCAGAATAGGGCCTGAGGCAATTCCGTGTTTTGCGGCCAGCTCCCAAAAAAGACAGTTGAAAAATGGAGCTCAGGGGCACTGCCATTCACAAACCTGCTGAGTTATAAGTGATAACTCTCGTCCACAAATATATTGAGGGAAGGCAACGAAGAGGATTTGAAAGCAAGGCAGAATTGCAGGAAACAGGTTTCAGGAGGTAGATTCGAATCGCCTTTAAAGCACATGAAAAGTGGCAAAATGTCGACAATGATGCCCTTGGCCAAACAGGGCGTATGCGTTTTTTCCTGAATATATTCAGGAAAAAACGCATACGCCCTGTTTGGCCAACCAAGAAACCTGGAAAGGCTAATCAGCGCTACAAAGAAGTCTCGCTTCCCATCGGTCAAAAGGGCCATGGTGCAAAAAGTGTCAAAACCAGAAATGCAGGACAGGCCATGGAGAAATGGCAGCCTTGCTACGCTGATGGGCGGGATGTAAATTGCCAACAGCCACTCTGGAGAAGTGTACGGTGTGTCCTGAAACATTGAGAAAACACAGCTTAGGGAGCATAGGGCACGTCCACTCATGGGCGTATAAATTGGGAAAACTAAAAATCAGCAAGACACAGGCACCCCAAAGTTTAGGGCTGCTCTGTTGACAAGAACCTCCACTTCATGACACCTTAAATATCCCAGGAAAGAGAAAAATGGATAAAGAAGTTGTGGTCCTTATGTACAATGGAATATCACTCAGACATGAAATCAATGTCATAAGGCTAGTAGAAGCAAGATGAGTGGATTTAGGTACGACAATACTAAGTGAAATAAGTCACACAGAAGAAGACACTTATCATAAGCTATCACTTATAGAGGGAATGTAAAAACCGCTACACTTGAACTGAATTACAAAACAGAACAGAGTCACACGTTTAGAAAACACACTATGGCTGCTTAACGGGAAAGGTGAGGTGGGGTGATGCATAAAACAAGGGTGTCAAATTCGCTCAGATACCTTTCCATACACCCAATATGTAATAGACAAGACCTACTCCTTGCTCAGTGAACTGGACTCAACACCCCCTATTCACCGCACAAGAATATATGTGACTAGTAAGAATCTTAAAACCTATGTATTGATATCTGTCTGGAAGTGAGTCAAGTGGGTGTAAAGCTGCATAAACACAGCCGTGAAAAGCAGCTAAACCCCATTATAAAAATAAATTAGTTTTAAAAACCCATGAAACAAAGACACTGAAAGAGAGAGAAATTCTTACAAAATTCGTTCAGAGGCTGTGATGCAACCTGGATTGACCATATCTAGACCCACAGCTGGATGAGACATAAGGGTGGACACTCTTGGGGCTGAAAGGTTGGGTGAGGTTGGGTGAGCAAACGCAGACCCTTTAAAGTAATACTGCCTGGAACCCATCCCATGGGTCCCAAATCTCCAGGTTCAAGGGCATCTTCCT
The DNA here is from genome assembly GCF_028021215.1 of Eschrichtius robustus. NCBI lineage: Eukaryota > Metazoa > Chordata > Mammalia > Artiodactyla > Eschrichtiidae > Eschrichtius > Eschrichtius robustus. Next base: position 293,061 of record NW_027175203.1, read on the forward strand.
ACATCGAAAACATGCATGAGAAACCCAGAAGATGGTACACCGTGTGATTTTGAAAGTTTTCTAATACGCACCTCATTTCTCATCTCCTTGTGCTCGGGTTCGCCATTCCAGCTACTTTACTAGCAATCTCCCTACTTGGAGAATCAGCACCTTTAACCTCCTGTTCCATACAGGTTGCAATTTGTCCAGAGGATGAACGGGAAGAGGGGCAACCAATGAGAGACTAGATCTAGGTTTTGGGACAGGCACAGGTCACTCTATTTTCCCATCAGGAAGAAGAATTATCCACAGGCTCAGCCTGCCTCCAGGAACCAGAATAGGGCCTGAGGCAATTCCGTGCTTTTGCGGCCAGCTCCCAAAAAAGACAGTTGAAAAATGGAGCTCAGGGGCACTGCCATTCACAAACCTGCTGAGTTATAAGTGATAACTCTCGTCCACAAATATATTGAGGGAAGGCAACGAAGAGGATTTGAAAGCAAGGCAGAATTGCAGGAAACAGGTTTCAGGAGGTAGATTCGAATCGCCTTTAAAGCACATGAAAAGTGGCAAAATGTCGACAATGATGCCCTTGGCCAAACAGGGCGTATGCGTTTTTTCCTGAATATATTCAGGAAAAAACGCATACGCCCTGTTTGGCCAACCAAGAAACCTGGAAAGGCTAATCAGCGCTACAAAGAAGTCTCGCTTCCCATCGGTCAAAAGGGCCATGGTGCAAAAAGTGTCAAAACCAGAAATGCAGGACAGGCCATGGAGAAATGGCAGCCTTGCTACGCTGATGGGAGGGATGTAAATTGCCAACAGCCACTCTGGAGAAGTGTACGGTGTGTCCTGAAACATTGAGAAAACACAGCTTAGGGAGCATAGGGCACGTCCACTCATGGGCGTATAAGTTGGGAAAACTAAAAATCAGCAAGACACAGGCACCCCAAAGTTTAGGGCTGCTCTGTTGACAAGAACCTCCACTTCATGACACCTTAAATATCCCAGGAAAGAGAAAAATGAATAAAGAAGTTGTGGTCCTTATGTACAATGGAATATCACGCAGACATGAAATCAATGTCATAAGGCTAGTAGAAGCAAGATGAGTGGATTTAGGTACGACAATTCTAAGTGAAATAAGTCACACAGAAAAAGACACTTATCATAAACTATCACTTATAGAGGGAATGTAAAAACCGCTACGCTTGAACTGAATTACAAAACAGAACAGAGTCACACGTTTAGAAAACACACTATGGCTGCTTAACGGGAAAGGTGAGGTGGGGTGATGCATAAAACAAGGGTGTCAAATTCGCTCAGATACCTTTCCATACACCCAATATGTAATAGACAAGACCTACTCCTTGCTCAGTGAACTGGACTCAACACCCCCTATTCACCGCACAAGAATATATGTGACTAGTAAGAATCTTAAAACCTATGTATTGATATCTGTCTGGAAGTGAGTCAAGTGGGTGTAAAGCTGCATAAACACAGCCGTGAAAAGCAGCTAAACCCCATTATAAAAATAAATTAGTTTTAAAAACCCATGAAACAAAGACACTGAAAGAGAGAGAAATTCTTACAAAATTCGTTCAGAGGCTGTGATGCAACCTGGATTGACCATATCTAGACCCACAGCTGGATGAGACATAAGGGTGGACACTCTTGGGGCTGAAAGGTTGGGTGAGGTTGGGTGAGCAAACGCAGACCCTTTAAAGTAATACTGCCTGGAACCCATCCCATGGGTCCCAAATCTCCAGGTTCAAGGGCATCTTCCTACATCGAAAACATGCATGAGAAACCCAGAAGATGGTACACCGTGTGATTTTGAAAGTTTTCTAATACGCACCTCATTTCTCATCTCCTTGTGCTCGGGTTCGCCATTCCAGCTACTTTACTAGCAATCTCCCTACTTGGAGAATCAGCACCTTTAACCTCCTGTTCCCTACAGGTTGCAATTTGTCCAGAGGATGAACGGGAAGAGGGGCAACCAATGAGAGACTAGATCTAGGTTTTGGGACAGGCACAGGTCACTCTATTTTCCCATCAGGAAGAAGAATTATCCACAGGCTCAGCCTGCCTCCAGGAACCAGAATAGGGCCTGAGGCAATTCCGTGCTTTTGCGGCCAGCTCCCAAAAAAGACAGTTGAAAAATGGAGCTCAGGGGCACTGCCATTCACAAACCTGCTGAGTTATAAGTGATAACTCTCGTCCACAAATATATTGAGGGAAGGCAACGAAGAGGATTTGAAAGCAAGGCAGAATTGCAGGAAACAGGTTTCAGGAGGTAGATTCGAATCGCCTTTAAAGCACATGAAAAGTGGCAAAATGTCGACAATGATGCCCTTGGCCAAACAGGGCGTATGCGTTTTTTCCTGAATATATTCAGGAAAAAACGCATACGCCCTGTTTGGCCAACCAAGAAACCTGGAAAGGCTAATCAGCGCTACAAAGAAGTCTCGCTTCCCATCGGTCAAAAGGGCCATGGTGCAAAAAGTGTCAAAACCAGAAATGCAGGACAGGCCATGGAGAAATGGCAGCCTTGCTACGCTGATGGGCGGGATGTAAATTGCCAACAGCCACTCTGGAGAAGTGTACGGTGTGTCCTGAAACATTGAGAAAACACAGCTTAGGGAGCATAGGGCACGTCCACTCATGGGCGTATAAATTGGGAAAACTAAAAATCAGCAAGACACAGGCACCCCAAAGTTTAGGGCTGCTCTGTTGACAAGAACCTCCACTTCATGACACCTTAAATATCCCAGGAAAGAGAAAAATGGATAAAGAAGTTGTGGTCCTTATGTACAATGGAATATCACTCAGACATGAAATCAATGTCATAAGGCTAGTAGAAGCAAGATGAGTGGATTTAGGTACGACAATACTAAGTGAAATAAGTCACACAGAAGAAGACACTTATCATAAGCTATCACTTATAGAGGGAATGTAAAAACCGCTACACTTGAACTGAATTACAAAACAGAACAGAGTCACACGTTTAGAAAACACACTATGGCTGCTTAACGGGAAAGGTGAGGTGGGGTGATGCATAAAACAAGGGTGTCAAATTCGCTCAGATACCCTTCCATACACCCAATATGTAATAGACAAGACCTACTCCTTGCTCAGTGAACTGGACTCAACACCCCCTATTCACCGCACAAGAATATATGTGACTAGTAAGAATCTTAAAACCTATGTATTGATATCTGTCTGGAAGTGAGTCAAGTGGGTGTAAAGCTGCATAAACACAGCCGTGAAAAGCAGCTAAACCCCATTATAAAAATAAATTAGTTTTAAAAACCCATGAAACAAAGACACTGAAAGAGAGAGAAATTCTTACAAAATTCGTTCAGAGGCTGTGATGCAACCTGGATTGACCATATCTAGACCCACAGCTGGATGAGACATAAGGGTGGACACTCTTGGGGCTGAAAGGTTGGGTGAGGTTGGGTGAGCAAACGCAGACCCTTTAAAGTAATACTGCCTGGAACCCATCCCATGGGTCCCAAATCTCCAGGTTCAAGGGCATCTTCCTACATCGAAAACATGCATGAGAAACCCAGAAGATGGTACACCGTGTGATTTTGAAAGTTTTCTAATACGCACCTCATTTCTCATCTCCTTGTGCTCGGGTTCGCCATTCCAGCTACTTTACTAGCAATCTCCCTACTTGGAGAATCAGCACCTTTAACCTCCTGTTCCCTACAGGTTGCAATTTGTCCAGAGGATGAACGGGAAGAGGGGCAACCAATGAGAGACTAGATCTAGGTTTTGGGACAGGCACAGGTCACTCTATTTTCCCATCAGGAAGAAGAATTATCCACAGGCTCAGCCTGCCTCCAGGAACCAGAATAGGGCCTGAGGCAATTCCGTGCTTTTGCGGCCAGCTCCCAAAAAAGACAGTTGAAAAATGGAGCTCAGGGGCACTGCCATTCACAAACCTGCTGAGTTATAAGTGATAACTCTCGTCCACAAATATATTGAGGGAAGGCAACGAAGAGGATTTGAAAGCAAGGCAGAATTGCAGGAAACAGGTTTCAGGAGGTAGATTCGAATTGCCTTTAAAGCACATGAAAAGTGGCAAAATGTCGACAATGATGCCCTTGGCCAAACAGGGCGTATGCGTTTTTTCCTGAATATATTCAGGAAAAAACGCATACGCCCTGTTTGGCCAACCAAGAAACCTGGAAAGGCTAATCAGCGCTACAAAGAAGTCTCGCTTCCCATCGGTCAAAAGGGCCATGGTGCAAAAAGTGTCAAAACCAGAAATGCAGGACAGGCCATGGAGAAATGGCAGCCTTGCTACGCTGATGGGAGGGATGTAAATTGCCAACAGCCACTCTGGAGAAGTGTACGGTGTGTCCTGAAACATTGAGAAAACACAGCTTAGGGAGCATAGGGCACGTCCACTCATGGGCGTATAAGTTGGGAAAACTAAAAATCAGCAAGACACAGGCACCCCAAAGTTTAGGGCTGCTCTGTTGACAAGAACCTCCACTTCATGACACCTTAAATATCCCAGGAAAGAGAAAAATGAATAAAGAAGTTGTGGTCCTTATGTACAATGGAATATCACGCAGACATGAAATCAATGTCATAAGGCTAGTAGAAGCAAGATGAGTGGATTTAGGTACGACAATTCTAAGTGAAATAAGTCACACAGAAAAAGACACTTATCATAAACTATCACTTATAGAGGGAATGTAAAAACCGCTACGCTTGAACTGAATTACAAAACAGAACAGAGTCACACGTTTAGAAAACACACTATGGCTGCTTAACGGGAAAGGTGAGGTGGGGTGATGCATAAAACAAGGGTGTCAAATTCGCTCAGATACCTTTCCATACACCCAATATGTAATAGACAAGACCTACTCCTTGCTCAGTGAACTGGACTCAACACCCCCTATTCACCGCACAAGAATATATGTGACTAGTAAGAATCTTAAAACCTATGTATTGATATCTGTCTGGAAGTGAGTCAAGTGGGTGTAAAGCTGCATAAACACAGCCGTGAAAAGCAGCTAAACCCCATTATAAAAATAAATTAGTTTTAAAAACCCATGAAACAAAGACACTGAAAGAGAGAGAAATTCTTACAAAATTCGTTCAGAGGCTGTGATGCAACCTGGATTGACCATATCTAGACCCACAGCTGGATGAGACATAAGGGTGGACACTCTTGGGGCTGAAAGGTTGGGTGAGGTTGAGTGAGCAAACGCAGACCCTTTAAAGTAATACTGCCTGGAACCCATCCCATGGGTCCCAAATCTCCAGGTTCAAGGGCATCTTCCTACATCGAAAACATGCATGAGAAACCCAGAAGATGGTACACCGTGTGATTTTGAAAGTTTTCTAATACGCACCTCATTTCTCATCTCCTTGTGCTCGGGTTCGCCATTCCAGCTACTTTACTAGCAATCTCCCTACTTGGAGAATCAGCACCTTTAACCTCCTGTTCCCTACAGGTTGCAATTTGTCCAGAGGATGAACGGGAAGAGGGGCAACCAATGAGAGACTAGATCTAGGTTTTGGGACAGGCACAGGTCACTCTATTTTCCCATCAGGAAGAAGAATTATCCACAGGCTCAGCCTGCCTCCAGGAACCAGAATAGGGCCTGAGGCAATTCCGTGCTTTTGCGGCCAGCTCCCAAAAAAGACAGTTGAAAAATGGAGCTCAGGGGCACTGCCATTCACAAACCTGCTGAGTTATAAGTGATAACTCTCGTCCACAAATATATTGAGGGAAGGCAACGAAGAGGATTTGAAAGCAAGGCAGAATTGCAGGAAACAGGTTTCAGGAGGTAGATTCGAATCGCCTTTAAAGCACATGAAAAGTGGCAAAATGTCGACAATGATGCCCTTGGCCAAACAGGGCGTATGCGTTTTTTCCTGAATATATTCAGGAAAAAACGCATACGCCCTGTTTGGCCAACCAAGAAACCTGGAAAGGCTAATCAGCGCTACAAAGAAGTCTCGCTTCCCATCGGTCAAAAGGGCCATGGTGCAAAAAGTGTCAAAACCAGAAATGCAGGACAGGCCATGGAGAAATGGCAGCCTTGCTACGCTGATGGGCGGGATGTAAATTGCCAACAGCCACTCTGGAGAAGTGTACGGTGTGTCCTGAAACATTGAGAAAACACAGCTTAGGGAGCATAGGGCACGTCCACTCATGGGCGTATAAATTGGGAAAACTAAAAATCAGCAAGACACAGGCACCCCAAAGTTTAGGGCTGCTCTGTTGACAAGAACCTCCACTTCATGACAACTTAAATATCCCAGGAAAGAGAAAAATGGATAAAGAAGTTGTGGTCCTTATGTACAATGGAATATCACTCAGACATGAAATCAATGTCATAAGGCTAGTAGAAGCAAGATGAGTGGATTTAGGTACGACAATACTAAGTGAAATAAGTCACACAGAAGAAGACACTTATCATAAGCTATCACTTATAGAGGGAATGTAAAAACCGCTACACTTGAACTGAATTACAAAACAGAACAGAGTCACACGTTTAGAAAACACACTATGGCTGCTTAACGGGAAAGGTGAGGTGGGGTGATGCATAAAACAAGGGTGTCAAATTCGCTCAGATACCTTTCCATACACCCAATATGTAATAGACAAGACCTACTCCTTGCTCAGTGAACTGGACTCAACACCCCCTATTCACCGCACAAGAATATATGTGACTAGTAAGAATCTTAAAACCTATGTATTGATATCTGTCTGGAAGTGAGTCAAGTGGGTGTAAAGCTGCATAAACACAGCCGTGAAAAGCAGCTAAACCCCATTATAAAAATAAATTAGTTTTAAAAACCCATGAAACAAAGACACTGAAAGAGAGAGAAATTCTTACAAAATTCGTTCAGAGGCTGTGATGCAACCTGGATTGACCATATCTAGACCCACAGCTGGATGAGACATAAGGGTGGACACTCTTGGGGCTGAAAGGTTGGGTGAGGTTGGGTGAGCAAACGCAGACCCTTTAAAGTAATACTGCCTGGAACCCATCCCATGGGTCCCAAATCTCCAGGTTCAAGGGCATCTTCCTACATCGAAAACATGCATGAGAAACCCAGAAGATGGTACACCGTGTGATTTTGAAAGTTTTCTAATACGCACCTCATTTCTCATCTCCTTGTGCTCGGGTTCGCCATTCCAGCTACTTTACTAGCAATCTCCCTACTTGGAGAATCAGCACCTTTAACCTCCTGTTCCCTACAGGTTGCAATTTGTCCAGAGGATGAACGGGAAGAGGGGCAACCAATGAGAGACTAGATCTAGGTTTTGGGACAGGCACAGGTCACTCTATTTTCCCATCAGGAAGAAGAATTATCCACAGGCTCAGCCTGCCTCCAGGAACCAGAATAGGGCCTGAGGCAATTCCGTGCTTTTGCGGCCAGCTCCCAAAAAAGACAGTTGAAAAATGGAGCTCAGGGGCACTGCCATTCACAAACCTGCTGAGTTATAAGTGATAACTCTCGTCCACAAATATATTGAGGGAAGGCAACGAAGAGGATTTGAAAGCAAGGCAGAATTGCAGGAAACAGGTTTCAGGAGGTAGATTCGAATCGCCTTTAAAGCACATGAAAAGTGGCAAAATGTCGACAATGATGCCCTTGGCCAAACAGGGCGTATGCGTTTTTTCCTGAATATATTCAGGAAAAAACGCATACGCCCTGTTTGGCCAACCAAGAAACCTGGAAAGGCTAATCAGCGCTACAAAGAAGTCTCGCTTCCCATCGGTCAAAAGGGCCATGGTGCAAAAAGTGTCAAAACCAGAAATGCAGGACAGGCCATGGAGAAATGGCAGCCTTGCTACGCTGATGGGAGGGATGTAAATTGCCAACAGCCACTCTGGAGAAGTGTACGGTGTGTCCTGAAACATCGAAAAAACACAGCTTAGGGAGCATAGGGCACATCCACTCATGGGCGTATAAATTGGGAAAACTAAAAATCAGCAAGACACAGGCACCCCAAAGTTTAGGGCTGCTCTGTTGACAAGAACCTCCACTTCATGACACCTTAAATATCCCAGGAAAGAGAAAAATGGATAAAGAAGTTGTGGTCCTTATGTACAATGGAATATCACTCAGACATGAAATCAATGTCATAAGGCTAGTAGAAGCAAGATGAGTGGACTTAGGTACGACGATTCTAAGTGAAATAAGTCACACAGAAAAAGACACTTATCATAAGCTATCACTTAGAGAGGGAATGTAAAAACCGCTACACTTGAACTGAATTACAAAACAGAACAGAGTCACACGTTTAGAAAACACACTATGGCTGCTTAACGGGAAAGGTGAGGTGGGGTGATGCATAAAACAAGGGTTTCAAATTCGCTCAGATACCGTTCCATACACCCAATATGTAATAGACAAGACCTACTCCTTGCTCAGTGAACTGGACTCAACACCCCCTATTCACCGCACAAGAATATATGTGACTAGTAAGAATCTTAAAACCTATGTATTGATATCTGTCTGGAAGTGAGTCAAGTGGGTGTAAAGCCGCATAAACACAGCCGTGAAAAGCAGCTAAACCCCATTATAAAAATAAATTACTTTTAAAAACCCGTAAAACAAAGACAGTGAAAGAGAGAGAAATTCTTACAAAATTCGTTCAGAGGCTGTGATGCAACCTGGATTGACCATATCTAGACCCACAGCTGGATGAGACATAAGGGTGGACACTCTTGGGGCTGAAAGGTTGGGTGAGGTTGGGTGAGCAAACGCAGACCCTTTAAAGTAATACTGCCTGGTACCCATCCAATGGGTCCCAAATCTCCAGGTCCAAGGGCATCTTCCTACATTGAAAACATGCATGAGAAACCCAGAAGATGGTACACCGTGTGATTTTGAAAGGTTTCTAATACGCACCTCATTTCTCATCTCCTTGTGCTCGGGTTCGCCTTTCCAGCTACTTTACTAGCAATCTCCCTACTTGGAGAATCAGCACCTTTAAGCTCCTGTTGCCTACAGGTTGCAATTTCTCCTGAGGATGAACGGGAAGAGGGGCAACCAATGAGAGACTAGATCTAGGTGTTGGGACAGGCACAGGTCACTCTAATTTCCCATCAGGAAGAAGAATTAACCACAGGCTCAGCCTGCCGCCCAGAAGCAGAATAGGGCATGAGGCAATCCCGCGCTTTTGCGGCCAGCTCCCAAAAAAGCGAGTTGAAAAATGGAGCTCAGGGACACTGCAATTCACAAACCCGCAGAGTTATAAATGATAACTCTCATCCAGAGATATACTGAGGGAAGGCAAAAAAGAGGATTTGAAAGCAAGGCAGAATTGCAGGAAACAGATTTCAGGAGGTAGATTTGAATCGCCTTTAAAGCACATGAAAAGCGGCAAAACGTCGACAATGATGCCCTTGGCCAAAAAGGGCGTATGCGTTTTTTCCTGAATATATTCAGGAAAAAACGCATACGCCCTTTTTGGCCAACCAAGCAACCTGGAAAGGCAAATCAGCGCTACATAGAAGTCTCGCTTCCCATCGGTCAAAAGGGTCATGCTGCAAAAAGTGTCAAAACCAGAAATGCAGGACAGGCCATGGAGAAATGGCAGCCTTGCTACGCTGATGGGCGGGATGTAAATTGCCAACAGCCACTCTGGAGAAGTGTACGGTGTGTCCTGAAACATTGAGAAAACACAGCTTAGGGAGCATAGGGCACGTCCACTCATGGGCGTATAATTTGGGAAAACTAAAAATCAGCAAGACACAGGCACCCCAAAGTTTAGGGCTGCTCTGTTGACAAGAACCTCCACTTCATGACACCTTAAATATCCCAGGAAAGAGAAAAATGAATAAAGAAGTTGTGGTCCTTATGTACAATGGAATATCACTCAGACATGAAATCAATGTCATAAGGCTAGTAGAAGCAAGATGAGTGGATTTAGGTACGACAATTCTAAGTGAAATAAGTCACACAGAAAAAGACACTTATCATAAGCTATCACTTATAGAGGGAATGTAAAAACCGCTACACTTGAACTGAATTACAAAACAGAACAGAGTCACACGTTTAGAAAACACACTATGGCTGCTTAACGGGAAAGGTGAGGTGGGGTGATGCATAAAACAAGGGTGTCAAATTCGCTCAGATACCTTTCCATACACCCAATATGTAATAGACAAGACCTACTCCTTGCTCAGTGAACTGGACTCAACACCCCCTATTCACCGCACAAGAATATATGTGACTAGTAAGAATCTTAAAACCTATGTATTGATATCTGTCTGGAAGTGAGTCAAGTGGGTGTAAAGCTGCATAAACACATCCGTGAAAAGCAGCTAAACCCCATTATAAAAATAAATTAGTTTTAAAAACCCATGAAACAAAGACACTGAAAGAGAGAGAAATTCTTACAAAATTCGTTCAGAGGCTGTGATGCAACCTGGATTGACCATATCTAGACCCACAGCTGGATGAGACATAAGGGTGGACACTCTTGGGGCTGAAAGGTTGGGTGAGGTTGGGTGAGCAAACGCAGACCCTTTAAAGTAATACTGCCTGGAACCCATCCCATGGGTCCCAAATCTCCAGGTTCAAGGGCATCTTCCTACATCGAAAACATGCATGAGAAACCCAGAAGATGGTACACCGTGTGATTTTGAAAGTTTTCTAATACGCACCTCATTTCTCATCTCCTTGTGCTCGGGTTCGCCATTCCAGCTACTTTACTAGCAATCTCCCTACTTGGAGAATCAGCACCTTTAACCTCCTGTTCCCTACAGGTTGCAATTTGTCCAGAGGATGAACGGGAAGAGGGGCAACCAATGAGAGACTAGATCTAGGTTTTGGGACAGGCACAGGTCACTCTATTTTCCCATCAGGAAGAAGAATTATCCACAGGCTCAGCCTGCCTCCAGGAACCAGAATAGGGCCTGAGGCAATTCCGTGCTTTTGCGGCCAGCTCCCAAAAAAGACAGTTGAAAAATGGAGCTCAGGGGCACTGCCATTCACAAACCTGCTGAGTTATAAGTGATAACTCTCGTCCACAAATATATTGAGGGAAGGCAACGAAGAGGATTTGAAAGCAAGGCAGAATTGCAGGAAACAGGTTTCAGGAGGTAGATTCGAATCGCCTTTAAAGCACATGAAAAGTGGCAAAATGTCGACAATGATGCCCTTGGCAAAACAGGGCGTATGCGTTTTTTCCTGAATATATTCAGGAAAAAACGCATACGCCCTGTTTGGCCAACCAAGAAACCTGGAAAGGCTAATCAGCGCTACAAAGAAGTCTCGCTTCCCATCGGTCAAAAGGGCCATGGTGCAAAAAGTGTCAAAACCAGAAATGCAGGACAGGCCATGGAGAAATGGCAGCCTTGCTACGCTGATGGGAGGGATGTAAATTGCCAACAGCCACTCTGGAGAAGTGTACGGTGTGTCCTGAAACATCGAAAAAACACAGCTTAGGGAGCATAGGGCACATCCACTCATGGGCGTATAAATTGGGAAAACTAAAAATCAGCAAGACACAGGCACCCCAAAGTTTAGGGCTGCTCTGTTGACAAGAACCTCCACTTCATGACACCTTAAATATCCCAGGATTGAGAAAAATGGATAAAGAAGTTGTGGTCCTTATGTACAATGGAATATCACTCAGACATGAAATCAATGTCATAAGGCTAGTAGAAGCAAGATGAGTGGACTTAGGTACGACGATTCTAAGTGAAATAAGTCACACAGAAAAAGACACTTATCATAAGCTATCACTTAGAGAGGGAATGTAAAAACCGCTACACTTGAACTGAATTACAAAACAGAACAGAGTCACACGTTTAGAAAACACACTATGGCTGCTTAACGGGAAAGGTGAAGTGGGGTGATGCATAAAACAAGGGTTTCAAATTCGCTCAGATACCGATCCATACACCCAATATGTAATAGACAAGACCTACTCCTTGCTCAGTGAACTGGACTCAACACCCCCTATTCACCGCACAAGAATATATGTGACTAGTAAGAATCTTAAAACCTATGTATTGATATCTGTCTGGAAGTGAGTCAAGTGGGTGTAAAGCCGCATAAACACAGCCGTGAAAAGCAGCTAAACCCCGTTATAAAAATAAATTACTTTTAAAAACCCGTAAAACAAAGACAGTGAAAGAGAGAGAAATTCTTACAAAATTCGTTCAGAGGCTGTGATGCAACCTGGATTGACCATATCTAGACCCACAGCTGGATGAGACATAAGGGTGGACACTCTTGGGGCTGAAAGGTTGGGTGAGGTTGGGTGAGCAAACGCAGACCCTTTAAAGTAATACTGCCTGGTACCCATCCCATGGGTCCCAAATCTCCAGGTCCAAGGGCATCTTCCTACATTGAAAACATGCATGAGAAACCCAGAAGATGGTACACCGTGTGATTTTGAAAGGTTTCTAATACGCACCTCATTTCTCATCTCCTTGTGCTCGGGTTCGCCTTTCCAGCTACTTTACTAGCAATCTCCCTACTTGGAGAATCAGCACCTTTAAGCTCCTGTTGCCTACAGGTTGCAATTTGTCCAGAGGATGAACGGGAAGAGGGGCAACCAATGAGAGACTAGATCTAGGTGTTGGGACAGGCACAGGTCACTCTAATTTCCCATCAGGAAGAATAATTAACCACAGGCTCAGCCTGCCGCCCAGAAGCAGAATAGGGCATGAGGCAATCCCGCTCTTTTGCGGCCAGCTCCCAAAAAAGCGAGTTGAAAAATGGAGCTCAGGGACACTGCAATTCACAAACCCGCAGAGTTATAAATGATAACTCTCATCCAGAGATATACTGAGGGAAGGCAAAAAAGAGGATTTGAAAGCAAGGCAGAATTGCAGGAAACAGATTTCAGGAGGTAGATTCGAATCGCCTTTAAAGCACATGAAAAGCGGCAAAACGTCGACAATGATGCCCTTGGCCAAAAAGGGCGTATGCGTTTTTTCCTGAATATATTCAGGAAAAAACGCATACGCCCTTTTTGGCCAACCAAGCAACCTGGAAAGGCAAATCAGCGCTACATAGAAGTCTCGCTTCCCATCGGTCAAAAGGGTCATGCTGCAAAAAGTGTCAAAACCAGAAATGCAGGACAGGCCATGGAGAAATGGCAGCCTTGCTACGCTGATGGGCGGGATGTAAATTGCCAACAGCCACTCTGGAGAAGTGTACGGTGTGTCCTGAAACATTGAGAAAACACAGCATAGGGAGCATAGGGCACGTCCACTCATGGGCGTATAAGTTGGGAAAACTAAAAATCAGCAAGACACAGGTACCCCAAAGTTTAGGGCTGCTCTGTTGACAAGAACCTCCACTTCATGACACCTTAAATATCCCAGGAAAGAGAAAAATGAATAAAGAAGTTGTGGTCCTTATGTACAATGGAATATCACTCAGACATGAAATCAATGTCATAAGGCTAGTAGAAGCAAGATGAGTGGATTTAGGTACGACAATTCTAAGTGAAATAAGTCACACAGAAAAAGACACTTATCATAAGCTATCACTTATAGAGGGAATGTAAAAACCGCTACACTTGAACTGAATTACAAAACAGAACAGAGTCACACGTTTAGAAAACACACTATGGCTGCTTAACGGGAAAGGTGAGGTGGGGTGATGCATAAAACAAGGGTGTCAAATTCGCTCAGATACCTTTCCATACACCCAATATGTAATAGACAAGACCTACTCCTTGCTCAGTGAACTGGACTCAACACCCCCTATTCACCGCACAAGAATATATGTGACTAGTAAGAATCTTAAAACCTATGTATTGATATCTCTCTGGAAGTGTGTCAAGTGGGTGTAAAGCCGCATAAACACAGCCGTTAAAAGAAGCTAAACCCCAATATAAAAATAAATTACTTTTAAAAACCCGTAAAACAAAGACAGTGAAAGAGAGAGAAATTCTTACACAATTCGTTCAGGGGCTGTGATGCAACCTGGATTGAACATATCTAGACCCACAGTTGGATGAGACCTAAGGGTGGACACTCTTGGGGCTGACAGGTTTGGTGAGGTTGGGTGAGCAAACGCAGACCCTTTAAAGTAATACTGCGTGGTACCCATCCCATGGGTCCCAAATCTGTAGGTTCAAGGACATTCTCCTACATCGAAAACATGCATGAGGAACCCAGAAGATGGTACACCGTGTGATTCGGAAAGTTTCTAAAACGCACCTCATTTCTCATCTCCTTGTGCTCGGGTTCGCCATTCCAGCTACTTTACTAGCAATCTCCCTACTTGGAGAATCAGCACCTTTAACCTCCTGTTCCCTACAGGTTGCAATTTGTCCAGAGGATGAACGGGAAGAGGGGCAACCAATGAGAGACTAGATCTAGGTGTTGGGACAGGCACAGGTCACTCTATTTTCCCATCAGGAAGAAGAATTAACCACAGGCTCAGCCTGTCCCCCAGAACCAGAATAGGGCCTGAGGCAATTCCGTGCTTTTGCGGCCAGCTCCCAAAAAAGACAGTTGAAAAATGGAGCTCAGGGGCACTGCCATTCACAAACCTGCTGAGTTATAAGTGATAACTCTCGTCCACAAATATATTGAGGGAAGGCAACGAAGAGGATTTGAAAGCAAGGCAGAATTGCAGGAAACAGGTTTCAGGAGGTAGATTCGAATCGCCTTTAAAGCACATGAAAAGTGGCAAAATGTCGACAATGATGCCCTTGGCCAAACAGGGCGTATGCGTTTTTTCCTGAATATATTCAGGAAAAAACGCATACGCCCTGTTTGGCCAACCAAGAAACCTGGAAAGGCTAATCAGCGCTACAAAGAAGTCTCGCTTCCCATCGGTCAAAAGGGTCATGCTGCAAAAAGTGTCAAAACCAGAAATGCAGGACAGGCCATGGAGAAATGGCAGCCTTGCTACGCTGATGGGAGGGATGTAAATTGCCAACAGCCACTCTGGAGAAGTGTATGGTGTGTCCTGAAACATCGAAAAAACACAGCTTAGGGAGCATAGGGCACATCCACTCATGGGCGTATAAATTGGGAAAACTAAAAATCAGCAAGACACAGGCACCCCAAAGTTTAGGGCTGCTCTGTTGACAAGAACCTCCACTTCATGACACCTTAAATATCCCAGGAAAGAGAAAAATGGATAAAGAAGTTGTGGTCCTTATGTACAATGGAATATCACTCAGACATGAAATCAATGTCATAAGGCTAGTAGAAGCAAGATGAGTGGATTTAGGTACGACAATACTAAGTGAAATAAGTCACACAGAAGAAGACACTTATCATAAGCTATCACTTATAGAGGGAATGTAAAAACCGCTACACTTGAACTGAATTACAAAACAGAACAGAGTCACACGTTTAGAAAACACACTATGGCTGCTTAACGGGAAAGGTGAGGTGGGGTGATGCATAAAACAAGGGTGTCAAATTCGCTCAGATACCTTTCCATACACCCAATATGTAATAGACAAGACCTACTCCTTGCTCAGTGAACTGGACTCAACACCCCCTATTCACCGCACAAGAATATATGTGACTAGTAAGAATCTTAAAACCTATGTATTGATATCTGTCTGGAAGTGAGTCAAGTGGGTGTAAAGCTGCATAAACACAGCCGTGAAAAGCAGCTAAACCCCATTATAAAAATAAATTAGTTTTAAAAACCCATGAAACAAAGACACTGAAAGAGAGAGAAATTCTTACAAAATTCGTTCAGAGGCTGTGATGCAACCTGGATTGACCATATCTAGACCCACAGCTGGATGAGACATAAGGGTGGACACTCTTGGGGCTGAAAGGTTGGGTGAGGTTGGGTGAGCAAACGCAGACCCTTTAAAGTAATACTGCCTGGAACCCATCCCATGGGTCCCAAATCTCCAGGTTCAAGGGCATCTTCCTACATCGAAAACATGCATGAGAAACCCAGAAGATGGTACACCGTGTGATTTTGAAAGTTTTCTAATACGCACCTCATTTCTCATCTCCTTGTGCTCGGGTTCGCCATTCCAGCTACTTTACTAGCAATCTCCCTACTTGGAGAATCAGCACCTTTAACCTCCTGTTCCCTACAGGTTGCAATTTGTCCAGAGGATGAACGGGAAGAGGGGCAACCAATGAGAGACTAGATCTAGGTTTTGGGACAGGCACAGGTCACTCTATTTTCCCATCAGGAAGAAGAATTATCCACAGGCTCAGCCTGCCTCCAGGAACCAGAATAGGGCCTGAGGCAATTCCGTGCTTTTGCGGCCAGCTCCCAAAAAAGACAGTTGAAAAATGGAGCTCAGGGGCACTGCCATTCACAAACCTGCTGAGTTATAAGTGATAACTCTCGTCCACAAATATATTGAGGGAAGGCAACGAAGAGGATTTGAAAGCAAGGCAGAATTGCAGGAAACAGGTTTCAGGAGGTAGATTCGAATCGCCTTTAAAGCACATGAAAAGTGGCAAAATGTCGACAATGATGCCCTTGGCCAAACAGGGCGTATGCGTTTTTTCCTGAATATATTCAGGAAAAAACGCATACGCCCTGTTTGGCCAACCAAGAAACCTGGAAAGGCTAATCAGCGCTACAAAGAAGTCTCGCTTCCCATCGGTCAAAAGGGCCATGGTGCAAAAAGTGTCAAAACCAGAAATGCAGGACAGGCCATGGAGAAATGGCAGCCTTGCTACGCTGATGGGAGGGATGTAAATTGCCAACAGCCACTCTGGAGAAGTGTACGGTGTGTCCTGAAACATTGAGAAAACACAGCTTAGGGAGCATAGGGCACGTCCACTCATGGGCGTATAAGTTGGGAAAACTAAAAATCAGCAAGACACAGGCACCCCAAAGTTTAGGGCTGCTCTGTTGACAAGAACCTCCACTTCATGACACCTTAAATATCCCAGGAAAGAGAAAAATGAATAAAGAAGTTGTGGTCCTTATGTACAATGGAATATCACGCAGACATGAAATCAATGTCATAAGGCTAGTAGAAGCAAGATGAGTGGATTTAGGTACGACAATTCTAAGTGAAATAAGTCACACAGAAAAAGACACTTATCATAAACTATCACTTATAGAGGGAATGTAAAAACCGCTACGCTTGAACTGAATTACAAAACAGAACAGAGTCACACGTTTAGAAAACACACTATGGCTGCTTAACGGGAAAGGTGAGGTGGGGTGATGCATAAAACAAGGGTGTCAAATTCGCTCAGATACCTTTCCATACACCCAATATGTAATAGACAAGACCTACTCCTTGCTCAGTGAACTGGACTCAACACCCCCTATTCACCGCACAAGAATATATGTGACTAGTAAGAATCTTAAAACCTATGTATTGATATCTGTCTGGAAGTGAGTCAAGTGGGTGTAAAGCTGCATAAACACAGCCGTGAAAAGCAGCTAAACCCCATTATAAAAATAAATTAGTTTTAAAAACCCATGAAACAAAGACACTGAAAGAGAGAGAAATTCTTACAAAATTCGTTCAGAGGCTGTGATGCAACCTGGATTGACCATATCTAGACCCACAGCTGGATGAGACATAAGGGTGGACACTCTTGGGGCTGAAAGGTTGGGTGAGGTTGGGTGAGCAAACGCAGACCCTTTAAAGTAATACTGCCTGGAACCCATCCCATGGGTCCCAAATCTCCAGGTTCAAGGGCATCTTCCTACATCGAAAACATGCATGAGAAACCCAGAAGATGGTACACCGTGTGATTTTGAAAGTTTTCTAATACGCACCTCATTTCTCATCTCCTTGTGCTCGGGTTCGCCATTCCAGCTACTTTACTAGCAATCTCCCTACTTGGAGAATCAGCACCTTTAACCTCCTGTTCCCTACAGGTTGCAATTTGTCCAGAGGATGAACGGGAAGAGGGGCAACCAATGAGAGACTAGATCTAGGTTTTGGGACAGGCACAGGTCACTCTATTTTCCCATCAGGAAGAAGAATTATCCACAGGCTCAGCCTGCCTCCAGGAACCAGAATAGGGCCTGAGGCAATTCCGTGCTTTTGCGGCCAGCTCCCAAAAAAGACAGTTGAAAAATGGAGCTCAGGGGCACTGCCATTCACAAACCTGCTGAGTTATAAGTGATAACTCTCGTCCACAAATATATTGAGGGAAGGCAACGAAGAGGATTTGAAAGCAAGGCAGAATTGCAGGAAACAGGTTTCAGGAGGTAGATTCGAATCGCCTTTAAAGCACATGAAAAGTGGCAAAATGTCGACAATGATGCCCTTGGCCAAACAGGGCGTATGCGTTTTTTCCTGAATATATTCAGGAAAAAACGCATACGCCCTGTTTGGCCAACCAAGAAACCTGGAAAGGCTAATCAGCGCTACAAAGAAGTCTCGCTTCCCATCGGTCAAAAGGGCCATGGTGCAAAAAGTGTCAAAACCAGAAATGCAGGACAGGCCATGGAGAAATGGCAGCCTTGCTACGCTGATGGGCGGGATGTAAATTGCCAACAGCCACTCTGGAGAAGTGTACGGTGTGTCCTGAAACATTGAGAAAACACAGCTTAGGGAGCATAGGGCACGTCCACTCATGGGCGTATAAATTGGGAAAACTAAAAATCAGCAAGACACAGGCACCCCAAAGTTTAGGGCTGCTCTGTTGACAAGAACCTCCACTTCATGACAACTTAAATATCCCAGGAAAGAGAAAAATGGATAAAGAAGTTGTGGTCCTTATGTACAATGGAATATCACTCAGACATGAAATCAATGTCATAAGGCTAGTAGAAGCAAGATGAGTGGATTTAGGTACGACAATACTAAGTGAAATAAGTCACACAGAAGAAGACACTTATCATAAGCTATCACTTATAGAGGGAATGTAAAAACCGCTACACTTGAACTGAATTACAAAACAGAACAGAGTCACACGTTTAGAAAACACACTATGGCTGCTTAACGGGAAAGGTGAGGTGGGGTGATGCATAAAACAAGGGTGTCAAATTCGCTCAGATACCTTTCCATACACCCAATATGTAATAGACAAGACCTACTCCTTGCTCAGTGAACTGGACTCAACACCCCCTATTCACCGCACAAGAATATATGTGACTAGTAAGAATCTTAAAACCTATGTATTGATATCTGTCTGGAAGTGAGTCAAGTGGGTGTAAAGCTGCATAAACACAGCCGTGAAAAGCAGCTAAACCCCATTATAAAAATAAATTAGTTTTAAAAACCCATGAAACAAAGACACTGAAAGAGAGAGAAATTCTTACAAAATTCGTTCAGAGGCTGTGATGCAACCTGGATTGACCATATCTAGACCCACAGCTGGATGAGACATAAGGGTGGACACTCTTGGGGCTGAAAGGTTGGGTGAGGTTGGGTGAGCAAACGCAGACCCTTTAAAGTAATACTGCCTGGAACCCATCCCATGGGTCCCAAATCTCCAGGTTCAAGGGCATCTTCCTACATCGAAAACATGCATGAGAAACCCAGAAGATGGTACACCGTGTGATTTTGAAAGTTTTCTAATACGCACCTCATTTCTCATCTCCTTGTGCTCGGGTTCGCCATTCCAGCTACTTTACTAGCAATCTCCCTACTTGGAGAATCAGCACCTTTAACCTCCTGTTCCCTACAGGTTGCAATTTGTCCAGAGGATGAACGGGAAGAGGGGCAACCAATGAGAGACTAGATCTAGGTTTTGGGACAGGCACAGGTCACTCTATTTTCCCATCAGGAAGAAGAATTATCCACAGGCTCAGCCTGCCTCCAGGAACCAGAATAGGGCCTGAGGCAATTCCGTGCTTTTGCGGCCAGCTCCCAAAAAAGACAGTTGAAAAATGGAGCTCAGGGGCACTGCCATTCACAAACCTGCTGAGTTATAAGTGATAACTCTCGTCCACAAATATATTGAGGGAAGGCAACGAAGAGGATTTGAAAGCAAGGCAGAATTGCAGGAAACAGGTTTCAGGAGGTAGATTCGAATCGCCTTTAAAGCACATGAAAAGTGGCAAAATGTCGACAATGATGCCCTTGGCCAAACAGGGCGTATGCGTTTTTTCCTGAATATATTCAGGAAAAAACGCATACGCCCTGTTTGGCCAACCAAGAAACCTGGAAAGGCTAATCAGCGCTACAAAGAAGTCTCGCTTCCCATCGGTCAAAAGGGCCATGGTGCAAAAAGTGTCAAAACCAGAAATGCAGGACAGGCCATGGAGAAATGGCAGCCTTGCTACGCTGATGGGAGGGATGTAAATTGCCAACAGCCACTCTGGAGAAGTGTACGGTGTGTCCTGAAACATCGAAAAAACACAGCTTAGGGAGCATAGGGCACATCCACTCATGGGCGTATAAATTGGGAAAACTAAAAATCAGCAAGACACAGGCACCCCAAAGTTTAGGGCTGCTCTGTTGACAAGAACCTCCACTTCATGACACCTTAAATATCCCAGGAAAGAGAAAAATGGATAAAGAAGTTGTGGTCCTTATGTACAATGGAATATCACTCAGACATGAAATCAATGTCATAAGGCTAGTAGAAGCAAGATGAGTGGACTTAGGTACGACGATTCTAAGTGAAATAAGTCACACAGAAAAAGACACTTATCATAAGCTATCACTTAGAGAGGGAATGTAAAAACCGCTACACTTGAACTGAATTACAAAACAGAACAGAGTCACACGTTTAGAAAACACACTATGGCTGCTTAACGGGAAAGGTGAGGTGGGGTGATGCATAAAACCAGGGTTTCAAATTCGCTCAGATACCGTTCCATACACCCAATATGTAATAGACAAGAACTACTCCTTGCTCAGTGAACTGGACTCAACACCCCCTATTCACCGCACAAGAATATATGTGACTAGTAAGAATCTTAAAACCTATGTATTGATATCTGTCTGGAAGTGAGTCAAGTGGGTGTAAAGCCGCATAAACACAGCCGTGAAAAGCAGCTAAACCCCATTATAAAAATAAATTACTTTTAAAAACCCGTAAAACAAAGACAGTGAAAGAGAGAGAAATTCTTACAAAATTCGTTCAGAGGCTGTGATGCAACCTGGATTGACCATATCTAGACCCACAGCTGGATGAGACATAAGGGTGGACACTCTTGGGGCTGAAAGGTTGGGTGAGGTTGGGTGAGCAAACGCAGACCCTTTAAAGTAATACTGCCTGGTACCCATCCAATGGGTCCCAAATCTCCAGGTCCAAGGGCATCTTCCTACATTGAAAACATGCATGAGAAACCCAGAAGATGGTACACCGTGTGATTTTGAAAGGTTTCTAATACGCACCTCATTTCTCATCTCCTTGTGCTCGGGTTCGCCTTTCCAGCTACTTTACTAGCAATCTCCCTACTTGGAGAATCAGCACCTTTAAGCTCCTGTTGCCTACAGGTTGCAATTTCTCCTGAGGATGAACGGGAAGAGGGGCAACCAATGAGAGACTAGATCTAGGTGTTGGGACAGGCACAGGTCACTCTAATTTCCCATCAGGAAGAAGAATTAACCACAGGCTCAGCCTGCCGCCCAGAAGCAGAATAGGGCATGAGGCAATCCCGCGCTTTTGCGGCCAGCTCCCAAAAAAGCGAGTTGAAAAATGGAGCTCAGGGACACTGCAATTCACAAACCCGCAGAGTTATAAATGATAACTCTCATCCAGAGATATACTGAGGGAAGGCAAAAAAGAGGATTTGAAAGCAAGGCAGAATTGCAGGAAACAGATTTCAGGAGGTAGATTTGAATCGCCTTTAAAGCACATGAAAAGCGGCAAAACGTCGACAATGATGCCCTTGGCCAAAAAGGGCGTATGCGTTTTTTCCTGAATATATTCAGGAAAAAACGCATACGCCCTTTTTGGCCAACCAAGCAACCTGGAAAGGCAAATCAGCGCTACATAGAAGTCTCGCTTCCCATCGGTCAAAAGGGTCATGCTGCAAAAAGTGTCAAAACCAGAAATGCAGGACAGGCCATGGAGAAATGGCAGCCTTGCTACGCTGATGGGCGGGATGTAAATTGCCAACAGCCACTCTGGAGAAGTGTACGGTGTGTCCTGAAACATTGAGAAAACACAGCTTAGGGAGCATAGGGCACGTCCACTCATGGGCGTATAATTTGGGAAAACTAAAAATCAGCAAGACACAGGCACCCCAAAGTTTAGGGCTGCTCTGTTGACAAGAACCTCCACTTCATGACACCTTAAATATCCCAGGAAAGAGAAAAATGAATAAAGAAGTTGTGGTCCTTATGTACAATGGAATATCACTCAGACATGAAATCAATGTCATAAGGCTAGTAGAAGCAAGATGAGTGGATTTAGGTACGACAATTCTAAGTGAAATAAGTCACACAGAAAAAGACACTTATCATAAGCTATCACTTATAGAGGGAATGTAAAAACCGCTACACTTGAACTGAATTACAAAACAGAACAGAGTCACACGTTTAGAAAACACACTATGGCTGCTTAACGGGAAAGGTGAGGTGGGGTGATGCATAAAACAAGGGTGTCAAATTCGCTCAGATACCTTTCCATACACCCAATATGTAATAGACAAGACCTACTCCTTGCTCAGTGAACTGGACTCAACACCCCCTATTCACCGCACAAGAATATATGTGACTAGTAAGAATCTTAAAACCTATGTATTGATATCTGTCTGGAAGTGAGTCAAGTGGGTGTAAAGCTGCATAAACACATCCGTGAAAAGCAGCTAAACCCCATTATAAAAATAAATTAGTTTTAAAAACCCATGAAACAAAGACACTGAAAGAGAGAGAAATTCTTACAAAATTCGTTCAGAGGCTGTGATGCAACCTGGATTGACCATATCTAGACCCACAGCTGGATGAGACATAAGGGTGGACACTCTTGGGGCTGAAAGGTTGGGTGAGGTTGGGTGAGCAAACGCAGACCCTTTAAAGTAATACTGCCTGGAACCCATCCCATGGGTCCCAAATCTCCAGGTTCAAGGGCATCTTCCTACATCGAAAACATGCATGAGAAACCCAGAAGATGGTACACCGTGTGATTTTGAAAGTTTTCTAATACGCACCTCATTTCTCATCTCCTTGTGCTCGGGTTCGCCATTCCAGCTACTTTACTAGCAATCTCCCTACTTGGAGAATCAGCACCTTTAACCTCCTGTTCCCTACAGGTTGCAATTTGTCCAGAGGATGAACGGGAAGAGGGGCAACCAATGAGAGACTAGATCTAGGTTTTGGGACAGGCACAGGTCACTCTATTTTCCCATCAGGAAGAAGAATTATCCACAGGCTCAGCCTGCCTCCAGGAACCAGAATAGGGCCTGAGGCAATTCCGTGCTTTTGCGGCCAGCTCCCAAAAAAGACAGTTGAAAAATGGAGCTCAGGGGCACTGCCATTCACAAACCTGCTGAGTTATAAGTGATAACTCTCGTCCACAAATATATTGAGGGAAGGCAACGAAGAGGATTTGAAAGCAAGGCAGAATTGCAGGAAACAGGTTTCAGGAGGTAGATTCGAATCGCCTTTAAAGCACATGAAAAGTGGCAAAATGTCGACAATGATGCCCTTGGCAAAACAGGGCGTATGCGTTTTTTCCTGAATATATTCAGGAAAAAACGCATACGCCCTGTTTGGCCAACCAAGAAACCTGGAAAGGCTAATCAGCGCTACAAAGAAGTCTCGCTTCCCATCGGTCAAAAGGGCCATGGTGCAAAAAGTGTCAAAACCAGAAATGCAGGACAGGCCATGGAGAAATGGCAGCCTTGCTACGCTGATGGGAGGGATGTAAATTGCCAACAGCCACTCTGGAGAAGTGTACGGAGTGTCCTGAAACATCGAAAAAACACAGCTTAGGGAGCATAGGGCACATCCACTCATGGGCGTATAAATTGGGAAAACTAAAAATCAGCAAGACACAGGCACCCCAAAGTTTAGGGCTGCTCTGTTGACAAGAACCTCCACTTCATGACACCTTAAATATCCCAGGATTGAGAAAAATGGATAAAGAAGTTGTGGTCCTTATGTACAATGGAATATCACTCAGACATGAAATCAATGTCATAAGGCTAGTAGAAGCAAGATGAGTGGACTTAGGTACGACGATTCTAAGTGAAATAAGTCACACAGAAAAAGACACTTATCATAAGCTATCACTTAGAGAGGGAATGTAAAAACCGCTACACTTGAACTGAATTACAAAACAGAACAGAGTCACACGTTTAGAAAACACACTATGGCTGCTTAACGGGAAAGGTGAAGTGGGGTGATGCATAAAACAAGGGTTTCAAATTCGCTCAGATACCGATCCATACACCCAATATGTAATAGACAAGACCTACTCCTTGCTCAGTGAACTGGACTCAACACCCCCTATTCACCGCACAAGAATATATGTGACTAGTAAGAATCTTAAAACCTATGTATTGATATCTGTCTGGAAGTGAGTCAAGTGGGTGTAAAGCCGCATAAACACAGCCGTGAAAAGCAGCTAAACCCCGTTATAAAAATAAATTACTTTTAAAAACCCGTAAAACAAAGACAGTGAAAGAGAGAGAAATTCTTACAAAATTCGTTCAGAGGCTGTGATGCAACCTGGATTGACCATATCTAGACCCACAGCTGGATGAGACATAAGGGTGGACACTCTTGGGGCTGAAAGGTTGGGTGAGGTTGGGTGAGCAAACGCAGACCCTTTAAAGTAATACTGCCTGGTACCCATCCCATGGGTCCCAAATCTCCAGGTCCAAGGGCATCTTCCTACATTGAAAACATGCATGAGAAACCCAGAAGATGGTACACCGTGTGATTTTGAAAGGTTTCTAATACGCACCTCATTTCTCATCTCCTTGTGCTCGGGTTCGCCTTTCCAGCTACTTTACTAGCAATCTCCCTACTTGGAGAATCAGCACCTTTAAGCTCCTGTTGCCTACAGGTTGCAATTTGTCCAGAGGATGAACGGGAAGAGGGGCAACCAATGAGAGACTAGATCTAGGTGTTGGGACAGGCACAGGTCACTCTAATTTCCCATCAGGAAGAATAATTAACCACAGGCTCAGCCTGCCGCCCAGAAGCAGAATAGGGCATGAGGCAATCCCGCTCTTTTGCGGCCAGCTCCCAAAAAAGCGAGTTGAAAAATGGAGCTCAGGGACACTGCAATTCACAAACCCGCAGAGTTATAAATGATAACTCTCATCCAGAGATATACTGAGGGAAGGCAAAAAAGAGGATTTGAAAGCAAGGCAGAATTGCAGGAAACAGATTTCAGGAGGTAGATTCGAATCGCCTTTAAAGCACATGAAAAGCGGCAAAACGTCGACAATGATGCCCTTGGCCAAAAAGGGCGTATGCGTTTTTTCCTGAATATATTCAGGAAAAAACGCATACGCCCTTTTTGGCCAACCAAGCAACCTGGAAAGGCAAATCAGCGCTACATAGAAGTCTCGCTTCCCATCGGTCAAAAGGGTCATGCTGCAAAAAGTGTCAAAACCAGAAATGCAGGACAGGCCATGGAGAAATGGCAGCCTTGCTACGCTGATGGGCGGGATGTAAATTGCCAACAGCCACTCTGGAGAAGTGTACGGTGTGTCCTGAAACATTGAGAAAACACAGCATAGGGAGCATAGGGCACGTCCACTCATGGGCGTATAAGTTGGGAAAACTAAAAATCAGCAAGACACAGGTACCCCAAAGTTTAGGGCTGCTCTGTTGACAAGAACCTCCACTTCATGACACCTTAAATATCCCAGGAAAGAGAAAAATGAATAAAGAAGTTGTGGTCCTTATGTACAATGGAATATCACTCAGACATGAAATCAATGTCATAAGGCTAGTAGAAGCAAGATGAGTGGATTTAGGTACGACAATTCTAAGTGAAATAAGTCACACAGAAAAAGACACTTATCATAAGCTATCACTTATAGAGGGAATGTAAAAACCGCTACACTTGAACTGAATTACAAAACAGAACAGAGTCACACGTTTAGAAAACACACTATGGCTGCTTAACGGGAAAGGTGAGGTGGGGTGATGCATAAAACAAGGGTGTCAAATTCGCTCAGATACCTTTCCATACACCCAATATGTAATAGACAAGACCTACTCCTTGCTCAGTGAACTGGACTCAACACCCCCTATTCACCGCACAAGAATATATGTGACTAGTAAGAATCTTAAAACCTATGTATTGATATCTCTCTGGAAGTGTGTCAAGTGGGTGTAAAGCCGCATAAACACAGCCGTTAAAAGAAGCTAAACCCCAATATAAAAATAAATTACTTTTAAAAACCCGTAAAACAAAGACAGTGAAAGAGAGAGAAATTCTTACACAATTCGTTCAGGGGCTGTGATGCAACCTGGATTGAACATATCTAGACCCACAGTTGGATGAGACCTAAGGGTGGACACTCTTGGGGCTGACAGGTTTGGTGAGGTTGGGTGAGCAAACGCAGACCCTTTAAAGTAATACTGCGTGGTACCCATCCCATGGGTCCCAAATCTGTAGGTTCAAGGACATTCTCCTACATCGAAAACATGCATGAGGAACCCAGAAGATGGTACACCGTGTGATTCGGAAAGTTTCTAAAACGCACCTCATTTCTCATCTCCTTGTGCTCGGGTTCGCCATTCCAGCTACTTTACTAGCAATCTCCCTACTTGGAGAATCAGCACCTTTAACCTCCTGTTCCCTACAGGTTGCAATTTGTCCAGAGGATGAACGGGAAGAGGGGCAACCAATGAGAGACTAGATCTAGGTGTTGGGACAGGCACAGGTCACTCTATTTTCCCATCAGGAAGAAGAATTAACCACAGGCTCAGCCTGTCCCCCAGAACCAGAATAGGGCCTGAGGCAATTCCGTGCTTTTGCGGCCAGCTCCCAAAAAAGACAGTTGAAAA
This sequence comes from Eschrichtius robustus, assembly GCF_028021215.1. NCBI lineage: Eukaryota > Metazoa > Chordata > Mammalia > Artiodactyla > Eschrichtiidae > Eschrichtius > Eschrichtius robustus. The sequence continues at coordinate 319,834 of NW_027175203.1, forward strand.
ATGGAGCTCAGGGGCACTGCCATTCACAAACCTGCTGAGTTATAAGTGATAACTCTCGTCCACAAATATATTGAGGGAAGGCAACGAAGAGGATTTGAAAGCAAGGCAGAATTGCAGGAAACAGGTTTCAGGAGGTAGATTCGAATCGCCTTTAAAGCACATGAAAAGTGGCAAAATGTCGACAATGATGCCCTTGGCCAAACAGGGCGTATGCGTTTTTTCCTGAATATATTCAGGAAAAAACGCATACGCCCTGTTTGGCCAACCAAGAAACCTGGAAAGGCTAATCAGCGCTACAAAGAAGTCTCGCTTCCCATCGGTCAAAAGGGTCATGCTGCAAAAAGTGTCAAAACCAGAAATGCAGGACAGGCCATGGAGAAATGGCAGCCTTGCTACGCTGATGGGAGGGATGTAAATTGCCAACAGCCACTCTGGAGAAGTGTACGGTGTGTCCTGAAACATCGAAAAAACACAGCTTAGGGAGCATAGGGCACATCCACTCATGGGCGTATAAATTGGGAAAACTAAAAATCAGCAAGACACAGGCACCCCAAAGTTTAGGGCTGCTCTGTTGACAAGAACCTCCACTTCATGACACCTTAAATATCCCAGGAAAGAGAAAAATGGATAAAGAAGTTGTGGTCCTTATGTACAATGGAATATCACTCAGACATGAAATCAATGTCATAAGGCTAGTAGAAGCAAAATGAGTGGACTTAGGTACGACGATTCTAAGTGAAATAAGTCACACAGAAAAAGACACTTATCATAAGCTATCACTTAGAGAGGGAATGTAAAAACCGCTACACTTGAACTGAATTACAAAACAGAACAGAGTCACACGTTTAGAAAACACACTATGGCTGCTTAACGGGAAAGGTGAGGTGGGGTGATGCATAAAACAAGGGTTTCAAATTCGCTCAGATACCGTTCCATACACCCAATATGTAATAGACAAGACCTACTCCTTGCTCAGTGAACTGGACTCAACACCCCCTATTCACCGCACAAGAATAGATGTGACTAGTAAGAATCTTAAAACCTATGTATTGATATCTGTCTGGAAGTGAGTCAAGTGGGTGTAAAGCCGCATAAACACAGCCGTGAAAAGCAGCTAAACCCCATTAAAAAAATAAATTACTTTTAAAAACCCGTAAAACAAAGACAGTGAAAGAGAGAGAAATTCTTACAAAATTCGTTCAGAGGCTGTGATGCAACCTGGATTGACCATATCTAGACACACAGCTGGATGAGACATAAGGGTGGACACTCTTGGGGCTGAAAGGTTGGGTGAGGTTGGGTGAGCAAACGCAGACCCTTTAAAGTAATACTGCCTGGTACCCATCCCATGGGTCCCAAATCTCCAGGTTCAAGGGCATCTTCCTACATCGAAAACATGCATGAGAAACCCAGAAGATGGTACACCGTGTGATTTTGAAAGGTTTCTAATACGCACCTCATTTCTCATCTCCTTGTGCTCGGGTTCGCCTTTCCAGCTACTTTACTAGCAATCTCCCTACTTGGAGAATCAGCACCTTTAAGCTCCTGTTGCCTACAGGTTGCAGTTTCTCCTGAGGATGAACGGGAAGAGGGGCAACCAATGAGAAACTAGATCTAGGTGTTGGGACAGGCAGAGGTCACTCTATTTTCCCATTAGGAAGAAGAATTATCCACAGGCTCAGCCTGCCTCCAGGAACCAGAATAAGGCCTGAGGCAATCCCGTGCTTTTGTGGCCAGCTCCCAAAAAAGACAGTTGAAAAATGGAGCTCAGGGGCACTGCCATTCACAAACCTGCTGAGTTATAAATGATAACTCTCGTCCACAAATATATTGAGGGAAGGCAACGAAGAGGATTTGAAAGCAAGGCAGAATTGCAGGAAACAGGTTTCAGGAGGTAGATTCGAATCGCCTTTAAAGCACATGAAAAGTGGCAAAATGTCGACAATGATGCCCTTGGCTAAACAGGGCGTATGTGTTTTTTCCTGAATATATTCAGGAAAAAACGCATACGCCCTGTTTGGCCAACCAAGCAACCTGGAAATGCTAATCAGCGCTACAAAGAAGTCTCGCTTCCCATCGGTCAAAAGGGCCATGCTGCAAAAAGTGTCAAAACCAGAAATGCAGGACAGGCCATGGAGAAATGGCAGCCTTGCTAAGGTGATGGGCGGGATGTAAATTGCCAACAGCCACTCTGGAGAAGTGTACGGTGTGTCCTGAAACATCGAAAAAACACAGCTTAGGGAGCATAGGGCACGTCCACTCATGGGCGTATAAATTGGGAAAACTAAAAATCAGCAAGACACAGGCACCCCAAAGTTTAGGGCTGCTCTGTTGACAAGAACCTCCACTTCATGACACCTTAAATATCCCAGGAAAGAGAAAAATGGATAAAGAAGTTGTAGTCCTTATGTACAATGGATTATCACTCAGACATGAAATCAATGTCATAAGGCTAGTAGAAGCAAGATGAGTGGACTTAGGTACGACGATTCTAAGTGAAATAAGTCACACAGAAAAAGACACTTATCATAAGCTATCACTTAGAGAGGGTATGTAAAAACCGCTACACTTGAACTGAATTACAAAACAGAACAGAGTCACACGTTTAGAAAACACACTATGGCTGCTTAACGGGAAAGGTGAGGTGGGGTGATGCATAAAACAAGTGTGTCAAATTCGCTCAGATACATTTCCATACACCCAATATGTAATAGACAAGACCTACTCCTTGCTCAGTGAACTGGACTCAACACCCCCTATTCACCGCACAAGAATATATGTGACTAGTAAGAATCTTAAAACCTATGTATTGATATCTGTCTGGAAGTGAGTCAAGTGGGTGTAAAGCTGCATAAACACAGCCGTGAAAAGCAGCTAAACCCCATTATAAAAATAAATTAGTTTTAAAAACCCATGAAACAAAGACACTGAAAGAGAGAGAAATTCTTACAAAATTCGTTCAGAGGCTGTGATGCAACCTGGATTGACCATATCTAGACCCACAGCTGGATGAGACATAAGGGTGGACACTCTTGGGGCTGAAAGGTTGGGTGAGGTTGGGTGAGCAAACGCAGACCCTTTAAAGTAATACTGCCTGGAACCCATCCCATGGGTCCCAAATCTCCAGGTTCAAGGGCATCTTCCTACATCGAAAACATGCATGAGAAACCCAGAAGATGGTACACCGTGTGATTTTGAAAGTTTTCTAATTCGCACCTCATTTCTCATCTCCTTGTGCTCGGGTTCGCCATTCCAGCTACTTTACTAGCAATCTCCCTACTTGGAGAATCAGCACCTTTAAGCTCCTGTTGCCTACAGGTTGCAATTTGTCCAGAGGATGAACGGGAAGAGGGGCAACCAATGAGAGACTAGATCTAGGTGTTGGGACAGGCACAGGTCACTCTAATTTCCCATCAGGAAGAATAATTAACCACAGGCTCAGCCTGCCGCCCAGAAGCAGAATAGGGCATGAGGCAATCCCGCTCTTTTGCGGCCAGCTCCCAAAAAAGCGAGTTGAAAAATGGAGCTCAGGGACACTGCAATTCACAAACCCGCAGAGTTATAAATGATAACTCTCATCCAGAGATATACTGAGGGAAGGCAAAAAAGAGGATTTGAAAGCAAGGCAGAATTGCAGGAAACAGATTTCAGGAGGTAGATTCGAATCGCCTTTAAAGCACATGAAAAGCGGCAAAACGTCGACAATGATGCCCTTGGCCAAAAAGGGCGTATGCGTTTTTTCCTGAATATATTCAGGAAAAAACGCATACGCCCTTTTTGGCCAACCAAGCAACCTGGAAAGGCAAATCAGCGCTACATAGAAGTCTCGCTTCCCATCGGTCAAAAGGGTCATGCTGCAAAAAGTGTCAAAACCAGAAATGCAGGACAGGCCATGGAGAAATGGCAGCCTTGCTACGCTGATGGGCGGGATGTAAATTGCCAACAGCCACTCTGGAGAAGTGTACGGTGTGTCCTGAAACATTGAGAAAACACAGCATAGGGAGCATAGGGCACGTCCACTCATGGGCGTATAAGTTGGGAAAACTAAAAATCAGCAAGACACAGGTACCCCAAAGTTTAGGGCTGCTCTGTTGACAAGAACCTCCACTTCATGACACCTTAAATATCCCAGGAAAGAGAAAAATGAATAAAGAAGTTGTGGTCCTTATGTACAATGGAATATCACTCAGACATGAAATCAATGTCATAAGGCTAGTAGAAGCAAGATGAGTGGATTTAGGTACGACAATTCTAAGTTAAATAAGTCACACAGAAAAAGACACTTATCATAAGCTATCACTTATAGAGGGAATGTAAAAACCGCTACACTTGAACTGAATTACAAAACAGAACAGAGTCACACGTTTAGAAAACACACTATGGCTGCTTAACGGGAAAGGTGAGGTGGGGTGATGCATAAAACAAGGGTGTCAAATTCGCTCAGATACCTTTCCATACACCCAATATGTAATAGACAAGACCTACTCCTTGCTCAGTGAACTGGACTCAACACCCCCTATTCACCGCACAAGAATATATGTGACTAGTAAGAATCTTAAAACCTATGTATTGATATCTCTCTGGAAGTGTGTCAAGTGGGTGTAAAGCCGCATAAACACAGCCGTTAAAAGAAGCTAAACCCCAATATAAAAATAAATTACTTTTAAAAACCCGTAAAACAAAGACAGTGAAAGAGAGAGAAATTCTTACACAATTCGTTCAGGGGCTGTGATGCAACCTGGATTGAAAATATCTAGACCCACAGTTGGATGAGACCTAAGGGTGGACACTCTTGGGGCTGACAGGTTTGGTGAGGTTGGGTGAGCAAACGCAGACCCTTTAAAGTAATACTGCGTGGTACCCATCCCATGGGTCCCAAATCTGTAGGTTCAAGGACATTCTCCTACATCGAAAACATGCATGAGGAACCCAGAAGATGGTACACCGTGTGATTCGGAAAGTTTCTAAAACGCACCTCATTTCTCATCTCCTTGTGCTCGGGTTCGCCATTCCAGCTACTTTACTAGCAATCTCCCTACTTGGAGAATCAGCACCTTTAACCTCCTGTTCCCTACAGGTTGCAATTTGTCCAGAGGATGAACGGGAAGAGGGGCAACCAATGAGAGACTAGATCTAGGTGTTGGGACAGGCACAGGTCACTCTATTTTCCCATCAGGAAGAAGAATTAACCACAGGCTCAGCCTGTCCCCCAGAACCAGAATAGGGCCTGAGGCAATTCCGTGCTTTTGCGGCCAGCTCCCAAAAAAGACAGTTGAAAAATGGAGCTCAGGGGCACTGCCATTCACAAACCTGCTGAGTTATAAGTGATAACTCTCGTCCACAAATATATTGAGGGAAGGCAACGAAGAGGATTTGAAAGCAAGGCAGAATTGCAGGAAACAGGTTTCAGGAGGTAGATTCGAATCGCCTTTAAAGCACATGAAAAGTGGCAAAATGTCGACAATGATGCCCTTGGCCAAACAGGGCGTATGCGTTTTTTCCTGAATATATTCAGGAAAAAACGCATACGCCCTGTTTGGCCAACCAAGAAACCTGGAAAGGCTAATCAGCGCTACAAAGAAGTCTCGCTTCCCATCGGTCAAAAGGGTCATGCTGCAAAAAGTGTCAAAACCAGAAATGCAGGACAGGCCATGGAGAAATGGCAGCCTTGCTACGCTGATGGGAGGGATGTAAATTGCCAACAGCCACTCTGGAGAAGTGTACGGTGTGTCCTGAAACATCGAAAAAACACAGCTTAGGGAGCATAGGGCACATCCACTCATGGGCGTATAAATTGGGAAAACTAAAAATCAGCAAGACACAGGCACCCCAAAGTTTAGGGCTGCTCTGTTGACAAGAACCTCCACTTCATGACACCTTAAATATCCCAGGAAAGAGAAAAATGGATAAAGAAGTTGTGGTCCTTATGTACAATGGAATATCACTCAGACATGAAATCAATGTCATAAGGCTAGTAGAAGCAAGATGAGTGGACTTAGGTACGACGATTCTAAGTGAAATAAGTCACACAGAAAAAGACACTTATCATAAGCTATCACTTAGAGAGGGAATGTAAAAACCGCTACACTTGAACTGAATTACAAAACAGAACAGAGTCACACGTTTAGAAAACACACTATGGCTGCTTAACGGGAAAGGTGAGGTGGGGTGATGCATAAAACAAGGGTTTCAAATTCGCTCAGATACCGTTCCATACACCCAATATGTAATAGACAAGACCTACTCCTTGCTCAGTGAACTGGACTCAACACCCCCTATTCACCGCACAAGAATAGATGTGACTAGTAAGAATCTTAAAACCTATGTATTGATATCTGTCTGGAAGTGAGTCAAGTGGGTGTAAAGCCGCATAAACACAGCCGTGAAAAGCAGCTAAACCCCATTAAAAAAATAAATTACTTTTAAAAACCCGTAAAACAAAGACAGTGAAAGAGAGAGAAATTCTTACAAAATTCGTTCAGAGGCTGTGATGCAACCTGGATTGACCATATCTAGACACACAGCTGGATGAGACATAAGGGTGGACACTCTTGGGGCTGAAAGGTTGGGTGAGGTTGGGTGAGCAAACGCAGACCCTTTAAAGTAATACTGCCTGGTACCCATCCCATGGGTCCCAAATCTCCAGGTTCAAGGGCATCTTCCTACATCGAAAACATGCATGAGAAACCCAGAAGATGGTACACCGTGTGATTTTGAAAGGTTTCTAATACGCACCTCATTTCTCATCTCCTTGTGCTCGGGTTCGCCTTTCCAGCTACTTCACTAGCAATCTCCCTACTTGGAGAATCAGCACCTTTAAGCTCCTGTTGCCTACAGGTTGCAGTTTCTCCTGAGGATGAACGGGAAGAGGGGCAACCAATGAGAAACTAGATCTAGGTGTTGGGACAGGCAGAGGTCACTCTATTTTCCCATTAGGAAGAAGAATTATCCACAGGCTCAGCCTGCCTCCAGGAACCAGAATAAGGCCTGAGGCAATCCCGTGCTTTTGTGGCCAGCTCCCAAAAAAGACAGTTGAAAAATGGAGCTCAGGGGCACTGCCATTCACAAACCTGCTGAGTTATAAATGATAACTCTCGTCCACAAATATATTGAGGGAAGGCAACGAAGAGGATTTGAAAGCAAGGCAGAATTGCAGGAAACAGGTTTCAGGAGGTAGATTCGAATCGCCTTTAAAGCACATGAAAAGTGGCAAAATGTCGACAATGATGCCCTTGGCTAAACAGGGCGTATGTGTTTTTTCCTGAATATATTCAGGAAAAAACGCATACGCCCTGTTTGGCCAACCAAGCAACCTGGAAATGCTAATCAGCGCTACAAAGAAGTCTCGCTTCCCATCGGTCAAAAGGGCCATGCTGCAAAAAGTGTCAAAACCAGAAATGCAGGACAGGCCATGGAGAAATGGCAGCCTTGCTACGCTGATGGGAGGGATGTAAATTGCCAACAGCCACTCTGGAGAAGTGTACGGTGTGTCCTGAAACATCGAAAAAACACAGCTTAGGGAGCATAGGGCACATCCACTCATGGGCGTATAAATTGGGAAAACTAAAAATCAGCAAGACACAGGCACCCCAAAGTTTAGGGCTGCTCTGTTGACAAGAACCTCCACTTCATGACACCTTAAATATCCCAGGAAAGAGAAAAATGGATAAAGAAGTTGTGGTCCTTATGTACAATGGAATATCACTCAGACATGAAATCAATGTCATAAGGCTAGTAGAAGCAAGATGAGTGGACTTAGGTACGACGATTCTAAGTGAAATAAGTCACACAGAAAAAGACACTTATCATAAGCTATCACTTAGAGAGGGAATGTAAAAACCGCTACACTTGAACTGAATTACAAAACAGAACAGAGTCACACGTTTAGAAAACACACTATGGCTGCTTAACGGGAAAGGTGAGGTGGGGTGATGCATAAAACAAGGGTTTCAAATTCGCTCAGATACCGTTCCATACACCCAATATGTAATAGACAAGACCTACTCCTTGCTCAGTGAACTGGACTCAACACCCCCTATTCACCGCACAAGAATAGATGTGACTAGTAAGAATCTTAAAACCTATGTATTGATATCTGTCTGGAAGTGAGTCAAGTGGGTGTAAAGCCGCATAAACACAGCCGTGAAAAGCAGCTAAACCCCATTAAAAAAATAAATTACTTTTAAAAACCCGTAAAACAAAGACAGTGAAAGAGAGAGAAATTCTTACAAAATTCGTTCAGAGGCTGTGATGCAACCTGGATTGACCATATCTAGACACACAGCTGGATGAGACATAAGGGTGGACACTCTTGGGGCTGAAAGGTTGGGTGAGGTTGGGTGAGCAAACGCAGACCCTTTAAAGTAATACTGCCTGGTACCCATCCCATGGGTCCCAAATCTCCAGGTTCAAGGGCATCTTCCTACATCGAAAACATGCATGAGAAACCCAGAAGATGGTACACCGTGTGATTTTGAAAGGTTTCTAATACGTACCTCATTTCTCATCTCCTTGTGCTCGGGTTCGCCTTTCCAGCTACTTTACTAGCAATCTCCCTACTTGGAGAATCAGCACCTTTAAGCTCCTGTTGCCTACAGGTTGCAGTTTCTCCTGAGGATGAACGGGAAGAGGGGCAACCAATGAGAAACTAGATCTAGGTGTTGGGACAGGCAGAGGTCACTCTATTTTCCCATTAGGAAGAAGAATTATCCACAGGCTCAGCCTGCCTCCAGGAACCAGAATAAGGCCTGAGGCAATCCCGTGCTTTTGTGGCCAGCTCCCAAAAAAGACAGTTGAAAAATGGAGCTCAGGGGCACTGCCATTCACAAACCTGCTGAGTTATAAATGATAACTCTCGTCCACAAATATATTGAGGGAAGGCAACGAAGAGGATTTGAAAGCAAGGCAGAATTGCAGGAAACAGGTTTCAGGAGGTAGATTCGAATCGCCTTTAAAGCACATGAAAAGTGGCAAAATGTCGACAATGATGCCCTTGGCTAAACAGGGCGTATGTGTTTTTTCCTGAATATATTCAGGAAAAAACGCATACGCCCTGTTTGGCCAACCAAGCAACCTGGAAATGCTAATCAGCGCTACAAAGAAGTCTCGCTTCCCATCGGTCAAAAGGGCCATGCTGCAAAAAGTGTCAAAACCAGAAATGCAGGACAGGCCATGGAGAAATGGCAGCCTTGCTAAGGTGATGGGCGGGATGTAAATTGCCAACAGCCACTCTGGAGAAGTGTACGGTGTGTCCTGAAACATCGAAAAAACACAGCTTAGGGAGCATAGGGCACGTCCACTCATGGGCGTATAAATTGGGAAAACTAAAAATCAGCAAGACACAGGCACCCCAAAGTTTAGGGCTGCTCTGTTGACAAGAACCTCCACTTCATGACACCTTAAATATCCCAGGAAAGAGAAAAATGGATAAAGAAGTTGTAGTTCTTATGTACAATGGATTATCACTCAGACATGAAATCAATGTCATAAGGCTAGTAGAAGCAAGATGAGTGGACTTAGGTACGACGATTCTAAGTGAAATAAGTCACACAGAAAAAGACACTTATCATAAGCTATCACTTAGAGAGGGAATGTAAAAACCGCTACACTTGAACTGAATTACAAAACAGAACAGAGTCACACGTTTAGAAAACACACTATGGCTGCTTAACGGGAAAGGTGAGGTGGGGTGATGCATAAAACAAGGGTGTCAAATTCGCTCAGATACCTTTCCATACACCCAATATGTAATAGACAAGACCTACTCCTTGCTCAGTGAACTGGACTCAACACCCCCTATTCACCGCACAAGAATATATGTGACTAGTAAGAATCTTAAAACCTATGTATTGATATCTCTCTGGAAGTGTGTCAAGTGGGTGTAAAGCCGCATAAACACAGCCGTTAAAAGAAGCTAAACCCCAATATAAAAATAAATTACTTTTAAAAACCCGTAAAACAAAGACAGTGAAAGAGAGAGAAATTCTTACACAATTCGTTCAGGGGCTGTGATGCAACCTGGATTGAAAATATCTAGACCCACAGTTGGATGAGACCTAAGGGTGGACACTCTTGGGGCTGACAGGTTTGGTGAGGTTGGGTGAGCAAACGCAGACCCTTTAAAGTAATACTGCGTGGTACCCATCCCATGGGTCCCAAATCTGTAGGTTCAAGGACATTCTCCTACATCGAAAACATGCATGAGGAACCCAGAAGATGGTACACCGTGTGATTCGGAAAGTTTCTAAAACGCACCTCATTTCTCATCTCCTTGTGCTCGGGTTCGCCATTCCAGCTACTTTACTAGCAATCTCCCTACTTGGAGAATCAGCACCTTTAACCTCCTGTTCCCTACAGGTTGCAATTTGTCCAGAGGATGAACGGGAAGAGGGGCAACCAATGAGAGACTAGATCTAGGTGTTGGGACAGGCACAGGTCACTCTATTTTCCCATCAGGAAGAAGAATTAACCACAGGCTCAGCCTGTCCCCCAGAACCAGAATAGGGCCTGAGGCAATTCCGTGCTTTTGCGGCCAGCTCCCAAAAAAGACAGTTGAAAAATGGAGCTCAGGGGCACTGCCATTCACAAACCTGCTGAGTTATAAGTGATAACTCTCGTCCACAAATATATTGAGGGAAGGCAACGAAGAGGATTTGAAAGCAAGGCAGAATTGCAGGAAACAGGTTTCAGGAGGTAGATTCGAATCGCCTTTAAAGCACATGAAAAGTGGCAAAATGTCGACAATGATGCCCTTGGCCAAACAGGGCGTATGCGTTTTTTCCTGAATATATTCAGGAAAAAACGCATACGCCCTGTTTGGCCAACCAAGAAACCTGGAAAGGCTAATCAGCGCTACAAAGAAGTCTCGCTTCCCATCGGTCAAAAGGGCCATGGTGCAAAAAGTGTCAAAACCAGAAATGCAGGACAGGCCATGGAGAAATGGCAGCCTTGCTACGCTGATGGGAGGGATGTAAATTGCCAACAGCCACTCTGGAGAAGTGTACGGTGTGTCCTGAAACATCGAAAAAACACAGCTTAGGGAGCATAGGGCACATCCACTCATGGGCGTATAAATTGGGAAAACTAAAAATCAGCAAGACACAGGCACCCCAAAGTTTAGGGCTGCTCTGTTGACAAGAACCTCCACTTCATGACACCTTAAATATCCCAGGAAAGAGAAAAATGGATAAAGAAGTTGTGGTCCTTATGTACAATGGAATATCACTCAGACATGAAATCAATGTCATAAGGCTAGTAGAAGCAAGATGAGTGGACTTAGGTACGACGATTCTAAGTGAAATAAGTCACACAGAAAAAGACACTTATCATAAGCTATCACTTATAGAGGGAATGTAAAAACCGATACACTTGAACTGAATTACAAAACAGAACAGAGTCACACGTTTAGAAAACACACTATGGCTGCTTAACGGGAAAGGTGAGGTGGGGTGATGCATAAAACAAGGGTTTCAAATTCGCTCAGATACCGTTCCATACACCCAATATGTAATAGACAAGACCTACTCCTTGCTCAGTGAACTGGACTCAACACCCCCTATTCACCGCACAAGAATATATGTGACTAGTAAGAATCTTAAAACCTATGTATTGATATCTGTCTGGAAGTGAGTCAAGTGGGTGTAAAGCCGCATAAACACAGCCGTGAAAAGCAGCTAAACCCCATTATAAAAATAAATTACTTTTAAAAACCCGTAAAACAAAGACAGTGAAAGAGAGAGAAATTCTTACAAAATTCGTTCAGAGGCTGTGATGCAACCTGGATTGACCATATCTAGACCCACAGCTGGATGAGACATAAGGGTGGACACTCTTGGGGCTGAAAGTTTGGGTGAGGTTGGGTGAGCAAACACAGACCCTTTAAAGTAATACTGCCTGGTACCCATCCCATGGGTCCCAAATCTCCAGGTTCAAGGGCATCTTCCTACATTGAAAACATGCATGAGAAACCCAGAAGATGGTACACCGTGTGATTTTGAAAGGTTTCTAATACGCACCTCATTTCTCATCTCCTTGTGCTCGGGTTCGCCTTTCCAGCTACTTTACTAGCAATCTCCCTACTTGGAGAATCAGCACCTTTAAGCTCCTGTTGCCTACAGGTTGCAGTTTATCCTGAGGATGAACGGTAACAGGGGCAACCAATGAGAAACTAGATCTAGGTGTTGGGACATGCAGAGGTCACTCTATTTTCCCATCAGGAAGAAGAATTATCCACAGGCTCAGCCTGCCTCCAGGAACCAGAATAAGGCCTGAGGCAATCCCGTGCTTTTGTGGCCAGCTCCCAAAAAAGACAGTTGAAAAATGGAGCTCCTGGGCACTGCCATTCACAAACCTGCTGAGTTATAAATGATAACTCTCGTCCACAAATATATTGAGGGAAGGCAACGAAGAGGATTTGAAAGCAAGGCAGAATTGCAGGAAACAGGTTTCAGGAGGTAGATTCGAATCGCCTTTAAAGCACATGAAAAGTGGCAAAATGTCGACAATGATGCCCTTGGCTAAACAGGGCGTATGCGTTTTTTCCTGAATATATTCAGGAAAAAACGCATACGCCCTGTTTGGCCAACCAAGCAACCTGGAAATGCTAATCAGCGCTACAAAGAAGTCTCGCTTCCCATCGGTCAAAAGGGCCATGCTGCAAAAAGTGTCACAACCAGAAATGCAGGACAGGCCATGGAGAAATGGCAGCCTTGCTACGCTGATGGGAGGGATGTAAATTGCCAACAGCCACTCTGGAGAAGTGTACGGTGTGTCCTGAAACATCGAAAAAACACAGCTTAGGGAGCATAGGGCACATCCACTCATGGGCGTATAAATTGGGAAAACTAAAAATCAGCAAGACACAGGCACCCCAAAGTTTAGGGCTGCTCTGTTGACAAGAACCTCCACTTCATGACACCTTAAATATACCAGGAAAGAGAAAAATGGATAAAGAAGTTGTGGTCCTTATGTACAATGGAATATCACTCAGACATGAAATCAATGTCATAAGGCTAGTAGAAGCAAGATGAGTGGACTTAGGTATGACGATTCTAAGTGAAATAAGTCACACAGAAAAAGACACTTATCATAAGCTATCACTTAGAGAGGGAATGTAAAAACCGCTACACTTGAACTGAATTACAAAACAGAACAGAGTCACACGTTTAGAAAACACACTATGGCTGCTTAACGGGAAAGGTGAGGTGGGGTGATGCATAAAACAAGGGTGTCAAATTCGCTCAGATACCTTTCCATACACCCAATATGTAATAGACAAGACCTACTCCTTGCTCAGTGAACTGGACTCAACACCCCCTATTCACCGCACAAGAATATATGTGACTAGTAAGAATCTTAAAACCTATGTATTGATATCTGTCTGGAAGTGAGTCAAGTGGGTGTAAAGCTGCATAAACACAGCCGTGAAAAGCAGCTAAACCCCATTATAAAAATAAATTAGTTTTAAAAACCCATGAAACAAAGACACTGAAAGAGAGAGAAATTCTTACAAAATTCGTTCAGAGGCTGTGATGCAACCTGGATTGACCATATCTAGACCCACAGCTGGATGAGACATAAGGGTGGACACTCTTGGGGCTGAAAGGTTGGGTGAGGTTGGGTGAGCAAACGCAGACCCTTTAAAGTAATACTGCCTGGAACCCATCCCATGGGTCCCAAATCTCCAGGTTCAAGGGCATCTTCCTACATCGAAAACATGCATGAGAAACCCAGAAGATGGTACACCGTGTGATTTTGAAAGATTTCTAATACGCACCTCATTTCTCATCTCCTTGTGCTCGGGTTCGCCATTCCAGCTACTTTACTAGCAATCTCCCTACTTGGAGAATCAGCACCTTTAACCTCCTGTTCCCTACAGGTTGCAATTTGTCCAGAGGATGAACGGGAAGAGGGGCAACCAATGAGAGACTAGATCTAGGTTTTGGGACAGGCACAGGTCACTCTATTTTCCCATCAGGAAGAAGAATTATCCGCAGGCTCAGCCTGCCTCCAGGAACCAGAATAGGGCCTGAGGCAATTCCGTGCTTTTGCGGCCAGCTCCCAAAAAAGACAGTTGAAAAATGGAGCTCAGGGGCACTGCCATTCACAAACCTGCTGAGTTATAAGTGATAACTCTCGTCCACAAATATATTGAGGGAAGGCAACGAAGAGGATTTGAAAGCAAGGCAGAATTGCAGGAAACAGGTTTCAGGAGGTAGATTCGAATCGCCTTTAAAGCACATGAAAAGTGGCAAAATGTCGACAATGATGCCCTTGGCCAAACAGGGCGTATGCGTTTTTTCCTGAATATATTCAGGAAAAAACGCATACGCCCTGTTTGGCCAACCAAGAAACCTGGAAAGGCTAATCAGCGCTACAAAGAAGTCTCGCTTCCCATCGGTCAAAAGGGCCATGGTGCAAAAAGTGTCAAAACCAGAAATGCAGGACAGGCCATGGAGAAATGGCAGCCTTGCTACGCTGATGGGAGGGATGTAAATTGCCAACAGCCACTCTGGAGAAGTGTACGGTGTGTCCTGAAACATCGAAAAAACACAGCTTAGGGAGCATAGGGCACGTCCACTCATGGGCGTATAAATTGGGAAAACTAAAAATCAGCAAGACACAGGCACCCCAAAGTTTAGGGCTGCTCTGTTGACAAGAACCTCCACTTCATGACACCTTAAATATCCCAGGAAAGAGAAAAATGGATAAAGAAGTTGTGGTCCTTATGTACAATGGAATATCACTCAGACATGAAATCAATGTCATAAGGCTAGTAGAAGCAAGATGAGTGGACTTAGGTACGACGATTCTAAGTGAAATAAGTCACACAGAAAAAGACACTTATCATAAGCTATCACTTAGAGAGGGAATGTAAAAACCGCTACACTTGAACTGAATTACAAAACAGAACAGAGTCACACGTTTAGAAAACACACTATGGCTGCTTAACGGGAAAGGTGAGGTGGGGTGATGCATAAAACAAGGGTTTCAAATTCGCTCAGATACCGTTCCATACACCCAATATGTAATAGACAAGACCTACTCCTTGCTCAGTGAACTGGACTCAACACCCCCTATTCACCGCACAAGAATATATGTGACTAGTAAGAATCTTAAAACCTATGTATTGATATCTTTCTGGAAGTGAGTCAAGTGGGTGTAAAGCCGCATAAACACAGCCGGGAAAAGCAGCTAAACCCCATTATAAAAATAAATTACTTTTAAAAACCCGTAAAACAAAGACAGTGAAAGACAGACAAATTCTTTCAAAATTCGTTCAGAGGCTGTGATGCAACCTGGATTGACCATATCTAGACACACAGCTGGATGAGACATAAGGGTGGACACCCTTGGAGCTGAAAGGTTGGGTGAGGTTGGGTGAGCAAACGCAGACCCTTTAAAGTAATACTGCCTGGTACCCATGCCATGGGTCCCAAATCTCCAGGTTCAAGGGCATCTTCCTACATCGAAAACATGCATGAGAAACCCAGAAGATTGTACACCGTGTGATTTTGAAAGGTTTCTAATACGCACCTCATTTCTCATCTCCTTGTGCTCGGGTTCGCTTTTCCAGCTACTTTACTAGCCATCTCCCTACTTGGAGAATCAGCACCTTTAAGCTCCTGTTCCCTACAGGTTGCAGTTTGTCCTGAGGATGAACGGGAATAGGGGCAACCAATGAGAGACTAGATCTATGTGTTGGGACAGACACAGGTCACACTATTTTCCCATCAGGAAGAAGAAATAACCACAGGCTCAGCCTGCCGCCCAGAAGCAGAATAGGGCCTGAGGCAATCCCGCACTTTTGCGGCCAGCTCTCAAAAAAGCGAGTTGAAAAATGGAGCTCAGGGACACTGCAATTCACAAACCCGCAGAGTTATAAATGATAACTCTCATCCACAGATATATTGAGGGAAGGCAACGAAGAGGATTTGAAAGCAAGGCAGAATTGCAGGAAAGAGATTTCAGGAAGTAGATACGAATCGCCTTTAAAGCACATGAAAAGCGGCGAAACGTCGACAATGATGCCCTTGGCCAAAAAGGGCGTATGCGTTTTTTCCTGAATATATTCAGGAAAAAACGCATACGCTCTTTTTGGCCAACCAAGCAACCTGGAAAGGCAAATCAGCGCTACAAAGAAGTCTCGCTTCCCATCGGTCAAAAGGGCCATGCTGCAGAAAGTGTCAAAACCAGAAATGCAGGACAGGCCATGGAGAAATGGCAGCCTTGCTACGCTGATGGGCGGGATGTAAATTGCCAACAGCCACTCTGGAGAAGTATACGGTGTGTCCTGAAACATCGAAAAAACACAGCTCAGGGAGCATAGGGCACGTCCACTCATGGGCGTATAAATTGGGAAAACTAAAAATCAGCAAGACACAGGCACCCCAAAGTTTAGGGCTGCTCTGTTGACAAGAACCTCCACTTCATGACACCTTAAATATCCCAGGAAAGAGAAAAATGGATAAAGAAGTTGTGGTCCTTATGTACAATGGAATATCACTCAGACATGAAATCAATGTCATAAGGCTAGTAGAAGCAAGATGAGTGGATTTAGGTACGACGATTCTAAGTGAAATAAGTCACACAGAAAAAGACACTTATCATAAGCTATCACTTATAGAGGGAATGTAAAAACCGCTACACTTGAACTGAATTACAAAACAGAATAGAGTCTCACGTTTAGAAAACACACTATGGCTGCTTAACGGGAAAGGTGAGGTGGGGTGATGCATAAAACAAGGGTTTCAAATTCGCTCAGATACCGTTCCATACACCCAATATGTAATAGACAAGACCTACTCCTTGCTCAGTGAACTGGACTCAACACCCCCTATTCACCACACAAGAATATATGTGACTAGTAAGAATCTTAAAACCTATGTATTGATATCTCTCTGGAAGTGAGTCAAGTGGGTGTAAAGCAGCATAAACACAGCCATGAAAAGCAGCTAAACCCCATTATAAAAATAAATTACTTTTAAAAACCCATAAAACAAAGACAGTGAAAGAGAGAGAAATTCTTACAAAATTCGTTCAGAGGCTGTGATGCAACCTGGATTGACCATATCTAGACCCACACCTGGATGAGACATAAGGGTGGACACTCTTGGGGCTGAGAGGTTGGGTGAGGTTGGGTGAGCAAACGCAGACCCTTTAAAGTAATACTGCGTGGTACCCATCCCATGGGTCCCAAATCTCCAGGTTGAAGGGCATCTTCTTACATCGAAAACATGCATGAGAAACCCAGAAGATGGTACACCGTGTGATTTTGAAAGGTTTCCAAAACGCACCTCATTTCTCATCTCCTTGTGCTCGGTTTCGCCATTCCAGCTACTTTACTAGCAATCTCCCTACTTGGAGAATCAGCACCTTTAACCTCCTGTTCCCTACAGGTTGCAATTTGTCCTGAGGATGAACGGGAAGAGGGGCAACCAATGAGAGACTAGATCTAGGTGTTGGGACAGGCAGAGGTCACTCTATTTTCCCACCAGGAAGAAGAATTAACCACAGGCTCAGCCTGCCGCCCAGAAGCAGAATAGGGCCTGAGGCAATCCCGCGCTTTTGGGGCCAGCTCCCAAAAAAGACAGTTGAAAAATGGAGCTCAAGGAAACTGCAATTCACAAACCCGCAGAGTTATAAATGATAACTCTCATCCACAGATATATTGAGGGAAGGCAACGAAGAGGATTTGAAAGCAAGGCAGAATTGCAGGAAACAGATTTCAGGAGGTAGATACGAATCGCCTTTAAAGCACATGAAAAGCGGCAAAACGTCCACAATGATGCCCTTGGCCAAAAAGGGCGTATGCGTTTTTTCCTGAATATATTCAGGAAAAAACGCATACGCCCTTTTTGACCAACCAAGCAACCTGGAAAGGCAAATCAGCGCTACAAAGAAGTCTCGCTTCCCATCGGTGAAAAGGGCCATGCTGCAAAATGTGTCAAAACCAGAAATGCAGGACAGGCCATGGAGAAATGGCAGCCTTGCTACACTGATGGGCGGGATGTAAATTGCCAACAGCCACTCTGGAGAAGTGTACGTTGTGTCCTGAAACATGGAAAAAAAACAGCTTAGGGAGCATAGGGCACGTCCACTCATGGGCGTATAAATTGGAAAAACTAAAAATCAGCAAGACACAGGCACCGGAAAGTTTAGGGCTGCTCTGTTGACAAGAACCTCCACTTCATGACACCTTAAATATCCCAGGAAAGAGAAAAATGGATAAAGAAGTTGTGGTCCTTATGTACAATGGAATATCACTCAGACATGAAATCAATGTTATAAGGCTAGTAGAAGCAAGATGAGTGGAGTTAGGTACGACAATTCTAAGTGAAATAAGTCACACAGAAAAAGACACTTATCATAAGCTATCACTTATAGAGGGAATGTAAAAACCGCTACACTTGAACTGAATTACAAAACAGAACAGAGTCACACGTTTAGAAAACACACTATGGCTGCTTAACGGGAAAGGTGAGGTGGGGTGATGCATAAAACAAGGGTTTCAAATTCGCTGAGGTATCGTTCCATACACCCAATATGTAATAGACAAGACCTACTCCTTGCTCAGTGAACTGAACTCAACACCCCCTATTCACTGCACAAGAATATATGTGACTAGTAACAATCTTAAAACCTATGTATTGATATCTGTCTGGAAGTGAGTCAAGTCGGTGTAAAGCCGCATAAACACAGCCATGAAAAGCAGCTAAACCCCATTATAAAAATAAATTACTTTTAAAAACCCGTAAAACAAAGACAGTGAAAGAGAGAGAAATTCTTACAAAATTCGTTCAGAGGCTGTGTTGCAACCTGGATTGACCATATCTAGACCCACAGCTGGATGAGATATAAGGGTGGACACTCTTGGGGCTGAGAGGTTGGGTGAGGTTGGGTGAGCAAACGCAGACCCTTTAAAGTAATACTGCGTGGTACCCATCCCATGGGTCCCAAATCTCCAGGTTGAAGGGCATCTTCCTACATCGAAAACATGCATGAGAAACCAAGAAGATGGTACACCGTGTTATTTTGAAAGGTTTCTAAAATGCACCTCATTTCTCATTTCCTTGTGCTCGGGTTCGCCTTTCCAGCTACTTTACTAGCAATCTCCCTACTTGGAGAATCAGCACCTTTAACCTCCTGTTCCCTACAGGTTGCAATTTGTCCTGAGGATGAACGGGAAGAGGGGCAACCAATGAGAGACTAGATCTAGGTGTTGGGACAGGCACAGGTCACTATTTTCCCATCAGGAAGAAGAATTAACCACAGGCTCAGCCTGCCGCCCGGAACAAGAATAGGGCCTGAGGCAATGCCGTGATTTTGAGGCCAGCTCCCAAAAAAGACAGTTGCAAAATGGAGCTCAGGGGCACTGCAATTCACAAACCTGCTGAGTTATAAATGATAACTCTCGTCCACAAATATATTGAGGGAAGGCAACGAAGAGGATTTGAAAGCAAGGCAGAATTGCAGGAAACAGGTTTCAGGAGGTAGATTCGAATCGCCTTTAAAACACATGAAAAGTGGCAAAACGTCGACAATGATGCCCTTGGCCAAAAAGGGCATATGCGTTTTTTCCTGAATATATTCAGGAAAAAACGGATACGCCCTTTTTGGCCAACCAAGCAACCTGTAAAGGCAAATCAGCGCTACAAAGAAGTCTCGCTTCCCATCGGTGAAAAGGGCCATGCTGCAAAAAGTGTCAAAACCAGAAATGCAGGACAGGCCATGGAGAAATGGCAGCCTTGCTACGCTGATGGGCGGGATGTAAATTGCCAACAGCCACTCTGGAGAAGTGTATGTTGTGTCCTCAAACATCGAAAAAACACAGCTTAGGGAGCATAGGGCACGTCCAGTCATGGGAGTACAAATTGGGAAAACTAAAAATCAGCAAGACACAGGCACCCAAAAGTTTAGGGCTGCTCTGTTGACAAGAACCTCCACTTCATGACACCTTAAATATCCCAGGAAAGAGAAAAATGGATAAAGAAGTTGTGGTCCTTATGTACAATGGAATATCACTCAGACATGAAATCAATGTCATAAGGCTAGTAGAAGCAAGATGAGTGGATTTAGGTACAACGATTCTAAGTGAAATAAGTCACACAGAAAAAGACACTTATCATAAGCTATCACTTATAGAGGGAATGTAAAAACCGCTACACTTGAACTGAATTACAAAACAGAACAGAGTCACACGTTTAGAAAACACACTATGGCTGCTTAACGGGAAAGGTGAGGTGGGGTGATGCATAAAACAAGGGTTTCAAATTCGCTCAGATACCGTTCCATACACCCAATATGTAATAGACAAGACCTACTCCTTGCTCAGTGAACTGGACTCAACACCCCCTATTCACCGCACAAGAATATATGTGACTAGTAAGAATCTTAAAACCTATGTATTGATGTCTGTCTGGAAGTGAGTCAAGTGTGTGTAAAGCCGCATAAACACAGCCGTGAAAAGCAGCTAAACCCCATTATAAAAATAAATTACTTTCAAAAACCCATAAAACAAAGACAGTGAAAGAGAGAGAAATTCTTACAAAATTCGTTCAGAGGCTGTGATGCAACCTGGATTGACCATATCTAGACCCACAGCTGGATGAGACATAAGGGTGGACACTCTTGGGGCTGAGAGGTTGGGTGAGGTTGGGTGAGCAAACGCAGACCCTTTAAAGTAATACTGCGTGGTACCCATCCCATGGGTCCCAAATCTCCAGGTTCAAGGGCATCTTCCTACATCGAAAACATGCATGAGAAACCCAGAAGATGGTACACCGTGTGATTTTCAAAGGGTTCTAAAACGCACCTCATTTCTCATCTCCTTGTGCTCGGGTTCGCCTTTCCAGCTACTTTACTAGCACTCTCCCTACTGGGAGAATCAGCACCTTTAACCTCCTGTTCCCTACAGGTTGCAATTTGTCCTGAGGATGAACGGGAAGAGGGGTAACCAATGAGAGACTAGATCTAGGTGTTGGGACAGGCAGAGGTCACTCTATTTTCCCACCAGGAAGAAGAATTAACCACAGGCTCAGCCTGCCGCCCGGAACCTGAATAGGGCCTGAGGCAATCCCGTGCTTTTGCCGTCAGCTCCCAAAAAAGACAGTTGAAAAATGGAGCTCAGGGAAACTGCAATTCCAAACCTGCAGAGTTATAAATGATAACTATCGTCCACAAATATATTGAGGGAAGGCAACGAAGAGGATTTGAAAGCAAGGAAGAATTGCAGGAAACAGATTTCAGGAGGTAGATTCGAATCGCCTTTAAAGCACATGAAAAGCGGCAAAACGTCGACAATGATGCCCTTGGCCAAAAAGGGCTTATGCGTTTTTTCCTGAATATATTCAGGAAAAAACGCATACGCACTTTTTGGCCAACCAAGCAACCTGGAAAGGCAAATCAGCGCTACATAGAAGTCTCGCTTCCCATCGGTCAAAAGGGCCATGCTGCAAAAAGTGTCAAAACCAGAAATGCAGGACAGGCCATAGAGAAATGGCAGCCTTGCTACACTGATGGGCGGGATGTAAATTGCCAACAGCCACTCTGGAGAAGTGTACGTTGTGTCCTGAAACATCGAAAAAAAACAGCTTAGGGAGCATAAGGCACGTCCACTCATAGGCGTATAAATTGGGAAAACTAAAAATCAGCAAGACACAGGCACCCCAAAGTTTAGGGCTGCTCTGTTGACAAGAACCTCCACTTCATGACACCTTAAATATCCCAGGAAAGAGAAAAATGGATAAAATAGTTGTTGTCCTTAAGTACAATGGAATATCACTCAGACATGAAATCAATGTCATAAGGCTAGTAGAAGCAAGATGAGTGGATTTAGGTATGACGATTCTAAGTGAAATAAGTCACACAGAAAAAGACACTTATCATAAGCTATCACTTATAGACGGAATGTAAAAACCGCTACACTTGAACTGAATTACAAAAGAGAACAGAGTCACACGTTTAGAAAACACACTATGGCTGCTTAACGGGAAAGTTGAGGTGGGGTGATGCGTAAAAAAAGGGTTTCAAATTAGCTCAGATACCGTTCCATACACCCAATATGTAATAGACAAGACCTACTCCTTGCTCAGTGAACTGGACTCAACACCCCCTATTCACCGCACAAGAATATATCTGACTACTAAGAATCTTAAAACCTATGTATTGATATCTCTCTGGAAGTAAGTCAAGTGGGTGTAAAGCTCCATAAACAGAGCTGTGAAAAGCAGCTAAACCCCATTATAAAAATAAATTACTTTTAAAAACCCGTAAAACAAAGACAGTGAAAGAGAGAGAAATTCTTACAAAATTCGTTCAGGGGCTGTGATGCAACCTGGATTGACCATATCTAGACCCACAGCTGGATGAGACATAAGGGTGGACACTCTTAGGGCTGACAGGTTTGGTGAGGTTGGGTGAGCAAACGCAGACCCTTTAAAGTAATACTGCGTGGTACCCATCCCATGGGTCCCAAATCTCCAGGTTCAAGGGCATCTTCCTACATCGAAAACTTGCATGAGAAACCCAGAAGATGGTACACCGTGTGATCGGAAAAGGTTTCTAAAATGCACCTCATTTCTCATCTCCTTGTGCTCGGGTTCGCCATTCCAGCTTCTTTACTAGTAATCTCCCTACTCGGCTAATCAGCACCTTTAACCTCCTGTTCCGTACAGGTTGCAATTTGTCCTGAGGATGAAAGGGAAGGGGGCAACCAATGAGAGACTAGATCTAGGTGTTGGGACAGGCACAGGTCACTCTATTTTCCCAACAGGAAGAAGAATTAACCACAGGCTCAGCCTGCCGCCCAGAAGCAGAATAGGGCCTGAGGCAATCCCGCGCTTTTGCGGCCAGCTCCCAAAAAAGACAGTTGAAAAATGGAGCTCAGGGAAATTGCAATTCACAAACCCGCAGAGTTATAAATGATAACTCTCATCCACAGATATATTGAGGGAAGGCAACGAAGAGGATTTGAAAGCAAGGCAGAATTGCAGGAAACAGATTTCAGGAGGTAGATACGAATCGCCTTTAAAGCACATGAAAAGCGGCAAAACGTCGACAATGATGCCCTTGGCCAAAAAGGGCGTATGCGTTTTTTCCTGAATATATTCAGGAAAAAACGCATACGGCTTTTTTGGCCAACCAAGCAACCTGGAAAGGCAAATCAGCGCTACAAAGAAGTCTCGCTTCCCATCGGTCAAAAGGGCCATGCTGCAAAAAGTGTCAAAACCAGAAATGCAGGACAGGCCATGGAGAAATGGCAGCCTTGCTACACTGATAGGCGGGATGTAAATTGCCAACAGCCACTCGGAAAAGTGTACGTTGTGTCCTGAAACATCGAAAAAAAACAGCTTAGGGAGCATAGGGCACGTCCACTCATGGGCGTATAAATTGGAAAAACTAAAAATCAGCAAGACACAGGCACCGGAAAGTTTAGGGCTGCTCTGTTGACAAGAACCTCCACTTCATGACACCTTAAATATCCCAGGAAAGAGAAAAATGGATAAAGAAGTTGTGGTCCTTATGTACAATGGAATATCACTCAGACATGAAATCAATGTCTCATAAGGCTTGTAGAAGCAAGAAGAGTGGAGTTAGGTACGACGATTCTAAGTGAAATAAGTCACACAGAAAAAGACACTTATCATAAGCTATCACTTATAGAGGGAATGTAAAAACCGCTACACTTGAACTGAATTACAAAAGAGAACAGAGTCACACGTTTAGAAAACACACTATGGCTGCTTAACGGGAATGGTGAGGTGGGGTGATGCATAAAACAAGGGTTTCAAATTCGCTCAGATACCGTTCCATACACCCAATATGTAAAAGACAAGACCTACTCCTTGCTCAGTGAACTGGACTCAACACCCCCTATTCCCCGCACAAGAATATATGTGACTAGTAAGAATCTTAAAACCTATGTATTGATATCTGTCTGGAAGTGAGTCAAGTGGGTGTAAAGCTGCATAAAAACAACCATGAAAAGCAGCTAAACCCCATTATAAAAATAAATTACTTTTAAAAACTCGTAAAACAAAGACAGTGAAAGAGAGAGAAATTCTTACAAAATTCGTTCAGGGGCTGTGATGCAACCTGGATTGACCATATCTAGACCCACAGATGGATGAGACATAAGAGTGGACACTCTTAGGGCTGACAGGTTTGGTGAGGTTGGGTGAGCAAACGCAGACCCTTTAAAGTAATACTGCGTGGTACCCATCCCATGGGTCCCAAATCTCCAGGTTCAAGGGCATCTTCCTACATCGAAAACTTGCATGAGAAACCCAGAAGATGGTACACCGTGTGATCGGAAAAGGTTTCTAAAATGCACCTCATTTCTCATCTCCTTGTGCTCGGGTTCGCCATTCCAGCTTCTTTACTAGTAATCTCCCTACTTGGCTAATCAGCACCTTTAACCTCCTGTTCCGTACAGGTTGCAATTTGTCCTGAGGATGAAAGGGAAGGGGGCAACCAATGAGAGACTAGATCTAGGTGTTGGGACAGGCACAGGTCACTCTATTTTCCCAACAGGAAGAAGAATTAACCACAGGCTCAGCCTGCCGCCCAGAAGCAGAATAGGGCCTGAGGCAATCCCGCGCTTTTGCGGCCAGCTCCCAAAAAAGACAGTTGAAAAATGGAGCTCAGGGAAACTGCAATTCACAAACCCGCAGAGTTATAAATGATAACTCTCATCCACAGATATATTGAGGGAAGGCAACGAAGAGGATTTGAAAGCAAGGCAGAATTGCAGGAAACAGATTTCAGGAGGTAGATACGAATCGCCTTTAAAGCACATGAAAAGCGGCAAAACGTCCACAATGATGCCCTTGGCCAAAAAGGGCGTATGCGTTTTTTCCTGAATATATTCAGGAAAAAAAGCATACGCCCTTTTTGGCCAACCAAGCAACCTGGAAAGGCAAATCAGCGCTACAAAGAAGTCTCGCTTCCCATCGGTGAAAAGGGCCATGCTGCAAAAAGTGTCAAAACCAGAAATGCAGGACAGGCCATGGAGAAATGGCAGCCTTGCTACACTGATGGGCGGGATGTAAATTGCCAACAGCCACTCTGGAGAAGTGTACGTTGTGTCCTGAAACATGGAAAAAAAAACAGCTTAGGGAGCATAGGGCACGTCCACTCATGGGCGTATAAATTGGAAAAACTAAAAATCAGCAAGACACAGGCACCCCAAAGTTTAGGGCTGCTCTGTTGACAAGAACCTCCACTTCATGACACCTTAAATATCCCAGGAAAGAGAAAAATGGATAAAGAAGTTGTGGTCCTTATGTACAATGGAATATCACTCAGACATGAAATCAATGTTATAAGGCTAGTAGAAGCAAGATGAGTGGAGTTAGGTACGACAATTCTAAGTGAAATAAGTCACACAGAAAAAGACACTTATCATAAGCTATCACTTATAGAGGGAATGTAAAAACCGCTACACTTGAACTGAATTACAAAACAGAACAGAGTCACACGTTTAGAAAACACACTATGGCTGCTTAACGGGAAAGGTGAGGTGGGGTGATGCATAAAACAAGGGTTTCAAATTCGCTGAGGTATCGTTCCATACACCCAATATGTAATAGACAAGACCTACTCCTTGCTCAGTGAACTGAACTCAACACCCCCTATTCACTGCACAAGAATATATGTGACTAGTAAGAATCTTAAAACCTATGTATTGATATCTGTCTGGAAGTGAGTCAAGTGGGTGTAAAGCCGCATAAACACAGCCATTAAAAGCAGCTAAACCCCATTATAAAAGTAAATTACTTTTAAAAACCCGTAAAACAAAGACAGTGAAAGAGAGAGAAATTCTTACAAAATTCGTTCAGAGACTGTGTTGCAACCTGGATTGACCATATCTAGACCCACAGCTGGATGAGATATAAGGGTGGACACTCTTGGGGCTGAGAGGTTGGGTGAGGTTGGGTGAGCAAACGCAGACCCTTTAAAGTAATACTGCGTGGTACCCATCCCATGGGTCCCAAATCTCCAGGTTCAAGGGCATCTTCCTACATCGAAAACATGCATGAGAAACGCAGAAGATGGTACACCGTGTGATTTTGAAAGGTTTCTAAAACGCACCTCATTTCTCATCTCCTTGTGTTCGGGTTCGCCATTCCAGCTACTTTACTAGCAATCTCCTTACTTGGAGAATCAGCACCTTTAACCTCCTGTTCCGTACAGGTTCAAATTTTTCCTGAGGGTGAAAGGGAAGAGGGGCAACCAATGAGAGACTAGATCTAGGTGTTGGGACACGCACAGGTCACTCTATTTTACCATCAGGAAGAAGAATTAACCACAGGCTCAGCCTGTCCCCCGGAACCAGAATAGGGCCTGAGGCAATCCCGTGCTTTTGCGGCCAGCTCCCAAAAAAGACAGTTGAAAAATGGAGCTCAGGGGCACTGCCTTTCACAAACCCGCTGAGTTATAAATGATAACTCTCGTCCACAAATATATTGAGGGAAGGCAACGAAGAGGATTTGAAAGCAAGGCAGAATTGCAGGAAACAGGTTTCAGGAGGTAGATTCGAATCGCCTTTAAAGCACATGAAAAGTGGCAAAACGTCCACAATGATGCCCTTGGCCAAAAAGGGCGTATGCGTTTTTTCCTGAATATATTCAGGAAAAAACGCATACGCCCTTTTTGGCCAACCAAGCAACCTGGAAAGGCAAATCAGCGCTACAAAGAAGTCTCGCTTCCCATCGGTCAAAAGGGCCATGCTGCAAAAAGTGTCAAAACCAGAAATGCAGGACAGGCCATGGAGAAATGGCAGCCTTGCTACGCTGATGGGCGGGATGTAAATTGCCAACAGCCACTCTGGAGAAGTGTACGGTGTGTCCTGAAACATCGGAAAAACACAGTTTAGGGAGCATAGGTCACGTCCACTCATGGGCGTATAAATTGGGAAAACTAAAAATCAGCAAGACACAGGCACCCCAAAGTTTAGGGCTGCTCTGTTGACAAGAACCTCCACTTCATGACACCTTAAATATCCCAGGAAAGAGAAAAATGGATAAAGAAGTCATGGTCCTTATGTACAATGGAATATCACTCAGACATGAAATCAATGTCATAAGGCTAGTAGAAGCAAGATGAGTAGATTTAAGTACAACGATTCTAAGTGAAATAAGTCACACAGAAAAAGACACTTATCATAAGATATCACTTATAGAGGGAATGTAAAAACCGCTACACTTGAACTGAATTACAAAAGAGAATATAGTCATACGTTTAGAAAACACACTATGGCTGCTTAACGGGAAAGGTGAGGTGGGGTGATGCATAAAACAAGGGTTTCAAATTCGCTCAGATACAGTTCCATACACCCAATATGTAATAGACAAGACATACTCCTTGCTCAGTGAACTGGACTCAACACCCCCTATTCACCGCACAAGAATATATGTGACTAGTAAGAATCTTAAAACCTATGTATTGATATCTCTCTGGAAGTGAGTCAAGTGGGTGTAAAGCCGCATAAACACAGCCATGAAAGGAGCTAAGCCCCATTATAAAAATAAATTACTTTTAAAAACCCATAAAACAAAGACAGTGAAAGAGAGAAATTCTTACAAAATTCGTTCAGAGGCTGTGATGCAACCTGGATTGACCATATCTAGACCCACAGTTGGATGAGACATAAGGGTGGACACTCTTGGGGTTGAGAGGTTGGGTGAGGTTGGGTGAGCAAACGCAGACCCTTTAAAGTAATACTGCGTGGTACCCATCCCATGGGTCCCAAATCTCCAGGTTCAAGGGCATCTTCCTACATCGAAAACATGCATGAGAAACGCAGAAGATGGTACACCGTGTGATTTTGAAAGGTTTCTAAAACGCACCTCATTTCTCATCTCCTTGTGTTCGGGTTCGCCATTCCAGCTACTTTACTAGCAATCTCCTTACTTGGAGAATCAGCACCTTTAACCTCCTGTTCCGTACAGGTTCCAATTTTTCCTGAGGGTGAAAGGGAAGAGGGGCAACCAATGAGAGACTAGATCTAGGTGTTGGGACACGCACAGGTCACTCTATTTTACCATCAGGAAGAAGAATTAACCACAGGCTCAGCCTGTCCCCCGGAACCAGAATAGGGCCTGAGGCAATCCCGTGCTTTTGCGGCCAGCTCCCAAAAAAGACAGTTGAAAAATGGAGCTCAGGGGCACTGCCTTTCACAAACCCGCTGAGTTATAAATGATAACTCTCGTCCACAAATATATTGAGGGAAGGCAACGAAGAGGATTTGAAAGCAAGGCAGAATTGCAGGAAACAGGTTTCAGGAGGTAGATTCGAATCGCCTTTAAAGCACATGAAAAGTGGCAAAACGTCGACAATGATGCCCTTGGCCAAAAAGGGCGTATGCGTTTTTTCCTGAATATATTCAGGAAAAAACGCATACGCCCTTTTTGGCCAACCAAGCAACCTGGAAAGGCAAATCAGCGCTACAAAGAAGTCTCGCTTCCCATCGGTCAAAAGGGCCATGCTGCAAAAAGTGTCAAAACCAGAAATGCAGGGCAGGCCATGGAGAAATGGCAGCCTTGCTACGCTGATGGGCGGGATGTAAATTGCCAACAGCCACTCTGGAGAAGTGTACGGTGTGTCCTGAAACATCTAAAACACACAGCTTAGGGAGCATAGGGCACGTCCACTCATGGGCGTATAAATTGGGAAAACTAAAAATCAGCAAGACACAGGCACCCCAAAGTTTAGGGCTGCTCTGTTGACAAGAACCTCCACTTCATGACACCTTAAACATCCCAGGAAAGAGAAAAATGGATAAAGAAGTTGTGGTCCTAATGTACAATGGAATATCACGCAGACATGAAATCAATATCATAAGGCTAGAAGAAGCAAGATGAATGGACTTAGGTACGATGATTCTAAGTGAAATAAGTCACACAGAAAAAGACACTTATCATAAGCTATCACTTATAGAGGGAATGTAAAAACCGCTACACTTGAACTGAGTTACAAAACAGAACAGAGTCACACGTTTAGAAAACACACTATGGCTGCTTAACGGGAAAGGTGAGGTGGGGTGAGGCATAAAACAAGGGTTTCAAATTCGCTCAGATACCGTTCCATACACCCAATATGTAATAGAAAAGACCGACTCATTGCTCAGTGAACTGGACTCAACACCCCCTATTCACCGCACAAGAATATATGTGACTAGTAAGAATCTTAAAACCTATGTATTGATATCTGTCTGGAAGTGAGTCAAGTGGGTGTAACGCCGTATAAACACAGCCATGAAAAGCAGCTAAACCCCATTATAAAAATAAAATACTTTTAAAAACCCGTAAAACAAAGACAGTGAAAGAGAGAGAAATTCTTACAAAATTCGTTCAGAGGCTGTGATGCAACCTGGATTGACCATATCTAGACCCACAGCTGGATGAGACATAAGGGTGGACACACTTGGGGCTGCGAGGTTGGGTGAGGTTGGGTGAGCAAACACAGACCCTTTAAAGTAATACTGCGTGGTACCCATCCCATGGGTCCCAAATCTCCAGGTTCAAGGGCATCTTCCTACATCGAAAATATGCATGAGAAACCCAGAAGATGGTACACCGTGTGATTTTGAAAGGTTTCTAAAACGCACCTCATTTCTCATCTCCTTGTGTTCGGGTTCGCCATTCCAGCTACTTTACTAGCAATCTCCCTACTTAGAGAATCAGCACCTTTAACCTCCTGTTCCGTACAGGTTGCAATTTGTCCTGAGGATGAAAGGGAAGAGGGGCAACCAATGAGAGACTAGATCTAGGTGTTGGGACAGGCACAGGTCACTCTATTTTCCCATCAGGAAGAAGAATTAACCACAGGCTCAGCCTACCGCCGGGAACCAAAATAGGGCCTTAGGCAATCCCGTGCATTTGCGGCCAGCTCCCTAAATAGACAGTTGAAAAATGGAGCTCAGGGGCACTGCAATTCACAAACCTGCCGAGTTATAAATGATAACTCTCGTCCAAAAATATATTGATGGAAGGCAACGAAGAGGATTTCAAAGCAAGGCAGAATTGCACGAAACAGATTTCAGGAGGTAGATTCGAATCGCCTTTAAAGCACATGAAAGGTGACAAAACGTCGACAATGATGACCTTGTCCAAAAAGAGCGAATGCGTTTTTTCCTGAATATATTCAGGAAAAAACGCATACGCCCTTTTTGGCCAACCAAGCAACCTGGAAAGGCAAATCAGCGCTACAAAGTAGTCTCGCTTCCCATCGGTCAAAACGGTCATGCTGCAAAAAGTGTCAAAACCAGAAATGCAGGACAGGCCATGGAGAAATGGCAGCCTTGCTACGCTGATGGGAGGGATGTAAATTGCCAACAGCCACTCTGAAGAAGTGTACGGTGTGTCCTGAAATATCTAAATCACACAGCTTAGGGAGCATAGGGCACGTCCACTCATGGGCGTATAAATTGGGAAAACTAAAAATCAGCAAGACACAGGCACCCCAAAGTTTAGGGCTGCTCTGTTGACAAGAACCTCCACTTCATGACACCTTAAATATCCCAGGAAAGAGAAAAATGGATAAAGAAGTTGTGGTCCTTATGTACAATGGAATATCACTCAGACATGAAATCAATGTCATAAGGCAAGTAGAAGCAAGATGAGTGGATTTAAGTACGATGATTCTAAGTGAAATAAGTCACACAGAAAAAGACACTTATCATAAGCTATCACTTATAGAGGGAATGTAAAAACCACTACACTTGAACTGAATTACAAAACAGAACAGAGTCACACGTTTAGAAAACACACTATGGCTGCTTAACGGGAAAGGTGAGGTGGGGTGATGCATAAAACAAGGGTTTCAAATTCGCTCAGATACCGTTCCATACACCCAATATGTAATAGACAAGACCGACTCCTTGCTCAGTGAACTGGACTCAACACCCCCTATTCACCACACAAGAATATATCTGACTAGTAAGAATCTTAAAACCTATGAATTGATATCTCTCTGGAAGTGAGTCAAGTGGGTGTAAAGCCGCATAAACACAGCCGTGAAAAGCAGCTAAACCCCATTATAAAAATAAATTACTTTTAAAAACCCGTAAAACAAAGACTGTGAAAGAGAGAGAAATTCTTCCAAAATTCGGTCTGGGGCTGTGATGCAACCTGGATTGACCATATCTGGACACACAGCTGGATGAGACATAAGGGTGGACACTCTTGGGGCTGAGAGGATGGGTGAGCAAACGCAGAACCTTTAAAGTAATACTGCGTGGTACGCATCCCATGGGTCCCAAATCTCCAGGTTCAAGGGCATCTTCGTACATCGAAAACATACATGAGAAACCCAGAAGATGGTACACCGTGTGATTTTGAAAGGTTTCTAAAACGCACCTCATTTCTCATCTCCTTGTGCTCGGGTTCGCCATTCCAGGTACTTTACTAGCAATCTCCCTACTTGGAGAATCAGCACCTTTAACCTCCTGTTCCCTACAGGTTGCAATTTGTCCTGAGGATGAACGGGAAGAGGGGCAACCAATGAGAGTCTAGATCTAGGTGTTGGGACAGGCACAGGTCACTCTATTTTCCCATCAGGAAGAAGAATTAACCACAGGCTCAGCCTGCCGCCCAGAAGCAGAATAGGGCCTGAGGCAAACCCGCGCTCTTACGGCCAGCTCCCAAAAAAGCGAGTTGAAAAATGGAGCCCAGGGACACTGCCATTCACAAACCCGCAGAGTTATAAACGATAACTCTCGTCCACAAATATATTGAGGGAAGGCAACGAAGAGGATTTGAAAGCAAGGCAGAATTGCAGGAAACAGGTTTCAGGAGGTAGATACGAATCGCCTTTAAAGCACATGAAAAGTCGCAAAACGTCGACAATGATGCCCTTGGCCAAAAAGGGCGTATGCGTATTTTCCTGAATATATTCAGGAAAATACGCATACGCCCTTTTTGGCCAACCAAGCAACCTGGAAAGGCAAATCAGCGCTACAAAGTAGTCTCGCTTCCCATCGGTCAAAAGGGCCATGCTGCAAAAAGTGTCAAAACCAGAAATGCAGGACAGACCATGGAGAAATGGCAGCCTTGCTACGCTGATGGGCGGGATGTAAATTGCCAACAGCCACTCTGGAGAAGTGTACGCTGTGTCCTGAAACATCTAAAACACACAGCTTAGGGAGCATAGGGCACGTCCACTCATGGGCGTATAAATTGGGAAAACTAAAAATCAGCAAGACACAGGCACCCCAAAGTTTAGGGCTGCTCTGTTGACAAGAACCTCCACTTCATGACACCTTAAATATCCCAGGAAAGAGAAAAATGGATAAAGAAGTTGTGGTCCTAATGTACAATGGAATATCACGCAGACATGAAATCAATATCATAAGGCTAGAAGAAGCAAGATGAGTGGACTTAGGTACGATGATTCTAAGTGAAATAAGTCACACAGAAAAAGACACTTATCATAAGCTATCACTTATAGAGGGAATGTACAAACCGCTACACTTGAACTGAGTTACAAAACAGAACAGAGTCACACGTTTAGAAAACACACTATGGCTGCTTAACGGGAAAGGTGAGGTGGGGTGATGCATAAAACAAGGGTTTCAAATTCGCTCAGATACCTTTCCATACACCCAATATGTAATAGACAAGACCTACTCCTTGCTCAGTGAACTGGACTCAACACCCCCTATTCACCACACAAGAATATATCTGACTAGTAAGAATCTTAAAACCTATGTATTGATATCTCTCTGGAAGTGAGTCAAGTGGGTGTAAAGCCGCATAAACACAGCCGTGAAAAGCAGCTATACCCCATTATAAAAATAAATTACTTTTAAAAACCCGTAAAACAAAGACAGTGAAAGAGAGAGAAATTCTTACAAAATTCTTTCAGGGGCTGTGATGCAACCTGGATTGACCATATCTAGACCCACAGCTGGATGAGACATAAGGGTGGACACTCTTGGGGCTGAGAGGTTGGGTGAGGTTGGGTGAGCAAACGCACAACCTTTAAATTAATACTGCCTGGTACCCATCCCATGGGTCCCAAATCTCCAGGTTCAAGGGCATCTTCCTACATCGAAAACATGCATGAGAAACCCAGAAGATGGTACACCGTGTGATTTTGAAAGGTTTCTAAAACGCACCTCATTTCTCATCTCCTTGTGCTCGGGTTCGCCATTCCAGGTACTTTACTAGCAATCTCCCTACTTGGAGAATCAGCACCTTTAACCTCCTGTTCCCTACAGGTTGCAATTTGTCCTGAAGATGAACGGGAAGTGGGGCAACCAATGAGAGACTAGATCTAGGTGTTGGGACAGGCACAGGTCACTCTATTTTCCCATCAGGAAGAAGAATTAACCACAGGCTCAGCCTGCCGCCCATAAGCAGAATAGGGCCTGAGGCAATCCCGCGCTCTTGTGGCCAGCTCCCAAAAAAGCGAGTTGAAAAATGGAGCCCAGGGACACTGCCATTCACAAACCCGCAGAGTTATAAATGATAACTCTCGTCCACAAATATATTGAGGGAAGGCAATGAAGAGGATTTGAAAGCAAGGCAGAATTGCAGGAAACAGGTTTCAGGAGGTAGATTCGAATCGCTTTTAAAGCACATGAAAAGTCGCAAAATGTCGACAATGATGCCCTTGGCCAAAAAGGGCGTATGCGTTTTTTCCTGAATATATTCAGGAAAAAACGCATACGCCCTTTTTGGCCAACCAAGCAACCTGGAAAGGCAAATCACCGATACAAAGTAGTCTCGCTTCCCATCGGTCAAAAGGGCCATGCTGCAAAAAGTGTCAAAACCAGAAATACAGGACAGGACATGGAGAAATGGCAGCCTTGCTACGCTGATGGGAGGGATGTAAATTGCCAACAGCCACTCTGGAGAAGTGTACGCTGTGTCCTGAAACATCTAAAACACACAGCTTAGGGAGCATAGGGCACGTCCACTCATGGGCGTATAAATTGGGAAAACTAAAAATCAGCAAGACACAGGCACCCCAAAGTTTAGGGCTGCTCTGTTGACAAGAAACTCCACTTCATGACACCTTAAATATCCCAGGAAAGAGAAAAATGGATAAAGAAGTTGTGGTCCTTATGTACAAAGGAATATCACTCAGACATGAAATCAATGTCATAAGGCTAGAAGAAGCAAGATGAGTGGACTTAGGTACGATGATTCTAAGTGAAATAAGTCACACAGAAAAAGACACTTATCATAAGCTATCACTTATAGAGGGAATGTAAAAACCGCTACACTTGAACTGAATTACAAAACAGAACAGAGTCACACGTTTAGAAAACACACTATGGCTGCTTAACGGGAAAGGTGAGGTGGGGTGATGCATAAAACAAGGGTTTCAAATTGGCTCAGATACCGTTCCATACACCCAATATGTAATAGACAAGACCTACACGTTGATCAGTGAACTGGACTCAACACCCCCTATTCACCGCACAAGAATATATCTGACTAGTAAGAATCTTAAAACCTATGTATTGATATCTCTCTGGAAGTGAGTCAAGTGGGTGTAAAGCCGCATAAACACAGCCGTGAAAAGCAGCTAAACCCCATTATAAAAATAAATTACTTTTAAAAACCCGTAAAACAAAGACAGTGAAAGAGAGAGAAATTCTTACAAAATTCGTTCACGGGCTGTGATGCAACCTGGATTGACCATATCTAGACCCACAGCTGGATGAGACATAAGGGCGGACACACTTGGGGCTGAGAGGTTGGGTGAGGTTGGGTGAGCAAACACAGACCCTTTAAAGTAATACTGCCTGGTACCCATCCCATGGGTCCCAAATCTCCAGGTTCAAGGGCATATTCCTACATCGAAAACATGCATGAGAAACCCAGAAGGTGGTACACCGTGTGATTTTGAAAGGTTTCTAAAACGCACCTCATTTCTCATCTCCTTGTGCTCGGGTTCGCCATTCCAGGTACTTTACTAGCAATCTCCCTACTTGGAGAATCAGCACCTTTAACCTCCTGTTCCCTACAGGTTGCAATTTGTCCTGAGGATGAACGGAAGAGGGGCAACCAATGAGAGACTAGATCTAGGTGTTGGGACAGGCACAGGTCACTCTATTTTCCCATCAGGAAGAAGAATTAACCACAGGCTCAGCCTGCCCCCCAGAAGCAGAATAGGGCCTGAGGCAATCCCGCGCTCCTGCGGCCAGCTCCCAAAAAAGCGAGTTGAAAAATGGAGCTCAGGGACACTGCCATTCACAAACCCGCAGAGTTATAAATGATAACTCTCGTCCACAAATATATTGAGGGAAGGCAACGAAGAGGATTTGAAAGCAAGGCAGAATTGCAGGAAACAGGTTTCAGGAGGTAGATTCGAATCGCCTTTAAAGCACATGAAAAGTGGCAAAACGTCTACAATGATGCCCTTGGCCAAAAAGGGCGTATGCGTTTTTTCCTGAATATATTCAGGAAAAAACGCATACGCCCTTTTTGGCCAACCAAGCAACCTGGAAAGGCAAATCAGCGCTACAAAGAAGTCTCGCTTCCCATCGGTCAAAAGGGCCATGCTGCAAAAAGTGTCAAAACCAGAAATGCAGGACAGGCCATGGAGAAATGGCAGCCTTGCTACGCTGATGGGCGGGATGTAAATTGCCAACAGCCACTCTGGAGAAGTGTACGGTGTGTCCTGAAACATCGGAAAAACACAGTTTAGGGAGCATAGGTCACGTCCACTCATGGGCGTATAAATTGGGAAAACTAAAAATCAGCAAGACACAGGCACCCCAAAGTTTAGGGCTGCTCTGTTGACAAGAACCTCCACTTCATGACACCTTAAATATCCCAGGAAAGAGAAAAATGGATAAAGAAGTCGTGGTCCTTATGTACAATGGAATATCACTCAGACATGAAATCAATGTCATAAGGCTAGTAGAAGCAAGATGAGTAGAAAAAGGTACAACGATTCTAAGTGAAATAAGTCACACAGAAAAAGACACTTATCATAAGCTATCACTTATAGAGGGAATGTAAAAACCGCTACAATTGAACTGAATTACAAAAGAGAATAGAGTCATACGTTTAGAAAACACACTATGGCTGCTTAACGGGAAAGGTGAGGTGGGGTGATGCATAAAACAAGGGTTTCAAATTCGCTCAGGTACCGTTCCATACACCCAATATGTAATAGACAAGGCCTACTCCTTGCTCAGTGAACTGGACTCAACACCCCCTATTCACCGCACAAGAATATATCTGACTAGTAAGAATCTTAAAACCTATGTATTGATATCTCTCTGGAAGTGAGTCAAGTGGGTGTAAAGCCGCATAAACACAGCTATGAAAAGCAGCTAAACACCATTATAAAAATAAATTACTTTTAAAAACCCGTTAAACAAAGACAGTGAAAGAGAGAGAAATTCTTCCAAAATTCGTTCAGGGGCTGTGATTCAACCTGGATTGACCATATCTAGACCCACAGCTGGATGAGACATAACGGTGGACACTCTTGGGGCTGAGAGGTTTGGTGAGGTTGGGTGAGCAAACGCAGAACCTTTAAAGTAATACTGCGTGGTACCCATTCCATGGGTCCAAAATATCCAGATTCAAGGGCATCTTCCTACATCGAAAACATGCATGAGAAACCCAGCAGATGGTACACCTTGTGATTTTGAAAGATTTCTAAAAG